>NC_067282.1:62830843-63136238 GCF_020740795.1 Apus apus | reverse complement strand
AATTTTGCTTTTGAAAGGAACACAGGGTGCAGCCCACCCTGGAAGATCATCTGGGGTTTTTACCCTGGCAGATTTCTTACTTTGGCATAGTCCTAGGACATTAGAACCCTTTTTGTTACCTTTTTATGGTCCTTTGAGGTGGCTGTTGTGTGCTTTGTTTTAGCACCACAGATCGTGAGTTTGTCATGGATTAATGAAGTTTTTTGTGGCAAAGCAAAGAAGGGGTGTGGATCCTTCTGTTATGAGGTTGCCTGTGACTGCCAAAGATTGGATTTAATGACTCAACAAGCTTCTTCCAGTTGCATTACTGCTTCTAGTTGTTTAGGCTGAGCTTGTAGCAGAGTTTGGACTATTGCCCTGACTTTACTTGCTTTCAGGCCTGGGTTGGGGGTAAGACTCCTATAATCATCTCCAAAAGTCTTGAGTTACTCAGAAGAAGGAGCTGAGGGGGAGCAGCCTAATGCCTGAAGTCCACAGTCTTCAGTTACTTGAAGCCCTTTGACTTTGACTTCTATACTCTTCTTCTGAATTTCTTTTTGGAGAAAGGCTTTCTCTTTCTGTGTGCACCAATGACATCCCTGTGCGAATCACAGTGTTAAACTTGCCTGAGGTGTTTGGATGCTTTAATCATGAAACAATAGTTCAAGAACCAACAGAAAAGACTTTTGGCAGCCACCACAGTCCTGTGGACCAAGTCCGCTCCTTATTCAGTGTAGTGGTTTGCTGCAGAATTTGGCCAAACCTGTGCGACAAGTCCTTCACACCTGTTTTACTTCTGGGATTTTGGAGACTTCTGCACAGTTCTTCTTTCTTTGCTTCACTGCCTCACACCTGCTCATCTGTTTGTTGTATCTGTTTCCTCAGGTGGGATTGCAGTTTCTCAGACAGTGGACTGTAGAGGCTGTGTGGGGAGCATCCTCACACCACAGACGTTTAACAAACCTGCATGGCTGAATTACTGTCCTAGCTAGGAGGCTTTGCCCTGGCATGGGAACTGAAGAGCAAATGATCAGAGGACATGCAGGGGCTGAGGCAGAGGAACCCAAGCAGCTCTTCAAGGCTTCATCATGACTTCACATGGCCAAAGGATCTGAATGCAGCATTAAACATGACAGATCAGATGTACCTTCAGCACCACACCCCCAGCACCTCTGAGCATCCTGGTGGGTTTTCTGAAACCAAGAGGGGACCACAGCGCAGGCTTCTCAAGGTAGCTCCTGCAAGGGCCCAGGGGAGAGGAAGGATCCACACTGATCCCTGGTGATCAGCCCTGCTTGGCTTCTGCAATGAGTTATAAGCAACGAACTACTCTTGCCTACCAAAAGAGAGAAGAAAATATGAGGCAAAATGTTGCTACAGCAATTTTAGAGGCCTGCCTAAGAGAATTCTTGATAGAAAAAGCAGCAACTAATACACACAGGATAATGGGAAATAGAAGATTTAGGAAGTAACAACTGTTTTGTGGAGATAAGAAGATGCTGGGAGACATGTTTTAACCCTGGAACTTTATCCTCATCTTTTTGTTTAATAGAAAAGAATAGAAACATTCTCTTTTGTATGAAAAATAAAACAAACAACTGAAGAGGAGGGAATGGTAAGTTGTAAGCTGCCTATTTGAAAACACAGACACTGAAAAGGGTTATACCAAAGGCATTTTTATTGTCTTGCTCACTAACTTGTGACTCAAGTGGAATAACTAATGAATCTGAGACATTCTGAAACGTGCAAGTGCGTTTCCCAGCGTCCCCTGTAATCAATCACTCTGCAGGGAGATGATGAATTTATCAAAATTAGAAGTTCTATATAAGGCTGTTTCACATTTTCTCTACTGTTAGAGAGGAGAACAGAACAATGGATTACACAAAAAGGATCATTTCTTCAAAACCATGGCTCCCCAGCCAAAAAAGATTGAACCTATTATGATAATGGATTTATTTCGTCCTTGGTGAGGAAGTTGGTGAGCTCTGAAGGCAAGCACAGTACATAGACACCAGTGTCCAGAAACTCTGTGAGCTCTCAATTTGGAGCCTTGCTCAGCTATCAGTGCCAAGGTCCCAGCACTTCCTCCTAAGCTGTTCAGCAGCTGAATTTTAAACTCAATGGCTCACTGATTAACTGCTGAGATGCAGTTTCACCAAACACATGGCCGCAGGTATTGAACGTCTGACCACCTGCCCCCTTTTCAGGTTGGTGTCACCTTCAGGAGGTGCTGGTGGACATGGTCTCCACAGCAGACCCTGCCAGGAGACGTGACTTTTCCCCTCAGCCCTGGCACAGTGGAAGCCACCAGGCCTGAGGCCCCTGAAGATGGCTCTGGGGTTCTGCCATTTTACAAGCTCCAGCAGCCATTTAGGTGTGTACATTCACATACAAAACCTGGTGTCTTCATGGATGTTTATCTGGAGCTCAGCATGATGGAACCCTGAGTCTGGGGTTTTTGAGTGTTACTACAATGCAAATATTAGATAACACTTGATAAAAGTAAGAATAGGAAAATAAAGTAAACAAAATCTTTGTTCAGACTCTTGAAATCAAGCCTTTCTTTTGAGCCCATTGGGACTTTGCTTTGGCTTTTTGGAAAAAATATTATTTCCCATGAAAGAAACACTAATGTATGTTTGTTATTCCTGTGCTCAAGTATGGGACTCTTCCACATTTTCTTTGCTTAATGAAGAATTATAGACTTATTCCTAATCTGTTAACAGCAAGGACTGAAAAACAGATCCTACATGCTAGGTGTTATCGGAGAGATAATGAAACCCAGGTGACATTTCAGGAAGAACTTTGAAATCCTTCTTCCTCAGATAAGCTATCATCTGCTCTGTAAGCAAAACTGTTGTGACTATGATTATTTTCCCTTGGTTTTCATTAGCACAACAACTTGCATAATATCCAAGACTCTTGTTTCTGAAAAGTTGATATTCTCCTGCTGCTTGTTTGCCCATACCCACCCCCCTGCTCTGAAAATGGTCATTCTCTGTTAGCAACCTGATAAATCACCTCCACTAAACTCAATTATGGTATCACCAACACAGCTTTATCACTTTGGGTGATAAGGAATAAGCAGCAAGCACAGCCACAAAACCTGCAGGAATACAGATTATGTTTCCATGTCATTTGCTCCATTAACAGCTTGTATGGCATGTTTGAAAAAAAAAAGGAACAAAAAGAAGACATGATAGAAAGGGATTATATTCTTTACATATCTCAGATACTTACAGCTGAGGTAATGCATAGATTATGAGCCTCATGTAGGGCCTTCTGAGACCAATGGAAGGGCTTTCATCAGCTTCAGTGAGTTTCAGATAGGACTAAGCATTTGGAGTGAAGCAGGATACCACTAGGTAATCAACACTGAACAAAGCTGGAAATTAAAAAAAAAAAAAAAAGGAAGAAGAAAGCAAGTGAGAAGAGAAAAAAGGCTGCAGGCACTTCTGCTGACTTCGATATGAAGGTTCACAGCAGATTCCATTGAAGCTGAAACATATCCATGTTTAAATGTAAATAAGGAAACCACTGCATCTGAATGAGATTTTGCTGATCCTGTCTAATTAACCAGGTAAATGTTCAGGTACTTTAGTAATTAAACTTTAACTTTAGAAGATAAATTGCTTCTAAATAAGCTTCTGGGATTTACCTTTGACATGGAGATCAACAGTCATCTTGTCTTCTACACTACAAGAGCCTGGAGCATCATTATGACAGCAAGCATCATAGTCCAATCCACTATCAGAAACAGATTAAGAGGAAGAGACACATATTTAACTATATTCAAGAAGACCTGTGGAAAAAAAGAATAAATAAAAAATTTTAACCAGCAGAATTTCATCTAATATTTAAATCATTAGGTGTTACAACCAACATACACTATAAAATAAAATGTCTGGTGGGAAACTTAGTGGATGAAGCTACTGTGATAATGACAGATTACTGAGAAAGAATAACGTCTGGTTAATAATTACTATCCAAAATACATACAGCTATTTCTAAAACAGAGGCAAATTGTGGCTTGGCAAATATAAGTAGTACCTGTAAGATGGGAGATTCTGTCTCAGAAGACAGGAGAATGTTTATGAATAACTTCCTCAACACGACTTCCCAGGGGAACGCTGCACAAGAAGAGGGGCACCAAACAGCAGCAGGCACGTTGCCATGCCTCTGTGCAGCAAGGGTGAGACCACTTCTGGAGTGAGGTGCCCAGTTATGGGGTCCATACTGCACAGAGGATGAAGAAATACTGGGGAACCTCACAGGAGGACAGTCATGGTCAGCCTGGAGACCAAGGCTTCCCAGGTGTGACTTCAGGTATACAGGCTGGCTTTCTTACTGAGGAGGAAGCTGAGCCGTGACTTAATGTTCTTAGGCACAGAAAAATGTAGCTGATAAGGGCGTGGTGTGGTGGTACGAAGTTGCAGACCAGAGGATAATGAGATCCTGTGGGTAGAAATTGAAGTCAGATAATTCGACCTTGACACGAGATGCAACTTCCTACTGCTAAAGCTAATGGGCTGTCAGAATACCTGGGTGGGGGGAGGTGGACTCCTTTCACAACTACACAAGGGTCCTCTGTCAGCTTCTGATAACACATGACCCTTACAAAATGCTGCTCTTTTAAAATGAACTTTGTCTAATTTGTACAAAATCGTGGAGGGGCGAGTAGGCAAGAGAGTTGAAGCTACAGGGGATCAGGTGCAGAGGGGAAACTGGGGCAGAGGAAATTCTGATGTGGACACATGCATATCATTTGTGCTGCTGTGGATGGCTGCACAGATGAAAATAGGATTCTCCTGTCCATGGAGGGGCTGGGCAGTGCTCTGCAGCTGGGTAGTGCTGCTAAGGCCATTAGTGCAATGAACTTCCCTGCATCCAGGCTTCCCACAGTTGTCCGAGGGGCTCTGGGGGGATATTTTTGTCCTGTCAATAAATGACTACTAGATACATATATCTGATGAAGGCAGAGAGAAGAAGTGTAACTCCAGCTAGGCACAATAGATCCTAACAGGACAGGTCACAGCACACTGAGGCAATCATTTTTTTTTGCTGGGAAATGCTGTCAAGACCTCTTTTGCATTTTGTTTAGCCCATTACTAGATATCAAATTAGACCAGAAGAAGCCTTTGAGTACCATCTGTTGGTGTCCACCATGTTGAGCACAGACCACCTGCTAGCTTGGTGTCCTGCAGATCCTGAGACATGCTGCATTCTGGTGCCCACCCTCACCTGGATGGAGCCCAGGCTTTGCTTGTGTCTCCAAAAAGGACATGGGAAGGCAATGCAGTGCTCTGGAGAGGCTCACCATGGGCTTCCTGGCCTTCAGCTGCCTGAACACTGAACAGAAATTAAAAGCTTGAGGACTGAGGCTTCCTGCTGAGCCTGGCTGCAGCCCTTTAATTAGGGGAAGCTCATTACATTTGACAGAGGAAAAGAAGCTGTCAAATAGTATGGGAGAAATTCTTTTTGATTCAGCAGAAAACATTTTAACCTGAGGTGTCCTGCAGGCAGTAGGCGTGGAGAGGAAGCCCGTTTGTCTGCGAGCAGGATGCATTGCCTTTTCAGCAATGTTTCCCCTTCACCAGGGAAGTGCCCTATTTGGAGAGTGGCCGAGAGACAGGAGATGAAAGGCTGCTGAGGCTGAGGTTTCATACCAGCCAGCAGCACTCTGCCTTCCTGCTGCCTGAGAAGGGCAGCAGCCAGCAGGGTGGGGACCGCCAGGGCACGTTTAAACCGGCGACGGACCTGAAGAAAGCTCAGGACGTGCAGAACCTCTTGACTTATTTGCTTAACAAAGCATTTAGGCTGAGCTTTCTACATGAAGCTGGCGTGGGCCGAGCATAGACCAGCTCTGCTGACATCCAGGAGGAACTGGGCTCCTTAGTTCTGGGACGACTTTGAAAATTCCAAACTTCCTCTCCCCTCCAGCCCCTGGGGTGCTCTGGGGCTGGCTTGGGGTGCTTGCTTATGACTTTTTTTATCATGTAGTTGCATAATCACCATATCACAGAACTTAACCTCACTAAACTCCAACGACTGGTGTAATGTGGGGTTTGAAGAGCTGGCGATTGCAAATGGTTAACTCACAAGTGTTTACAGCGCCTCATGATAGTTGCTGGCATTAAGACAAGGGCAATAAAAAGTGGATTAGATGAAGATAAATGTGAGACACAGGCAGAAACAAGTACTCCAGCAGATGTATGTGGAAATTAATGGGGTGGTGATAATAACAAATTCTGATTCGCCACACAGTAAATGTGTCTCTTGATAATTGGTTTCCAGTAGGATACCAACCGGGCATGCAGGAGACAGAAACCTAAATGGGGTGACATCTCTGTGTTGCCAATACATTGAGTAGCTCAGAAAGGTTTGCTGGAAAAGTTGAGTTTTCTTTGTCCCCTGTAGTCTCCCCTCCTCAAAATTTTATTTTTTGGTTCTGTGACCCAGTCTCTTGGCAAATAAATATGCAGGGCTACCAGGGAAAGATATCTCTTAACTTGAGCACAAGGCTGGTGATCAGATCGTCTTGGTCAAATATCATATAATAGAATCATATCATAGAATGGCTCCAACTTCTGCTGCAGATATCCTGTCTGTCATGGAGTGGTGGGTCACCACCCACCCCACATGTCTGCTCGTCTACTGAACTGGGATATGAAAGCTCCCATACAGCACAATACTTTGCCAGATGTGTTGTTGAACTTGGTGTGTTTATGTTTGTGAAGAGAACATAGGATGAAAGGCATTGCAGAAATGCAAGATATGATTTGTTATGATTTAAAAACCATTTGTTTCAGCAGTGCTACTTTAAAATATTTGCACCCTGCAGGCATTTCCAGATAAGGACTTCAGCCCAGATTTTCCTTTCCAGTCCCATTATTTAACACAGTAGAGTAGTTTCAAAGCTTTTGAAAAATAGGTCTTCGAGCTTGCCCACTGCAGCCTGTGTGGCCACAGGGGCCAGGCTATGGCCATGACAGACATGGAGGCATGAAAAGTAATAATAGAATAATAGAATTGTCATAGAATGGTTTGAGTTAGAAAGGACCTTAAAGATCATCTAATTCAAACCCCCTGCGTGGACAGGGACACCTCCCATTAGACCGGGTTGCTCAGAGCCACATCCAACCTGCTCTTAAACACTTGCAGGGAAGGGGCAGCCACAACTTCCCTGAGCACTCTGTGCCAGTGTCTCACCCTCAGGCTAAAGATTTGCTTCCTTTCTTGCTAACTTAAATCTGCCCTCTTCCACTTCAAAGCCCCCTGGTCCTATCACTACAAGCCCCTGTAAAAAGCCCCTCCCCAGCTTTCCTGTGGCCCCTTCACATACTGGAAGGCTGCTATGAAGTCTCCCGAGAGCCTTCTCTTCTCCAGGCTTAACAGCCCAAACTGTCTCAGCCTGTCTTCATAGGAGAAGTGCTCGAGCCCTCTGATGATCTTTGTGGCCCTCCACTGGATTTCCTCCAGGAGCTCCATGTCCTTCTCGTGCTGGGGGCTCCAGAACTGGACACAATACTCCAGGTGGGGTCTCACAAGAGCCAAGTAAAGGAGGAGAACCACCTCACTTGGCCTGCTGGCCATGCTTCTTTTGATGCAGCCTAGGACACAGTTGGCACTCTGATGCCGGCTCAAGTGGCAGTGCATAATCCCTGTGCTCACCTCAATGTCCCATACCTATAGTTGTGCTTACCCCCCCAGCTTCATCCTGCACATCCATCCTTGTGGATACATGCACAAACCTGGCCAGAGCTTCCACTGAGCTTCCCCTACTGGAGGAAGACTAATGTCAGCCCCAATCTATAAGAAGGGTCAAAAGAAGACGCAGGTAATTATAGACCCATTAGCCTCACTTCAGTCCCTGGGAAAGTCATGGAGCAAATCCTCCTGGGGACAGTCACAAGTCAATTGAAGCACGAGATTAGAAAAAGCCAACATGGATTTACCAGGGGTAAATCATGCTTAACAAACCTGATCACCTTCTACAACAAAGTAACCACTCAGCTGATGCAGAGTGAGCGGTGGACATCATCTACCTGGACTTCTCCGAGGCTTTTGATACAGTCCTCCACAGCTTCCTCCTGGAGAAAATGACTTGTTATGGCCTTGAAAAGTGGTCTGTGTGGTGGGTGGAGAACTGGCTGACAGACTGTACCTAGCGGGTGATAGCAAATAGTTCCTCCTCAAACTGGCAACTGGTCACAAGTGGGGTCCCCCAGGGATTGATATTGGGCCCAATGCTGTTTAACATCTTCATAAGGGACCTGGATGCTGGAATCAAGAGCACCCTGATGAAGTTTGCTGATGACACCCAGTGGAGAGGTTGACACTCCAGAAAGGAGAGCCGCCCTCCAGGATGACCTGGACAGGCAGGGGGAGCAGGCTAGCAGAAACCTTATGAAGTTCAACAGGGAGAAGTATAAGGTCTTGCACCTGGGAAAGCATAACCCAGGAGTGCAGTTCAGACTGGGATCCACCTGGCTGGAGAGCAGCCCTGTGGAAAAGGACCTGGGGGTCTTGGTGGATAACAGGCTCAACATGAGTGAACAGTGTGCTGCTGCAGTGGCAAATAAAGCCAGTAGGCTGCTGGGCTGCTGCATCAACAAGGGCATCATCAGCAGAGATAAAGAAGTCATCATCCCACTCTACTTGGCACTTGTCAGACCCCACCTGGAGTACTGCAGTTAGTTTTGGTCCCTGCTCTACAGAAAGGATGCAGACAGGCTGGAGAGGGTGCAGAGAAGGGCCACAAGATGATCAGAGGACTGGAG
This sequence comes from Apus apus, assembly GCF_020740795.1. Classification (NCBI taxonomy): domain Eukaryota; kingdom Metazoa; phylum Chordata; class Aves; order Apodiformes; family Apodidae; genus Apus; species Apus apus. The sequence goes on along the minus strand of NC_067282.1, from coordinate 63,127,479 downwards.
GACCTGCCATATGAGGAGAGGCTGAGAAAACTGGGTTTGTTCAGCCTTGAGAAAAGAAGGCTTCAGGGAGACCTTATTACAATGTTCCAGTACTTAAAGGGTGGCCACCAGGAAGATGGAGACTCCCTATTTACAAGAAGTTGCATGGAAAAGACCAGGAGCAATGGGCACAAGATGCTCCTGAGGAGATTGTGATTGGAGTTAAATTTTTCAGCATTTCAGAGGAGGGAGAGGAGGAGGACAGGAAGCCATGAGGCTGGTGTCACCACGGGGTGACTGTAAGAAGGACCAATTTCATTAGTGGTACTTGGTGTTTCTACCCAGGTGCCTGGAGTGAGCTTGGGTGAGGGTGAGAATAAATTCTGTGGGATCTCTCTGGGCAGCTGCTAAAACCCAGTAATTTGAAAAAGCAGGGAGTACTAAAGACAAAGAAAACGGAAGTTGCAGATTTCTGTGTTACACCCTAAAAATAAATATGACATTTGCAACTCCTGGAGAAGGCAGCAAGCACCTCAGTGCTCAAAGGACAGTTTTTCCTGTTGAGGCCCCTGGCCACATGTGATGAGGCTACTCAGATACCCTGTCTGAAGGCCCTCTTTCCCAGCTTGGTCACGTTTAACCACATCAGCCTTGGGCTCCCTTGCCTCCAGCTTGGACAGCAAGGGATCAGCTGCTGAGAATGGTGGCAAAAGCCTCCAAAAGCAGAGAGCAGGGACCTGCCAACTCCAGACTACCCACTGTTTAGCCCAATCAAATGCCTCTAGTTTCTCAGTCACCGCTTCTTGCGCACATGACCTGTTAAAAGGATTAAATTAAAAGAATTCCCAGAGCTTATCTCGTGATGATATGATGAGAGACAGGCGCTCAAGCGTATCCCAGGGGTGGCTGATCGGGTTTCCTAGGATGTATTATTTATGGGGCCATCTGTTTCAGACAAGTATTGAAGTCTGAAGGGCAGGAGGATTTTGATGGAATTCAGTCATCTAAGAGGGACAAGGGGTGTTGCAGATTTTCCTCCCCCCAAAAAAATATGCTGCTGTAGTTTTTTATGGAATAAAGCTGGCAACAGAGTACCTGTATGCCAGTGCCTTCCACAGAATGCTGCTCAGCTCTGAGAGCTCATGTTTATCCTCACAAGAAGGGGCCATTCATAGTGTGGTCCATTAGCGTAAGGAAGGACAGTTGAAATGTGTTCCAGCCTGAGTTGCTGGTACTGTGAAATGCAGCCGTATAAACAGAGCCATAGCTGGAATGTGAGGAGGCAGGGGCAGCAGCCAAAAGAGTCAGAGTCCAGAGGAGAACAGGAAGAATTTATCCAAAATAGCTGATTTAGTTACTGTGTAGTTCAGTAGCTGCAGGATTTGTTTACTGCTCTTATAGGCAACACAAATCAAAATCACAACTGTAAAAAAAGAAACTGCCTCTTTTCCTGATTTCTGCTGACATGCTATTTAAATAATATGGGTCAAGAGACAAGAAATAAAATACCCTCATTAACAGGATTTGTGTTCTTTCCCTTCTTGTCCATCTCCCTTGGTGCTAAAAACAGCCACCTTCTGCTGACATTTCCCCATCACAGTTGCATCATCAGATTTCTAAATATCGAAGGTTCCTCAGGCTAATATCTAAGCCTTTCTTAGTGATCAGCATACAATTCATCTCAAAGCTTTAGTTAGGAAGATTCTGCTAAATCTTGATGTAGAAATTTGCTGGAAGCTACCTGTCAGTTTGCTGCCAATTTTCCAGTAATTCAGACTAATGAGTCGTCAGCCTTTTTTCCTTTTTAGTTTTTTTTCTCCACTTTGCATCTGTCCAGCAGTAGCTTTCTGCTCCAGTTAGCAGTTTAATAACAAAAGGCTATCTACCAAAGAAAAATTCTCACCCAGTCTTACTTTATTTGTCTCACGACTGTTTTCATAATCCTTATTGTGTTAGCTATTACAAATATATCTATACATCTGGGGTGCTGGTTGTAGAGCTTAAATATTTATGCTTCTGAATTCAGCATTGCTTAAGGGCTATTTTCCTGGACACTGGACCTATGCAGGGAAGTTTTGATTATCAAAAATGCAGAGGGAGTGATTCTCTGCCTCTACTCCACACTGGTGAGACCCCACCTGGAGCACTGTGTCCAGTTCTGGAGTCCCCAACACAAGGAGGACATGGAGCTCCTGGAGCAAATCCAGAGGAGAGCCACAAAGATGATCAGAGGGCTGGAGCACCTCCCCTATGAAGACAAGCTGAGAGAGTTTGGGCTGTTCAGCCTGGAGAAGAGAGGGCTCTCGGGAGACTTCATAGCAGCCTTCCAGTACCTGAAGGGGCTACAGGAAAGCTGGGGAGGGGCTTTTTACAGGGGCTTGTAGTGACAGGACAAGGGCTAATGGCTTTGAAGTGGAAGAGGGCAGATTTAGGTTAGAAAGAAAGGAAGCAAATCTTTAGCCTGAGGGTGAGACACTGGCACAGAGTGCTCAGGGAAGTTGTGGCTGCCCCTTCCCTGCAAGTGTTCAACGGTGGGTTTAATGTGGCTCTGAGCAACCTAGTCTAGTCGGGATGTCCCTGCCCATGCAGGGGGGTTGGAACTAGGTGATCTTTAAGGTCGCTTCCAACATAAACCATTCTATGAGTCTATGAACTTATAAGAAAGGCGGCTTCCTGTAACAAAGAAATTATTTTATTCAGGTTTTCACTTTGGCTGAAATTTCAGATTCTGGGTTTCTCCCAGAGTTGCTGCTTGTCTGTGTTTCATCCAGACAGGCAGGGAATTAGCTTTCCATCTGATATATGGCTTGTGATAATGACCCATGTGCCAAATGTTCAGGCAGGCCAATGCAGCCTGTGGAAAGAGAGCCTGGGTCATACCACATGCCAGGATGGTTCTCACTCACGTACTTTGCTACAATGTTTTTCCAGTTTAGCTGCCCCCCACAAGCCATCCCACTGCCCCCCTGGCCATGCCATTCTAAGACACCATCAGGCTCTTCTGGCTGGTGGACGGTGCCATGGGACACAGTGGCCAGGAGGGGAGAGCAGCAAAGCTACCCCACGAGAGGCCTTCAGGCACATCAGCCTAACCAGTTATCCATGAGAGCCTATGGTAAAGGGCTGGGTGACCTCAGTGTCCCCTGCTCTCTGGTGCCTGGAGCCCCAGTTGTGGGGCCACACCTAAGCATCTCTGTGCATGCTGCCATAAGGCATGGAAAGAGAAACCCCTCAACACGTGCTTCAGTCTCTAAAGACCCAGCAAGGCATGTGCGTGCAGACTAGACACAAACTTTCAAGATTAATGCTTGGAGACATGCTCTATCTTCAGCCTGATCTCGTGGAAGGTGTCCCTGCCCATGCAGAGGGGTTGGAACTAGATGATCTTTAAGGTCCCTTCCAACCCCAACCATTCTATCATTCTATGATTATTCTTGTAAAAAAATAAATAAAGAAAAAAAAGTCAGAGTTAGCAAGCTGATAAAAAGTAACCAAGCCACCAGAGTCCATTTTTGTTCCCGTTGCTGTAAGACTTGTTACCAGTGGCAGATTTGTCTCTCCTTCTCCCAGCCCAAAAGCCTTAGGAGGACTGGATTTCTGTCCTGAAAATGCTCTGATTGACAGTTCTTCACCTGCTCTAGTGAAATGACTCCCTTACAAGAGACAAGACCTTTCGGCAGGACGGAAGTCCAGGGATAGGACAACAGGAAATGGCCGCAAGTGGCAACAGGGGAGGTTCAGATTGGATATAAGGGAAATTTTCTAAATCAAAAGGGTTGTCAAGCATCATAATGGGCTGCTTAAGGAAATGGTTGAGTCTCCATCCCTGGAGGTATTTAAAAAACACGTAGCTGTGGTGTTTAGGGACATGCTTTAGCGGTGGACTTGGCAGTACTGGGTGGATGGTTGGACCTGATGATCTTGTAGTGCTTTTCCAACCAAAATGATTCTATGATTGTAAAGTCCTTGCAGGACAAGATACTGGAGGGGCTGGGACAAAGTGGCTTTTAAGCAGGTGTCCCTGCAGAGGCTTCCTCATTTTCTGGCAAACCAGGCAGATGAGTCATGAGAGCTTCTCAAGGAAGCAGACAGCATTGTACCACCTTATGTGTTTTTGCAGCCATTATTACAAAATGTTTGGCTGCTGCCACCCCACAATTAAAGCAGGGATGAAATCCAGTCTGCCTGATACCACCATTATTAGCTGCCACCATGGCTATACCACCATGTTGGGTGGCAATGATTCCTAAATTGCCACTGTCACCAGGGATAACGTTCTGCCAGGTCATATGCTTGTTGGGCATATCACTGCACTTGGCTCACAATGCCAGCAAGCAGAGCAGAACATCTCTATTGCTGCTGGGTTAGTCTTCTGTCAGCTGAGTGAGCTAAACTGGCTGGGTGAATGGACGTGCCATCAGAGCCAAGGTGGCTCCAGTGAGAGTGGCTCCAGGAAGAGATGAGGGGAAAAGAGTGTGCTCACGATGATGAAACATCAGAGTGGTTCAGTGTCATCTAACTTGGTCCTCGCCCCTGCCTGCTGCCCTCCTCTCTGCTGTGCTGCAGCTCAGTCATGGTGGATCAGGAGTTCAGGTGAAGTCACAGGGAAGTTGTTCCACTTTTTTCCCTTGGGGTACTTGTAGCCAAAACTGCTTCCCTGATCTGGATCACTGCATGGCTGTATGAAGAATGGTGTTGGCAGAAACAGCTGTGTGGGAAGAAGCAGGGCAAGGATTGCTTGCCTCCTCTCCGGTGTTAAAAAGTGTTCCCTGTATTGAAGCCTCAGGCATCAGTCTTGAACTTAAATTTTAGTTTTCTAAGAGGTCAGGAGCCTTCAAGAAAGCGCTGATATTTTCTGTGGACTCAACAAAGAACAAGAAAAGCTTTTGGAGGCTTTCAGATCCTGTTCCTTTGGGTTTAGATGCCTGCATTAAGTGGATTGTGTTTTGCACAGTAAACAGCAAGCTGCAGTAGTGCTATTTTTGAGGTGTGCCTGATAATGTTACTTTCAAGCAGATACAGCTCTGCTCCTTTGTTCTCCTACATGAATGTGGATGTGTGGCTGGTTGCCTTTAGGTGAGCTCCATGTGCAGTATCCAAGCCCTTACAGATTGTATACAGCTGCTTCACCACTGTATGCACAGATGTGTGCCATGGCCACAAATATTTACTGACGTTTGGCCAGACATCCTGAGGTACAATCCAAAGGATACATCCATTTCTCCTGAATGCCTGAATATGTATTTTGTCTTAGCTGTTCTGGTGTGAAAAATACATAATGTGCCTTCAAAATACGTCTGTAACTGCATGAAAAGTTTCTTTAAACTAATTGCGAATTCCTTGGGCCATTTGCAAAGTGGATGTCCCACTGAAAACTAGAGCTTTTTAATATGCAGATGCCATGCTTGTTGTCGGTCCCTGACCAGTTACAGATTCAGAGCAATTATTTTGATATTACTTATATCCATCCTGTTTTTTTTCCTCCTGGATTATCCATAACAAGAAGTGGAAAATCCACTGTGCCTGGATTAAAACATGGTTTTGCTGCTGCTGCAGCCTTGTGAGGTTTTGAGCATTAACCAACAGGTCTTTATGGAGCCTTGTTTCCTGCAGTAAGTTGAGCCTGCTGGTCGTGCCTTCTCCTTCTGACCCCAGGTGTGCCATCCATCCCCACACACACACCTCCTGCATGCTGGGTCTCTGCTCTGCCCCACCATCAAATACTGGCTCCCAACACCTGCAAGAAATTAAAGAGCCGTGAAATACTCCTGGGTGCTGGTCGCTTGTCCAGCCAACGAAAAAGCCCGAATTCCTTTCGGATGAGAACATGGGTACATCTGCTTGCAATCATCTTTCTGCAGGCAGCCGGCCTGATTAAGCAGAAATGTGATTCTCTGGGAAGAGCTCAGCAGATGCCTGCAGCCAAGGGGTTGGGATTCAGGAGAGGCAGAATCAACGCGCCTTTCACGCCCGGCATCCCCAGCAGTCCCCTCACTCAGCCTTGGCTGCTTCTTGCCCTGCTTGCAGGAGGCAAGGCATGCTGAAATAAAGAGAAACTTGTTCTCTGGCAAGAACGGTCACTTCTTCTGGCTGGGAAGGAGGCAGGAAGCATATTATTTGAAAGGTAAACTGATAAAATATTTGTTTGCTGGAGAAAGGGGAGAAATGTAAAAAAAAAAAGTCAGCATTTTTTAGAAAACAAAATGTTGTGCCTTCTTACTCCTGCCCTAACTACAACTGCAGAGTGTCATAAAGAAATGTTTTAGCCTTCAGGGGTCTGTAGCCTCATGCAGGGGATCTTGCTTGCTGGAAGGACGCTCTCTGTCCTTCTGTGCACACCCGTGTGTGTGCAGGGGAGAGAGAATGCACACTCCATAGAGGAGGAAACGGCTCAAAATACTGGGAGTAAAGACAGTGAGTGGACACAGAGGAATATTAGCAGAGTCTCTGGTAATGCTATTTTTTGTTTCTTAATGTTTTCTTCCTTGCAGCTGACCAATGAGGAAGCAACTAAAAATCACTACTTTTAGGAAAGCTGCAGTTTGTAGCACAGATGCGTTACAGTGTGTGTACTTTTCTAGATGTGCCAGATTGCATGTCAAAATTTGCCTTTCATGCTGCTATACAAGAGGACTAAAAAGTAATTTATAGGTGCAAATAGGACTGCCGTGTTTGGGGAACAAAGGGAAAGCATTTTTAACAGAAACGAGCTTGACGATTGAGCAGCTCAGCTTCACAGGGATTCCTGGATGCAAGCTGAAGGCAGTGGCTGCAGTGTACTTTAAATCCTCAAATATGTTCATCAGTTAATATGTTTGTAACAGCCAGGTTGCCTCCCCTGCTAAGACTGGTTTTTAGTGGCTCATAGTCCAAATAGCCTGAGGATTTAAGCCAGGTCTGCAAAAGCTATACTTTGTTGGGACAGCAGTGCAGGTATAGCTACAGTGCCCTCAGGGCCTATGTGTCCTAGCCCAGCCACAGCATCCCTCCAGCTCGACTGGTAAAAATGGCTAGAAGTGACAATTTGCCAGATCCCTGAGTAATGCAGCCCTGCAGGAAGATGCTGGGCTGGCAGGCTGGGCAGGGGGACCTGGGGTAAGACTGCCTGCTTTGTGTTTGCTGTTTGGAGGCATGTGGTTAAATCAGGCATGGATTTCTTCTGAGCTCCTTGAACTGAAATCTTACCAAAACCCACCAAAGTTGTTTGTTTTGTTTTGGTTTGGTTTGGTTTAGGCCAAGCTCTATTCTTGGCTTCATACAAATGCCTAATAGAGAGGGGAGCTCTCCTGAATAAGTCAGACTCTGGACACTTTTAGGTATCTAGCTCTCTTAGGGAAGTTCTTAATTTAAGAGTATGGTGGAAGAACATCATCTCTTAAGATGTGCAGGGGACAGTGATGGACAGATAGTGTTTCTAAAAAAAATTGGCATGCAGGGTCTATTCAGTTGTCTGAATGTTCAAACATTGCAGTTTATCCATGTGCATTCAGGTATACATGCAGAATTTTAAGGTAACAACAGAATGACCTATGCTAGTGCAGGATGATTCAAAGTGAAATATCTGCCATTTAAAAAACAATAGGGGAAAACCATTTATTTAGCACAGGCTGAAATACAGGAATGCATGCTGTGTTTAGCTTAACTTACTATAGGCGAGACTTAATGATGTACAGAAAGGTTGTTTGAAGGTAAGTGTGGAATGGCTGATATTTTCTGGGGCTTCTTTCCTAAGTGTTCATTTGGATGTTGCAACACACTAACACTCTGTAATAAATCCATGTGGGTATTGTTTAAAGGTGTCGTACTCAATGTCTTTTTTTCTAATATGGCTTCACTCCCTGTGAATGCTGATGCAGTTGTGCAGAGATGAGGAGCTCTCTGATGATAGACACAGATGGGATGCCTTTAAGGCATCTGAACCGTTAACTGAGCATGGATGAAACCTGGATTTTCATTTATAGGGCAGATAAGCCCTTATGTCAGTCTGGCCCTATGGCAGTCAGCCATTTTGAGGGCTGGGTCTCACTGTAGTGATGGGAAAATGCAAGTCTTTGTTACTCTGCTTTGTGAAGGCTGTGCTCACAGAGGATGCTCTTACCACTTGCTATGCAGCTTTCATCCTCAACAGGAGGCACAAACAGAAATCTTTGACTTCTGAGAGTAGATGTAATTTGCCAAGGCCTTGCAGAATAGGGTCCTGGTTCTGCCCCTTGGACTTTTCAGTCTGATACTCTGCCACCCTTTGCCTGCTTCGCTGCTTACCTGCAGCCCTTCTGCTCCTCATAGCACTGTCGTCATCTGTCGTCCTTTTTCAGGAATTCCCTGAAGCCACTGTTGTGCAATGGATGGAATAATGGTAACACTCAGGTTGAAGGAAATTTCAACTTCAGCTGACATTTTTGTAGAAATTTGGAGCAATCCATTTCATAAGGAATTTGTAAATGTACAAACTCTGTGCTACCACCTGTCTTTTCCTTCCTTTCACGTCTGAAAGAGATGCATTGATCTTAAGGCTAGGAGACATCACTCTGGGCTGACCACCTGCATAATTCAGATCCTCTGACATCCCTGTATAGACTTATGCTTCAGGATCAAGAAGAGCACTTTTGACAAGACTGTCTTTTAGGAAGAAAAAAAAAAATTAAAAACCCTCCCCTTGATTAAGAAAGCTGCACATTGTCCAAGACAGTCGTTCTAAAGTTGTTCCGGTGTTGTCCAAGAAAAATGTCTCGCACCTTCCACGTGCTTGTTAACACTCATCTGATATTTTTTCCTCCAAAGTTAAAAGCTGAGCCTGCTGCACATCCAATTGGATTATAAGCACTCCAGAAGGGAGGCTTCGCCTGTGCACAGACTTCAAATATTAGTGAACAAAATATACGTGTTTCATAACTGTAATTGTTCTTGTCACATACTCAGCTTCAGATCATTTTGGGTAATTTATTCCTGAAGCTACTTGCATAGTTTGGGAATGGAAAAGGCAGGTATGTTTTCCAATATACTGCTATGCAGAGAATGTGCTTAGATTTTGTATAATATTCCTGATTGATATTGTTTATTTACATAAAAGAGTTTAGTTCTCTGTGTGTGAGAGCTTATTTTTAAATGAAATTATATGATGTTTAAGCAGCAACCAGAGAGGAATATGGGAGAGAAACCTCTGATGAAATAAGAAGAGGTGGAATTTGTCCGTAATGAAACTAAAATGAAGGTATTCTATCAGCCTTTGTTTTACTTTGTTTCTCTTTCAGCCTAGCCTGGAGTTGTGTGTGCACTCACAGGGAAATCAATCTGTGCCTTGGGCAGCAGAATCTCTCCCTGGCTAGGGGAGACTGATGGATTGTTTCACATATTGAGACTGTACGTTTGATGAGAATTGTATCAGAATGGTGACAGTAGTGGAGGTTTGAGGGGTTTGGCTTCTTTACTGAAATAAATAACGTACAGTATATGCTCCACTTTTCCAGATGAAAAGAAAAAGCCCTTTCTCTGCTATGTGTTTCTGTCTTCTTTCTACTATGTGTCTGTCGCGGGCCGGTATTGGGGGGCTACCGTTCCCCACAATATCTCTTGTCTTTGTTCTGTGTATTTCTGTTGTTCCTCTCTAAAATTTTCAGTATGGCTTGTACAAAATAAATTAGTAAGTCATATAAAATTTGTACTATGGAAAAGCTTTTCCATAGGCATTTTTAGTGGCTTTGTAATGATGCAGTGATTTGGTTATAGTGGGTTGGGGCTTTTTGTTTCATTTTGTTTTTATTTTAGTGTAAGCACAGTTTCTCAATGAGGTGGCCAACCCAAACCCCATGACAAAAATTTCAAATGAAACAATTAAGGGTAAAATGTTGAGTTCATTAAACCCAAGGGCAAGTGTTACATTTGAACCAACTGGACCAGGGTTCTTATTGTCCAGGTGCTTAAAATTTGCTCAGCAGAGGGCGAGGCTAGGTCTCTGAAAAAGTATGACTGATCTGTGCTCCCCCAGTGTTCTTTTCCTTGGAAAAAAAGGCAGCAAGCCTCCTCAAAAGGCAGCAAGCCTTCTCAATAGCTCTGTTTCAACCTGTCACAATCAGCCATTTGAATAGTCTCCCCAGAGAAGTGGTTGATTCCCCAACATTAGACACTTTTAAGTTTCAGTTGGAGAGCATGCTGAGCCATCTTGTCTAGAAAGGTTGGACCATGCCATGAAAGGTTGGACCAGATGATCCTTCAGATCTCTTCCAACCTAGTATTCTGTGATTCTGCCTTACCATCTCTGATTAATAAGTAATTACCAACAGCAAAGTTATACTGCATGTTGCACACTGTTGCTACATCTGCGTCAGTCACCATAAAAAAATAAAATTATGAACTTTGAGAAGCTACTCCTAACCCAGTCATTACTTTAGATAAAATAAATAATCTTATACTACTGCACAGCCTCTCCTGCTCTATCATATAGTTATTACTGTGTTTGTGCTGCTTCTGTAGGATACAAGAAGTCCTCAAAGGTTTGCCTGCATGTTTCCTGCCTCCTGTACAGCTAAACACTAACCCGGACACACATGGGAGAGAAAAAAAACCAGTACCACCAGAGTGTCACTGTACAATTACCCTGCTCAGGTCCTTCCCAGCTCCAAATAATGGTCAGCTAATATGTATTAGACTTACAGCCACTGCCCCATTTCTTGATATTTACCAAGTGAAAGCACCTTTCCACTGTGGTCATTAGGTGGAAACATTACTTAATAGAAAGGCAGTCACCACTCTGGGATGTGCACTACAGCTCTGCAGTGCAGGGTTTGAAGAGGTGTTACATCAGGAAAATGCTTTTTAAAGGAAAAATAAACTGCAGTTTTGTGAAAAAGGCAGACTTCATTTTAAAAAAAAGACAAAAAAAATAAGACAGAAGTTTATATTGGCAGATCCTAAGCAAGGAAGAGGTGAAAGACTTTTGTGTTGGTTTTGGTAGCAGAGCAATTAAATTGCTCACCTAACCTTGAAGAATTGCAGCCTCAGATTTCCCATTTCTGAAGCAGATTGGATTTTGTTGTTAATTTGTATACCTGGTCTGTCCCAAAATTGAGTGATCTGGCCTAAAACAGGGCTGTCTTGTCGGCCAGGACATTTTTTATTACGAGGAAGAGACATGCTGGAGATGGATGGCAGCTTATTAGCTCCTCTGAGCTTCAGACATTCCCAATAGCAGGAACTCCAGGGTGTTAGAGAAATTACGCGGATGCCTGGAGGAGCTAGCAGGGACTTCAGAGATCTGTCTACATGAATAAATGTGGGTAGGTTCTTCTGCTTGAGTGGAGGAGAGCCAGCTTGAGTTCAGACAACACGCAGCCCTACTAGCACAGACAGAGCTAATAGGCCTGGTTGTGAGCTGGGTCAGGCCTCGTGTCAAGTTTCAGGATCAAAGCCCCATGACATTCCCTGCTGCCACCCGCTGAACACAACCCCAGCAGCAACAGGCTGGGATTTAATATTTCTGAGAGAAATGTGATTCTGTAAGGCTCTTACAATTAAAAATATGTGTATGCATGAATACTTGCAGGTTGGACACCTAAGTGATCACAACAGGCAAAAAAATCTCCTGTTAAAATCTCCATACATTGCAGCTGTTGTAGTGCCACGTTGGCATGAACACCCTCTGAACTTTCAGGCACCCAAGCACAGCCAGCACAGTGAGACTTCATACAGCAAGAATCACAGAACCACAGAATGATTCTGGTTGGAAGAGACCTTAAAGATCATCTATTTCCAATCCCCCTGCATAGGCAGAGACACCTCCCACTAGACCAGGTTGCTCAGAGCTCTGTCCATCCTGGCCTTGAACACTTCCATGGAAGGAAAGAGCAGCTAAAACTTCTTTGGGCAACCTGTTGCAGTGTCTCACCACCCTCACAGTGATTAATTCCTTCCTGATACGCAATCTTGCAGCTAACATGCTCTTTCAGCTTAAAATAACTTCTCCTTGTTCTATCACTACAAGCCTTTGTAAAAAACCCCTCCCCAGCTTTCCTGTAGACCCCTTCAGGTACTGGAAGGCCACTATAAATTCTCCCTGGAGCCTTCTCTTCTCCAGGCTGAACAACCCCATCTCTCTCAGCCTGTCTTCATAGGAGAGGTGCTCCAGCCCTCTGATCATCTTTGTGGCCCTCTGATGGACTTGCTACAACAGCTCCATATCCTTCTTGTGTTTGGGCCTCCAAAACTGGACATCATACTCCAGGTGGGGTCTCACCAGTGTGGAGTAGAGGGGGAGAATCACCTCCCTTGACTTGCTGTCATGCTTCCTTTGAAGCAGCCCAGAGTACAACTGGTAAGAGATCTCATGGTCTCTTACTCAGCAGCAGCACGGGCAGCCTACAGAAAGTGCTCTCTCCTGGAAACAAACCAAACAGTAAATCAGGAAGGCAATCTGACATCAAATGAACGGAGGCACAGGCTTGATCACAGGCAGGGCTTAGGCAGGGCACTGGCGAAACTGGAAAGCTCAGATTCAAAGCAGAGCCAGCAAGAGCAGCCACAAAGAAGATCAAGAGAAGTGTAAGGTCACATGTGATAATGTCAGGAAGACAAGTCAGGTTTCTGCTCTGATAACCTGAGAGGTGTGCTGTTAGCTGGGACACAGTGCCTGTTAGTAAGGCACCAAAGGCTCATGTTTGACTCGAGAAAGCAATCACCTGCCCTCTGCTGCGGGTGACTTGGACATATTTCAGCCAATTGAGCTGACATTTCACATCCTGGGGTCCTGCCTCAGGCAGGCTGGCAGTACTGCTGAAAATTTCAGCCTGTGCAATTCCTAGCTGCCTGAAAAGGCAGGCCGGGGAGAGCAGGTCATTTTGTTTATGCTAAAAACACCAGACAGGCTTCAGGCAATGTTCCAGCTCCTGTGCTTTGAAACAGTGGCTTCAAACTGAATAAGGGGTGGCAGCAGGATGCACCTCTTTTCCTTCTTCAGAAAAATGCTCCTGCCTTGTACTGTTTCAAATTTAAAAGAATAGTTTTGAAGCACATACTCAGTAGGTGTGTGCTGTGTCCCTGCACATCCCTGAAATTTATGTCCAGGCTGGTGAAGTTGCAGTGGAGATGTGCAGGGCTTGCCCTGCCACCCAGGCTGTTGTGCATTGCCTCAGGCTGCTGGGGTAGAGAGGACTGAGGCAGAGGGAAGGAAACCTTGGGTAGAGCTAAGCTGTCACTGTTTGAAGCCCTTTGTTCCTCAGCAAGAAAACTTGTTTTGTTAGTAAACTTCCCTATGCAGGCAGAAGTCCATGCTGGAGCATGCCCAAAATTAACAGGTATGCAAGTCATCAATAAGGGGTCATGAAGGCACTGATTTGGCTTGCAGAGACCAGTTTTAGGTGTTACCAAGCCTCAAACACAAGACAGGAGGAAGCAATCAGATTGGGGCACTCAGTGGGGTGGTGTCAGTGTGGACTCAGATCACCCTTCTCTCTGCAGTGACCTGCTCCTGGGCCAGTGCTTACCAAGTTTTGCATGAGCCTGACCCCCAGATACTCCTTGGGGTGGATTAGACATACTACCTGCCTCCAGCAAAATGAAGAAGTTCTGTTTCATGTTTCGCCCCGTTTCTCCTTCTGGCCAGGGTTTAGGCCAACTGAATGCTGCCAGCTGGCTGCCAGACACTTCTACACTGCTGGTGTTCCACCAGGACAACTGTACATGGATGGGCAAGTGACACTCTTTCAGCACCATGAAGAGAACCTCGGGGAGCAGGCAGCTCTGCTCATGGCACTCTGATTTTTACAAGGACACTGTGTATATATAGAGGACTTCAAGTGTATGAGTCACACAATTTGCAACTTGAAAAATTAACAATGAGATAAAGGCAGCTCAATCAAAGATGAGATATTTTCTTAAAGTAATGTTAAACAAATGCACTTACAAAACTTATAAAGAATAATCAGAGCACCATGAGCAGAGCTGCTGCTCCCCAAGGTTCTCTTTGTGGTGCTGAATGAGCGTCACCTGCTGATCAGTGTGCAGTTGACTCCTCTCTGTGGAGAGACACCGGTGAGAAGTGTCTGGCAGCCAGTTGGTAGCAGCCAGGTGTCCCTTCCTCCCTGACCATCCTCTCTCACTGCCTTCATACTTGGCCCCAACTCTTGCAAACCACCTACCTGAGCCATCATAACTCACTAGTCCTGAAGGTAACTAACACAGCAAAGTAAACTGCGTCTGCTTTTTTTGCAGACTGAATTGGCTCAGAAAATTATGAGAGCCAGCATTGGTAAGAGAGGGGAAGGACCAGGTAGCACGGGACAGAGATGCTTCCTCATCTTGGTGGTAGCAAGCCACTACATTGACTTAAGCTCTGAGGGTAAGGCAGCTGCCTTGGGAAGGACAACCTGGTTTCCCACCATCCTCCAGTTTGTGCTGGATTCATCATAAGGTACTGAACCGTGCGCTGGAAAGGCTGGCTTCTCTGGTGACACTCTTTGCAAAGGAAGAGACTCGTGTGCTATTTTGCAAAGGGGTTTAGGGCTGAAGGTGATGAGGGGAGGCACGTTCCTCAAGGGTCAGTACGGGCCTGGTGCTGTTTTACATCTTTGTTGGTGACATGGACAGTAGAACTGCGTGCACCCTCAGCAAGTTTGCTGATGGCACCAAGCTGTGTGGTCGACACGCTGGAAGGAAACGATGCCATCCAGAGGGACCTTGATAGGTTTGAGAGGTGGGCCAATGAATCAGCTGATAACAGGCTGTGGTAAAAAAGAGACATTTTAACATACTACAGACCCTTTCCATCTCTCTTCCTGTTAGACCTGGCTCACAGACTTGCCATATACTTCCAGGGTTATCCAAAAAATATCTTGGAAGCAGTGGAAGAGAAAAGGGAGAAAGATTTCTTTGAGAGAAATTTTTTGTATTCCTCTATGGAAAGGAAGCAGCCATAATCAGATAACACTGCTGAGCACACCTGCTTGTCTCTGTGCTGATCACCAGAGCAATAAGCTTAATTCTGTACTGAGGGCAGCAAAGTACTGTCAGGTGATGAAAGGAGGAGGATGGACAGACCAACAGACAACATTTCTTTTCTGACAGGGTCATCCCTAAGCTGCAAAACATAGCAGCATTAGCCAAGCAGAGGCGGGGGAAAACCACAACTGATTTTGTAGCTATTTTCTATGGAAAGTGTAATCATTAATATTTATTAATAACATGGACCAAAGTAATGGTGCTACCAGGTGAGACACAATGGATTAAATGTTTCCCAAACCATGTGTTGAGGCCAATGAGACTCAGCCAGACACAAAAAAAAACTTTCCCTAATCCAGAGGTGCTTGACCTGGGATTTGGGGCTGGTCTTGTCACTACCAGGAGGACTCTAGAACAGTGGAAAAAAATAGTATGAAACTCACAAAGGTTTGGAAGGAACTGACTGATGACTTAGATGTTTTTCCTTCTGTTTAGAAGAAAAACATGACTCCTGTGGTTTTCTTGGAACAGGCTGCAGAAAACAATCTAGAGTGCCAAGTGCCTCTGTCCTACGGCTAGGGAGCAGGGCACGTTGTAAATTGGTTGGGAGATTTTGTAAAAACCTCATTAACAGAAAAATAACCCTTTCCTGGGTGCTTGGGACACTGTTCAATTCTTCCACATTCTTGATCAAACAGGAGTTCTTAGTGGCTCATTAAAATCTTCATGGTGCTTCTTTGCAGAAGATGAAATGTCATCCCTGGCTAATTTCCAAATTATGTATTTGTGTGCTAAGTTGGTAAACTGATGCCAGGCCCTACTATTTAATCATGTCTTATTATATTTGTTGGGTTTTTTTTCCTTGAAAATCCAGGTCAGGGAGTCGTGTGATTATTTAAGCATTTCATCTAGACACCATTTAAGAACATTATTGTGTTTAAATGCTTGAAAACATGAAGCCTAGTGAAGGAAGAAGAAACTAAGATCAACCTTTTTTTAACATGATTTTTTTTGTGCTTTGAATTACTGAATATCCTTGAATGGCCCCTACTGATACTATCTCTTACATTTTAATAAATACAACACAGTTGTCTCAACAGCTACTGTGATGAGATGCAAAAGCAGAGATGTCTCTGCTATTGAGCAGTCCCTCCGTACTTAATTGTAGGCAAAATTATACAACAATAATAAAGGAATTCAGACAGTTAAAAATTAAGTGGTGCTTCAGGGTCAAGGTTTTCCCCCCCCCATTTTCTTCAGATTAGTTAAACAGCCACACATGCCCATGCCACTTTAAGCAGTTTTAGAAGCCACTGGGCTTGAAACCACTAAGCATAGTCTTGGAGACCACACAGGGGAAACGGGGTTGCCTGAGCAGTCACCAAACATGCAGCAACTTGCAGAACTGTTTAAAAAATCAGCTGGAATCTTCTCTGCTTACCCTAAAAAATGTACAGAAAGTCCTGCAGGCCCTGAAGAGAACACTGGCTGGCAGTAGGCTCAGTGTTTGGGATTTCTCAGGCTCCAGTGAGCTACTTGCCTGAAGCTCCTGTTGTATTTCAAGGTCAGGCTCAGAGTGGGATTCTGTTGGATTGATCCCAAATTTCTGCCTCAGCACTCAGGCTTGCAAGAGCATGGCTCAGCCCCATTCTGAGGAAGCAGTGAAACACACCATCCCTGAAACTCTGCTGTCCTGCCCATGGCATCCCTCCAGTTTGCTGCCCCCATTACACTAAGGGGCTTGATGGAGTTTTACACACTGCTCACAGCTCCTCATCCTGGAGCTGTCTGGAGAACAGTCATTCTGATGACATAAATTAACATCTTTCAACAAAGTTGAAATGGCTTCAAGCTGCAACAGGGGAGGTTTAGACTGGACATTAGGAATTTTTTTTTCACAGAAAGAGTGATTAGACACTGGAATAGGCTGCCCAGGGAGGTGGTTGAGTCGCCATCCCTGGATGTGTTTAAGGGTCGTTTGGATGTGGTGTTGGTGGATATGGTTTAGGGGAGAAGTTTGTAGGGTAGGGATGATGTTGGACTCAGTGATCTCAAGGGTCTTTTCCAACCTGAATAGTTCTATGATTCTATGATCCTATAAGTTTTGACACTGAGAGTCTACCATTGTCAGTGGTAGTGGTGATGAAAGACCTTTAACTGAATGACATCATGCCTTCAAAGTAAATACTTCCAATAATGATGCAGCAGTTGCAAGCTCAGCAGAAAAAAAAAAAAAAAAAAGTGTCTTAGTACAAGAGCAGGGCAACACTGCCTTAGTCCTTAAACCAACCTGGAACAGAAATAAAGATTACTCTGGGGAAAACACCAGTCACCTTTCTCCACTGCCTTGAAAAGAAATGGTGTTATATTTTTACACAACTTTTTTACTTTATGTCAAATACTTCTGTCCCCTGAACTGAGAACGTGACCTCTTCTGGGAAGATACTGCACTCGGTTTAACCCTGAGCATTATATTCTTCTGTCAATCACTTCTTCCAACACTAGAGCAATGATTTTCTACAATAACCTTGCACTTGAGTAAATCCATTCTTTCGGTTTCACCAGATAGCATTTTATCTTGGCACTTTCTTGAGTCATCATGATATAATTGGTATCAAGAGGAGGTTTTGTGCTTTGTAGTCCCTTGGCCCAGAGGCACCGAGTACCTGAAGCTCTGCAGAGCCCCAGCTTCCATGCAAGTCTTGCTACAAACCCAGCTGAACAAAATACCCTTTGCCATTAGCAATATAGCAGTGGAGTGTGAATACTCACAAGTTATTGCCCTGGTTTTATAAATTATCTACATCATGGCTGTTTCATGTAGCCTTACATGTGTACTCTTCACTTCTGTCCCTTGTAGCTATATTCTGCAATTAGCTATGCAAAAACCTCCAGTGGTTTTAGTCAAGAGGCTCAGTGCTGTGGTCATGAAAGGGCACATTGACTCTGAAGAACGTTTGCTGCACCACACGGTATTAAGTCTGCTGAGACTTGGAACATGGGGCCATAGGGAAAAGCCACTCAAAAGCAGTGACAGAAAGGACAGACTAATTTTGATTCTCAGGTGCTTGGGAACTGAGCTGAGACACCAAGCTCCTATGGGAGTGCTTCCACCATGGGGGTCTGGAAGGTGCTGCCCCACAGCAAAGCTCTGGCTCTAGCAGAGAGCAAGGGGTGCTTTGGCTGGAGTGACTGCATCACTTTTTCATGCTGTTGCTTCTGCCATTTCCACTGGGATGAGCAGAGAGGCCTATGTGGTAGGTTGAAGGTGCTGGGGGATAGAGGGAGGCAGGGAAAAGGCTTTGGGTGCAGCTCCAGGAATTTTTTTTCACAAGGGGAGAGATGCATGTGGTAATCAGGGGCGGTCACCTGAAGCAACAATTCAGTCTGGGGCTGGAGAATTGCTGAGGGACCAGCCCATCCTGGTGCTGCCTTGCTTTTTATGGCGAGTGGTGAAGCCAGCCATAGTGCCTTGTCCCACCCCCACAAATTAGTTGTGCTTGAAATAACACCAACAGGCTTCACATCTCAGCACAGGGAGCTGACACACCTCTGCACGGCTCCCTTGCCATGCACATGCGTATATTTATATATACACATGTGTATTCAATGTACATATTTATATACAGTTACAATATATACAGTGCATGTGTATATTAATCTGCAACCAATCTGGAAACAATCCTTGGGGTCAGGGAGCCGAGGGCTCAGTGCTTGCCAGATATCTCACAAATAGGTTACAGAGTGATCTAGGCTCTCACTCCTTCACCCTCACCTGCCTCTAATTCCCTCCCGTGCCCCTCACTGTACTCTGGCACAGCTTCAGCAGGACACCTGTAATGGTCTCCTGAGTGCTGGGGTTCTCTGCTGTAGGGGAAGAGACAGGTTTGTGCTGGAGAACAGGCAAGGATTTCACTAAGCTTCAGTCTGGGGTGTTTCTGGCATTTGCAAGGGAAGGAGCTGAGAGAAGCTGAATTCACTGAGAGGCGCTTAAACTGAATTAGGAAAAGGCAGTGGAAATTTCAGCACCGTTAGTAATGATCCTGCTGAGCAAGGATTTTCAGTTTGTGAGTCTGGCTTTTGTTCCCTGAGTTCTTACTGTAAGATAAACCCGTCTATAAGTAGAAAAATAAATCTGAATTACTTTTTAAAGCTGATCAGTTAAAATGCATTGTGGTTTTCTGTGGACTCGGGGTGGGAGGGCAGGAAAGGGAGAAAAAAAAAAAACCCTAAATTAAGCCACCTTTGTTTGATCTGATATGTTTTCTCACCAAGACAATCTCTTAATTTCCATCTGTTGTTACAAGCAACTGACAAACTGGCTGAATATGTAGAGAAATGTGAAATAACATGCTACAGCTATTTAATTATTTATTTATTTACTTACTTACTTATTTACTTACTTATTTATTTATTTTAGAATTCCCCTGTAAGAAAAGTAGAAAAGCCTGCATGAATTGCTTAAAGTTCTTATTATAGAATGATAGCCTGGTTTGGGTTGGAAGGAACTTTAAAGATCATCAGGTTCCCACTCCCCCTGCCTGGGCAGGGACACCTCTCACTAGACCAGGCTGCTCAAAGTCTCATCCAACCTGGCCTTGAACACCTCCAGGGCATCAACAACTTCCCTGGGCATCCTGTGCCAGTGCCTCAGCACCTTCACAGGAAAATCCTTCCTAAATCTAACCAAAACCTACCCTCTTTCAGCTTAAAACCGTTTCCCTTTGTCCTATCACTACATGCCCTTGTAAAAACTCTTTGCCTGCTGCACTAGATTATGTGTAGCCACAAAAAATAAAAATAAATAAAAATAAACAAGGGAAGGGAAGGGAAGGGAAGGGAAGGGAAGGGAAGGGAAGGGAAGGGAAGGGAAGGGAAGGGAAGGGAAGGGAAGGGAAGGGAAGGGAAGGGAAGGGAAGGGAAGGGAAGGGAAGGGAAGGGAAGGGAAGGGAAGAAGCGCTGCTGGAAACTGGCAAACCCTGCCATGTCCAACAAAGAAGGGATGCCTTGTCCTGCCGAAACGCGACAAAGGGGATGATGGTTGCTCCCAGACCGTGGCTGCCCTCGACCGCCTCCGCGCCCCTCCCCGTGGCGTCGGGCCGAGGCGCGGCGTGGGCCGGCCGCCCGCGCCCCTTCCCTCTGCTCCGGCTCCGGCTCCATCCTGTCGGTCTCCTCCCTGCCAGGTGCGCTCCCGCCCCGCAGCCATGCCGCCGCCGGGCCCCCGCCGGGCCCTCCCCCGGGCCGCCCTCGCCGCCCTCCTCCTCTTCTTCCCGCTGCTCTGCGCGGCCCCAGGTGAGTGAGGGTCCGGGCCCAGGACCGGGCTGGGGGTGCGGGGAGGGGGAACCTCACCCGGCACGTCCCGGGAGCTAGGGAAAAGCCTGGCATCACGCGTGGGTGAGCGCTTTTGGTTTTTCCAAAACTTGTGCAAGTTCAGCATCTTTTTTTTAAAGAGTTTGTTTTAGAGTGAATGAAGCATTTAGGAGCAGCCGAGCGCTTACGGGTCTCCTGTTGCGCCGCTCGGCCATGGGCTAAAGCCTTGGATGCTTTCTGGGAAAGGGCTGCAGCAGGAGGACAGCTGCGATGTGCTTTGGGACAGGGTGCAAGGGAGGATCTGGAAGCAGTCAGCCCGGTTGCTAACGAGCCCCTCGCTCAGCGAGAAGGGCTTTCCCAGGGTTATCGTACTGCCCTGGACACTGTGTCGCCCCGGTACTGGCACTGGCCGAAGTCTTTTGCTGCAAATTATTTTAATTGGTGAGGAAGGCCAGTTTCAGGGTTTCTTTGCCAAGAAGGGCTGGGAGAAGACGCTGGAGTGTAAAAAGCTTCCCTGCAGCGAATGTTGCACTCAAGCGTGGAAACAGGAGCAGAGGGAGGCACAGGGAGAAAGTTGCTGCAGCGTTTTGCCCGGTGGTCTTGAGCTGTGACAAAAATGCTGCCAGTGTTTTTCAAGATGCAATCTTTTTTGTTCTTTTTATCTCCTTCTTAGTAAGTGTATGCATTTTATTTTGACTTGTCTAGATGTTTCAAAGGAAAATAAGCTTAAGCTGATGCTTCAGAAACACGAAGGTAAGTAGAGAGGCAAAATTCTTTCCTTTATTTTTTCTTTGAGGCAGCTTCTATCTGTCAAGGCCACCATTCTGTTGTCACTGTCTCCAGCTCAAGGAGGGCAGTCAGAGGAGCAGTGTAGAAGCACCTGCTTCAAACGCTGTAGGGCACAGCCGCTCTTGCTATGTGTGACACCAGAAACTCCTGTGCATATGGAGTCTGTGCCTGCATGTCCATCTGGGTCTTGGTTCTGGATGCTCTGCTTATCACAAGCCCTGCTGAAAACCAGGATTCCTGGCCCCAGGCAGTGTGCCTGCATTTTGCTCCACACACAGTGTATAGCACCTACCTCTTCTAGCATATGCAAGGCAGACGTGGCACTCATCTGATTTATTCTGGGAAGTCACAAGCTTTTCCAAGGAATTATAATGCATGGAAATACTGCTGGCTCAGGTGTGGAGGAGAAAATGTGCAGAATTGCTCAGAATGCCTTGACTTGTTCCCTTTGTCCTCTTGGCCCCATGTGTGCTTCCTCCTTGAAGACTGCTCTCTCTGTGGGAGAGATGATGGCTGAGAGGCAGTGGGCAGATGCACCCAATGGCTTGCTAGTTGAGGGAAGGGGATGGAAACAGCTGGCTGGGGACAAGCAGCACTGCAGCAGATGTGGAGCAGACTGAAACACTCTAGAAGTTTTGGTTGCCTCCCCTCAGCCTGCTCTATGGCTGAGGCAAAGAATGTACACCCCCCCCAAGATGGGACTCCCCTTTTCTGCAAGTCTGTTGTAACGTGGTTTGTTTTTTTTTTTCTTTTTTTTTTTTCCCCTGGCATCACCCACTAATTCTTGCCAGCCCTATGATGTGTGCCCCATCCACGGCTGTTTGCCTTGCATGAGTGTTCCCTGCCTCACTGTTCTGCAGTGCTTGCAAGCAGATAGGAGTGACCACTTGCCACAGCTGCCATCCCTGCACCCCAGCAGTGGCCGGCTTGTTTGTTCAGGTCCCCTGATGAGAGGGACCACCCAGGCAGAGGCTGCTTGGGCAGCCTAGACCAGGAGAAGCTGCAAAGCCTTGAATAGATGGTGGAGGGAATAAGCAGCCCCTTAGTTCCAGCCTCACTCCCCTTTTCCAGTTGTGCGCTGAAGCGAGCAGGCTAAGTACACAGTTCTGGGTCCCTCACTGGCAGTGTCCCTTGTGTGAGGCTCATTCACGTGACATTTGTTCAGCTGTCCCCCTTCCCAGTAATAACACTCAACTGAGCACACAGTGTTTGCTACCAGTTTCCAGCTCATCACTGCAGAACAGCCTCCTGTTTCCCACTCTTCTTGTGACAACTCATCTATAACTTCTGCCTCTTCCATCTCCTTCCTTTGGCAGTCCTTTGCCTCCTCCTGTGACTCTGCTCAGTTCCTACTTTGGTGGTTTTCACATCTCCACCCAGCTTCCCCTGCTGCCCTACTCTTCACTTGCATCCTCTGAAAATTCCCATCCACATCCAAGTTCCTGGTCTCTTCCTCATTCCAATGAACCTTCTGAAACCAAGATGTTCCTCCAACTCCTACACACATTTCTTGCTTCACAGGAAGACCAAACATCCTGCCACGTTTTATCATGCCCATGCATGGCAGGGGGCTAGCTAGTCCTCACAGCTGTACCTTTCAGAGGCACGGAAATCCCTCTAGCACCTGCAGCAAATGCTGGCCTCTTGGACATGGGGCAGGCTGGGTGGCACATCTGAGTCTGACAGGCCAACAGCATTCCCCTGCACCCACCAAAGTGTGTGCTATGAAAGCCTGATGGGCTTTTATTTTCAGGCATAGGGGGATTTAGTTGTTTAAAAGCTGTGTTTTTACACAACAGATTTAAAAATCTATCTTTTCTCCCTTCACCCTAAGTTAGCAGTGTTTCTCCAGCTTCTTCAGGCTTTTTAACTTTACCTCTCAGCTTCATTCCCATTTCTGCAGGAGCAGCACTCAGAAGCCAGTCTCCTGTCCTCCAAGCACAAACACAAATGTGTTTATTCTCATTCAGTTTGGGCTTATTTATTTAAATTTCTTACTTAGCTTCTGTCTTTGAGCTTGGAACAGCTTTTATATAATCCAAGAGAAAGAGGGTAACTGAAAAGTCCTGTTACATGGACAATTCCTGGATAATGGCATGATGTGAGAAGCATTTTTAGGTGCAGTATGCTTCAGGCTGACAAAAAATTTCCTGGCATGCCTTTTTTTGGGGGGGAATCAATTTCAGCCCCTGTTGCCACGAAGTCCGAGGTGTCTGTGAAAGAAAAGGCAGCCAAGGAGTTCCTCAGCAGCTTGAGACGCCAGCGGCGCCAGCTGTGGGACCGGAGCCAGCCCGACGTGCAGCAGTGGTACCAGCAGTTCCTGTACCTGGGATTCGACGAGGCGGTGAGTGAGTGTGAGGCTGTCGAGAGCGGTGGAGCTTCAGCCTGAACGGCTGAAGAGCAGGGATGCACAGCCAAGAGGGAGCACCCGGGGAGGAGCTGCCCTGTTGCTGTTCACAGACACTGTGAATTCTTTTTCTTCGAAGTAGCAAATATTGCACGGAAAATTAAGCTCCGTATTCGTTAGAGACTTCCGAGTTATTCTCTTAATAGAGAAAAATGACATGAAAATCCTGCATGGAGCTCATTGCTTGCTACTTCAAGTTAAGCTTAATAAATTGCAACCAGACAAAGTTTGCGTTGAGAAGCAGGCGGCCAGACCCAAAGAAATCAATCGTCTTTCAGGAAATTAATTTGGCAGCCACCACCTAATCAATTTGCTTTATAACATGCTGAGAAACCCACACCAAGCTGGCCGTGATTGGCGTTCCTCAGTGGAATTGCACTCACAATACTTACCTAAATGCACACACGTGCCCCCATGGTGTGGGCAGCTCCTGACCATGGCAAGCACCGGCAGCTGTGCCCTGACTGTAAATCTGAAAGGAAAACCCATTTGACAGTGTGCAGCCCATCTCCCTTCAAACGAGGATACATTTTTTTTGGGTAAAAAACAGTTAATTTGTAAATCCAGAGTTCCCAGCTCCACACAAAGCTCTGCTAACTAGATGCTGAAATCGGGTGAAAAATGTGCATTTTTGTTGCAGTCCCACATGCAAAATAATTTCTGCGTTAACAAGAGGTAAAAATAGTTATAAACGTTGAATTCTTGGCTCGTGGCAGCTGCATGAATACGTTTAATGGGATTGCATTGGCACAGCCAAGCTGGAGTATATTTTGGACCTTCATGCGGTGTGAATTGCTTAGAAGATGAATGCACTCATTTTCAAAGCTGGAGCAATTAAAAAAATAATCCTTTCCTTGGACTGAAAGAATGAAGGGTACATTTTTTTTGTTGCTTCTGGACATTACACAGATAAAAAAGACTTTTTAACAGCATGGCTATATTCCCCTTCCCTCCCCCCTAATAGCAATAGGAAAAAGAGGGAAATCAGTTTTATGTGTCAGAAACCAAAGGCTGGGGGCAAATACTAGGAGGTAACAAGGACAAACCATGCAGATAAGATGATTTTCCTTTGAGTTCCTGTGTGCATTTCAAAAACTGAAATGAGGCCTGTTGTGGGATACAATGAATCCACTTAGGTTTTCTTGAGTATTAAGACGTGGTTTTAACAATGAGATAACTGTTTGTTCCAGCAAAGGACTGGAGCCATACTTACCCATTGTGTATTTTGCAAAACTTTTTTTTCAAATCTCAGCAAAAAATATTTCCAAAGAGTCATTCAGATGGAAAGGCTTTGACTTGGCAAGTATTTGATATCCTTGCACACTGTTTTTCCTCTGCTGCTGTGAGCAGAATTGTGAGCTAGAAGGTTGTGCTGTACAGTCATTTTTACCCTTGCAAAATGGGAATAAAAGGCATAAAGTGAAAG
This sequence comes from Apus apus, assembly GCF_020740795.1. NCBI lineage: Eukaryota > Metazoa > Chordata > Aves > Apodiformes > Apodidae > Apus > Apus apus. The sequence goes on along the minus strand of NC_067282.1, from coordinate 63,102,640 downwards.
CCTGTAGCACCCACTTTGATGCAAGAGTATGAGGGTGGCAGGGAAGCAAACCTTTCGATTTTTAAGTACAAAACCTTGACATGTTTTTACAGTCCAACACTAATAGAAATATTTAAGGTTTCAGTTGCAGGTGCTCTCTGTTTAAGTACCTTACAATAGGTAGAAGGTGTGGGCATGGGTCCCAGGTGGGACTGGGCAGGACAATTCCTGCACTTGAGGCCCTTATAAGCCCATAGAGAAGGTAGATGTAAGTCACAAAAACCTATCTAAAGATTTCATTTTAACAAATAGGCAAATGATCTGAATTTCTGCAAGAGGCAAAGGTTCCTCTTCCGCTGCTTCTATGTCATTCTCTTCCTTATAAAGTTTCAGGATTGGAAAGCAAGTATTTTCTTTTACTGGCAGAAATTTGAAGATGACATCTCCTACTGGACCAACCTCGGGCGTGCTCGTAATGAATACTATGGTGGATACTACCAACACCACTACGATGAAGATTCACCAATTGGCCCACGAAATCCACACACCTTCAGGCATGGAGCAGCTGTCAACTACGATGATTACTAATGCCATTTATCCTGCTATAGCTGGAGCCCAAATGGGGCTGCACTGGGTGAGGCTGACTCCTCCCTCAGAATGACCCTGATTTCCTCCTCTCCATGTAAAACAGGCAGTGAAGGAACTGCCAGGCTTCGAAGAAAGCAATATGACTTTTTTGTAATCGTTGTTACTTAGTAGTACGCTATACACAAAGTTTTATAGAAATAAAGCTTTTTTGATAAAATAAACTAGAACAAGAAAAAATATCCCTCTCAATGTAAGTGCTGCTTCCTGTTGAGGCAAGGACACAGATATTCACATAAGCTAAATTCAATGAATAGGAGCTTGCCTACCTGCAAAGCCTGTGAAATGAAAGGACTCTCCAGGGAAAGGGCTCAAAGCAGGAACTCTGCTTCAGAAGTAATTGCCGAGATGCAGAGCATCTAACCTGAATGGCCCCAACCCCTCCCAGGCATAATAACCTAAACATTATCTCCCCTTTGTGTCCATTCCACTTAGCTGTGAGCTTCCAGTCTAGCTTGTAACAGGGAATAAAATAAAATAAGCTATTTAAAAGGAAATTAGTATCAGATAGCATCCAACACAGTTCCCAGACATAATTTCCCACCATGAAGTTGCTTCTGTTCCAAATTTAAACTGGCATCTGTACGTATTAGGCTGAGCATCAAATATATCAGAGACTGGGCATTTGTTAATGAAGCATAGTGGATTAAAGGAGGGTTGGTTGGTGGGGTTGTGTGTGTTAAAAACCCAGAAATATGACCAACAATTCCACCACAGCAACATCAGCTACATTGCTGCTTCTCTCTCATGGAAAGAGAAAGTCCTCATGCAGACTTAAGCCTAGGATGGAGATTTCAGCTGTCAGGGGCTTCACAGGGAGCCTGGTGGGGGAAAGCACTGCTGAAGCTTGAACAGGGTTAGAGGATTGGATAGGGGCAGGTGAGAAAGGCTGGCGGGGTCCATGACTTCAGGAGCTGAAGAACTGGGATAAAGATAAATGAGTGCTGCAAGCTATAGCAGCCAGAAAAGTCAGCATGGATGCTTTAGCTGTCTGTCATCTAAAGCTTACGAGACATTTCCAAAGCATGGATCATGGTAACGCTATTCTTTACACTCCTTTCTTAACTTGGAGTGTATTTCCTAATCTTTCACTTCAGCCTCCTGTTGCATGATGGCCTGGTGTCTAGGAGAGCCAGCCCAGCACTGTCCAGCTCCCTGCAGGAAGGCTTCCATGGAGACTGCTCTTTGCTGAGGGAGCCAAACTGAACAAACATGTTGGTTGTTTCTCCTCTGCACGCACAGACACGTGCTAGCCTAACATGCTCCAGAAACTCAGCTTTCCCCTAGGTTTTGGAGGGCTTGCTCTTAGCAGAATCCTTGCCAGTTTAATTGGTTTAAACTGGTGTGTTTCCTCAGTAGAGGACCCTTTATTCCAAAGTCAAGCACGTAGTCTCTTGCACATTTGGAAAACACTTATTCCTAGAAGAATACTTCCATTTTGTGTCCATAAAAAAAAATAAAAAGTACCAAATTTGGCAACGTTTGAACCATGCTGACAATTTCCATCATTTCCCAGCATTTACAAAAACTGGGAATTCAAACCTGCTGATTAAGGAAGAATAAAAAGAGTGCTGTAAATAAATACCATCCCTCTCTAGGTCTTTGTAAGCCGTGTCCATTTCTGCAGGCTGACTCAGCCCAGCAGCCTTCTGTGCCTTGCAGGCCCACAACCAATTCTAAGATCTCTCTCTTCCGGATTCTCTAAGAGAACAAAATTATACATCTTTTCCATCGTGTTGTGTTGTGTGCTGAAGTTTCCCACCACATACTGAGGTCTGGCTGGGATGGAGTTAACTTTCTTAATAACATATATGATGCCATGTTTTAGATTTGTGACTAAACCAGAGGTGACAGAACACCAATGTTTTTGCTGTTCTTGAACTGTGTGTGTACAGCATCAAGACCACCTATTTCCCATGCTGTACCTCAGCAACTGGGACAGGGGTAGATGAGACTCTGAGAGGGGACAGGGGTAGGACAGCTGACCCAAACTGATCAATTCCATGCAATACAATGACTTGCTGAACACTGAAAGCTGGGAAGAGGAATAAAGGGGGGGGGGTTTTGTCTTCCAGGGTAGCCATTGCTCAGAGACTGGCTGGGCATCAGTCTTACTTAGGGAAGATGGTGAATGGCCTTTGCTTCACTTGGGTTTATTCCTTCTTTCTTCACTTACTAATCTGTTTTTATCTCACAGAATCATGGAATTGTCAGAGTTGGATGGGACCTCTAGGGATCATCTAGTCCAACTCTCCTGCTATAGCAGGATCCCCTAGAGCACATTACTCAGGGCTGCATCCAGGCAGGTCTTGAATACCTCCAGAGAAGGAGACTCCACAACCTCCTTGGGCAGCCTGTTCCAGAGCTCTGTCACACTCCCTGTAAAGAAGTTTTTCCTCATATCTAAATGGAACTTCCTATGTTCCAGTTTGTGCCCATTGCCCCTCGTCCTGTCACTGGGAACTACTGAAGAGAGCCTGGCTCCATCCTCCTTGCACCCACCCTTTAGGTACTTACAGGCATTATGAAGGTCTCCCCTCAATTTTGCTAATTTCTGCTTTTTTTTTAATTCTCTCCCCCATCCCTTTGGGGCAAGGGGGCTGAATGGCTGTGAGGGTACTTAGCTGCTTGCTGGGGTCAACCCACCACAAGGCAATAGCTCTGAGGAGAGGGCATCCTCCTTCTTGCAGAGAAGTGCACCTGCCTTGAAGTGCGGCAGCTGCAATGATGTCAAAGTACATGCAACAAGCTAAAATAAAGCAAGCAAATATGAACTGTCACAGATTTGGGCAAAAGGAGGAAGACTATTAAAAGTAAAAAAAAAAGTTCTTCAGGTATGCATGGAGTGCTTCAAAGTTAACTACATGAACTAAGTTAATTTCTTTTGACTGTTTCTGTCCCAGAACACAGACAAAAACCATGCACCCCCTCCCAGCCTTCCCAGTCTGCTGTGCAGACAGCACAGAGCTCTCCACATCATCACCATCCCCAGCCACCCCAGCACTGACATCACGTAACCTCGCCACCAAGACAGAAGAGCAGCCATTGTTCATTGTGCCTCCCTGGAGAACAGGAACAGCTTGGCCATGGTCCAGCACTTCATGTTTCATGACCCAGCACTGCCACGTTCCCCAGTTTGTGTGTGTCAGCCAGGAAAATCCATCAGTCAGACTGACAGGACAGTCCCGCCTCCTTTGCTGATGATACCTGCCAGGTAACCCTGCTGTCAAAGCACAGAAGTACTGCTGCCCTGCCCCCACAGCCAGTCACACATACTCTCCAAAGTCTGGACAGATTTTTCTCTCCAAATCCTGTGCCTTCAGCAGCAGCCTTAAATATATAAAAAAAATTATTTGTTTATTTATTTATTTATTTCCCCCTTGTTTTGAGAGGGTGTGGGGGCCCTTCATTCCCTGTAATTTCTTACGTGTAACACAAACACGCTGGAGATGGAGGATTGAGTACTTTTATCCCAGGACTCTTTCCCAGGTGAAAGCAAGCAGATTCCTTGCTCAAAACAGCTTTCTCTGTAGAGGTGGACAGAGCCCAGATTGCTGTGCTTGGCTTTTTGATAGCATTCAGAGGATCCCTCTCCTTGCTGAAGAGCATGTCAGAAACTAGTGAAAACATAGAAAGAATGAACCAGCTGATGCTTTTTTCAGGCTGTAAATGGCAACAAAACAAGGTGGACAAAAAGTTGTTACCACATCTGGTATTACGGAATGGGCAAGTGAAAGAAGGCGCTGGGAAAAGGAATAGAAAACCAGAGCCTGTTTTTTCAATAAATATGAATTGCTATTTCAGCAAAATAAATTGACTCCTGTTGATAGGGAATCACATTCAGAAACCTCCTGCCATATAAAAGGAGCCCTGATTTTCAGCAGAGCTATTGCTGCTGTTCCTGGTAGCTCTAAGGAGGCAGAGCTACAAATAAAGCATTCCCTTCTCCTGCCACTTGTGTTCTGAGCACAGGGAGAAATGTTCATGACAGAGCAACTACGATTTGTGGTGGCTACATTCCCACCGATTTCAGGGAGAGGACGTATGGATGTCAGAGCTAGCAATGTTGAGTACACACTTCCTTTGCTATTAACAAAGCATCTTCTTCCTGTGGACAGGTGTTCTCCTAACCAGCCTCTAACAACCTCTGAGGACTTCTTGGCCTCAAGTAACATTAAACTCAATACTAATAAGACTGGGAACTAGCTCAATCCATCACACTCATCAAAGCCCTGTTTTGCCCTCTGTAGCCTGTCCTCTAAGGCTAATGAATTTATGCAATTGTGGTTGTGTCTTCCCCCTCCTCCCCTGCTTTGATCTCTCAGCTTTGACACTCAGTTCCAACCCTATCTGACAAAACTGAAAAAAGCCTTTTCAAATATATTACATTTCTAAAAATTTATTGAAAAAATAGATGACTAAGAGACAGTCATAAATGCCCAGAGGGTGGTGAGCTCACTGGCTACTGAACCCGACAGAGTCTACACAGATTAAGAGAAGCTACAAACACCCCAGACACAGGAAGACTGTAAGATCATCATTTCCCCACATAGCAAAAAATCTAACCTAAAGATAGACACGAGGCTTCTCTAGACAATACATTCATGGAAGTACTTAAAATAAATTAGGCCTGCAGGCCCCACTGCAGCTTGTCTGTAAACCAGCAATGTGGTTTACAAAGCTTCTAGGCAGCCTATATATAGAAATAAAGCAAAAGTACATAATGTTTAAAAAATAAAATACAATCCAACTCACACTGCAACAATTTCCAGCAGCAAGAGTGGTCCTCGTTGTGAGGCTCAAGGAACTCTCAGTGGATGCCTTTCACACCTCTCCTAGAAGGCTGATCTCATTCACTAGCACCAAGCTGGCCAGTTCACTCTTGCTACATTACATATTCCCTACTGAGAGAGGAGTACTTGCATCCAGCAGTAGCTGAGCTGCCATTCATGCAGATCACTGTGACTGAACAGGCATCTCAAGTCTGGTCTTGTTAGCTGTACCTTGCCTGCCTGACCAGGTGACAACAGAAAATCCCAATTCTTAAATTTCATGAAAAAAAAAAAAATTACAATACATTGTGTTCAGGCTTGGAAATGAGAACTCATCTCAGCTTCACTTACTCCTAAGTCCTACGTTTTCAAGCTTTCAGTGCTGTATTCTACTGCCCTCCATCATAAGTGGCTCTTCTGGAGAGGTAGAAGCTGGTTCTTATCTGTGGTTCCCTGCAAACTTGGTGCCTCTTTCTCCTATCAAGATGTGTGACCCCAGATGGGAGCAGACAGCACCAACATGCAAACCCTCACCTGCCTTCTTGGAAGAGTCAGTTCAGACCAAAACAAGTTTGAAATTATCCCAGAATTTCAGTCGTAAGCACCTGCAGACGGTTTTAACACCCACAATTCACAGAATCACAGAACCATTTTCTGGTTGGAAAAGATCTTAAACATAATTGCGTCCAACCATAACCTAAATCTACTAACCATTAACCTAACTCTACCAACCATCAACCTAGCTCTACCAGTCCACTGCTTAAAACCCATGTCCCTAAGCACTACATCTACACATCTTTTAAACACCTCCAGGGATGGTGACTCAACCACCTCTCTGGGCAGCCTGTTCCAGTGTTTAATTACCCTATCAGTGAAGAATTTTCTTCTAATATCCAATATAAACCTTCCCTGGTGCAACTTGAGGCTGTTTCCCCTTGTCCTGCTGCTTGTTACTCGGGAGAAGAGACCAACCCCCACCTCTCTACAACCTCCTTCCAGGTAGCTGTAGAAAGCAGTAAGGGATGCCCTCAGCCTCATTTTCCCTAGACTGAACAACCCCAGTTCCCTCAGCCACTCCTCACAGGACTTGTTCTCCAGACCCTTCACCAGGGTTTGCTCTTCGTTGCTCTTCTCAGGATGTGCTCCAGCACCTCAATGTCCCTCTTGTAGTGGGGGTGAGGGGGGGCAAAACTGAACACAGTATTTGAGATGCAGCCTCAATTCATGCCTTTTGAATCAGCTAGAAGGCCAGTCACTGGCTTCAAACATGAACTGCCTCGTCTGCCATTTCTGGAAAAGGCTATTTAGAAAGAATACAGGAACTGAACCAGGAACCTCTGAAGCAGAAGTCAGAAACAGTACAAGGAAAGCAGCAAATCAAGGCAGTCTGTCAGCTCAGGCCCAGCGGGAGGGACACCGTGTACTCACAGAGGGGTTGCACTGGCACCAGACATTTATCCTCTCTCTGATTTGCTCCTTTTATGAAGGAGGTCAGGCTGTGAGGTAACCTAAAAATCTTTTACATTCATATCTGTAGTATCCAAATGTTTAGACTTCCTGAGGGATTTTTTGGGGTTTTTTTTTGAAAATGCACATTTTGTGCTAGTCTCCAGAAGCACGCTTTTTCCAGTACAGTTCACGTATTTTGCACTGAAGTCACTGGACTAAACAAAAAACAGCCCTGGAATGAACAGCTGACACCCACAGATCCCATTTATTCCCAACGGCTGCTGCACATGCTGGACTAGGACTGCACCCTTGTGTACCACCTCTTCATAGATACTTGGGAATCCAATGGAACAACTTGCATGAGAAGTAAAATATAAGCAGAAAGAGCACCTTCCCTCAAATATAACACAGAGTTAAGGGTTAAAGAAGCTGTGCTGGGAGCTGATTTAACAATTCTTACCACAGAACTGTTAAAGCAGTGCGCATGACTTTCAGATACATCCAGCCGTGGTTTTGAGTACAGAGAGAGCCTGCACTTCATGAGTGTATCACTAATGAGAGATTATAGGCACATTTGGAGTACACGACAGTGTACTTTCCAGTCAACTTAATTTGGAATAAATGCCTAGGATCCTGTACTTCAAACAAAAAGCAGACCTCAAGAGCTGTGAAAAGATGGAGGCAATGTGTAACACCTACATTCTCCCCCCAAGTCCAGACAGGAGAATGCTCCCTGGCTCACCATCTGAGTTGTATGGCCGTATTTCCACTGGAAGAAAACCTGCCCGTGTGAGCAGGGAAGAAGAAGCCATTTTGTCTTAAAATGATCACTGCAGATCCAGTCCAGACAGGTCACATAAATGAACACAGCAGCTCCATGCACTGCTGGAGTCCTAGGGAACTTTACCAGACAGAGTGGATATGACTCCAAGCTGTGCAAGCACTGGGAGGCTCTGGCGGATGGCATGGTCGGACAAGGAGGCCTAAACACCACATTACTCCCTGAGTCTTCCCTGGGCGCAGGCCTCAAAGTCATCCCTACCGGTAATTCCCACTTTGCCTATCCACTTAAAGAGGTGCTAACAGAACATGAGATAAAGTCAAATCACTTTGCTTGATGAGACTTAGGATTTTCAAATTTGAGTGGCATTTAGTCAAAATATCTTTTAAAAACTCTCTGCTAATCTCTTGTCCTAGGTATCCAGTCTCAGCCTTTAAAAATAAAGGAGAACTATTAAAAATAAGGGGAATTGGATTTTTTGTTTGGTTGGTTGCTTTGTTTTTGTTAAGATGACAGGTATAGTTATTAAAGTTGAAAGCATTTACTGGCAATTCAGTAACTATTTAAAATAGAAACATTTCCTGTTAGTGAGGCTGAAGTTAGACTTGACTGCTTAAAGAAAATCTTGTACTCCTGCATCACTATCAACTACCTGAACTGGAATAAATCACAGTGCTTTTGTCCAATCTATTTCAACAGCCATCTTGCAGCCCTTCCTTTCTATCTGTTAAGAGACTAGCAATGAGAGATCAATGTTATTAATGTTATTAACTTTGAGACAATTATTTACAGACTGTCACTTTCTAATGAATACAAAATAAATGCACAGCTGTGTAATGCCAGAGAAGTACTCACATTGAAATGCTGAAACTAGTAAACAGAAGTTTCAGTATTTTATTAAAATAGCATATTCAACCACTGTAACCAATAATACATTAACTTTATTCCCAGAGTACGCACAACACAGTAGTGATTCAAAATATCCTTATCCATAGTAATCAATGAAAATATCTCAGATTCAAGTGAACAACTAAAACTAAACCTTTGAAAAAATCTCTCCTTTAAAGAATACATAAAGCTCTTATACAGATTTTTTTTTTAAACTCCTCTATACTTAGGTGTCAGTGTTTATCACCTGACAATACCACTAGCTTTTTCTTATGCATAGTAGAACATCTCATATTTTATAGTACCCATTTTATAAATAAATTGGCATTTTCCATCCCATTTGTGTTTATCTTCAGCTTCACAAAGAAACCAGTAAATAAAACTGTCAAGGACAGTCACAACAAAATGATCTCACAGCAAGATATAAAACTTGAAGATACTAAAAGATGCTCCTACTCTATTTTACATAAAAAGACAGATTTAAAAAGTGCAAGGCAAGATTTGCAGGGGAAAGGGAATATTTTTTTGTTATTTTTAGGCACATCCACTTCTTTAAAGCAAGCTTCAGAATGAAATTCCAGTTTGTTCTTCATGATACCTGTTTCAAAGTCTCTCTCAAAAAAAAAAACCAAGAAGAAAAAAAAAAATTACATCTGTCAAATGTCAAGCAGGGAATTTCCTGTCCAACTAACAGCCTTCAGTTATGTCTTGTTCTTCCTTTTTTCATCCTTGCAGGTTTAGGTTTAGGAATATACTGATTGTTCGCCTGATACTCAAGTTCTTTACGGAAGTAATGAATTGCTTTATTCAAACCTTCTTCCAATGGGACCTGTTACCAAAGTGAGGAGAGAATCATATCACTCTAAGTTCACATCAGCTCTTTTCACAACAGTGTATTTTTTAATACAGCTGTCAAAAGACTGCTAGGAAGTCTCATTCTTAGCTAATATTAGTATTAACAGCGCCACATACTGGTTACACCTCTGCATTGCTAATGAATGTTAGCTCTTAAACATCAAGATTTCTTTTCTGATGCAGTAAGCCAAAAAACCCAACAAATCTGTATCTCATCATAAGGTTCTCATTGGTCTCTTTAGTGTCAAAACAGACTGACATAATTCTACTTTTAATTCATAATACCTTGAAAGAGATAAGCACTCAGAAATGTAAGACCCTTCTGTTTTTAATGATTAAAGATCCTCTTTTTGCATAATCTCACAGAATGGTATATATCACAGAAAAGTATAAAGGTGGTGGGTTGCATTTTTTTAGTTTTTATTTCTTCAGTGCTCCCATGATGTAAAGAAAGAAACACTATCCACTTTTCTCAGAAGCCATATGCTCTGACATGCTTGCTGATCCCAGCATCAATAGAGGAGGTTAACATAACTGTGCTGCTACTCCAGACTAAGTTTTGGTACTGGCTACCAAATACAGATGGTCAGAAGTGTAAAATTTAACTCTTTTATACCTTTTTTGATTGTGACACTTGCCACCATCTTTGTGCTCTCAGGCATAGTCAATTAATACCTGGTGGCTCTGTGAATTGTTTCAAAAGGGTTTGGAGCCACCTTTTTCTATTAATAGGCTCACATTTACAAGAAAGGTCACATGTTTCCTGGAAAGATTTTTGCCTGCAATTCTAAAAAAGCATAGGAAACACTATGTTAGCTGGAATTGGGAGCTAGCTAAGAAAAGTCACACCCTTTCTGGGGATTAACAGACCTTACACTGCCAAACCAACCAGCTCTTATCAGCATCTATGCCTGGTTATAAACTTGCATATTTAACTTCATAAAAAAAAATAAAAAGGTTGAGAAAGGAAAAAACAGCAAACTAAACTTTAGAGGTGGACAAACATTATTGTGGGTGGCGAGATGTTAGATTAACCCTGAGAACATTTCGAGCTTACCAACACACAGAACAAACTAAACATCTCTACATATGATATCCTTAGTCCAAAATAAGGGCTTCTTACTCTGGTTTACTTCAGTCTGCCAGAAAAAAAATAAACCAAAGTGTCATCACTCTCTAGCTAGCTTCTGTTTTGCCTGAGTGTCACATATTTCCCTTTTAACAAACTCTAAAACGCAGAACAATTTTCTGGTGCTCGTATTTTCCCATTTAATCCAAACAAACTTTTTACGTATCATCTTAAAAGGAGTCTTACTCCAAAGATTTTCTAAAAATAAAAGCAATTTTTTCCTTCCATAATGCATGTTACCTCAGCAAAACAGGACTGAAGACTGCAGCAACAGCAAACTCATTAGCTCCTGTAACTATGTCCCACATATTTTAAAGGATTAACCAGGCTCACAGAAAAGTAGATACTTCATAATACACATGTGAAAAAGTTAAAATGCCTATCCTAAAAATGTTTTTTTTTCTACTTAATTCTATTACAAATGCTAATGCTAATCTGCTCTTCTGCTTGGCAGAGGTCATAGTCTTACCCAACAGTTCTTGAACTGTGAGCTAGGGCAACACATGAGACAGCCTTTTAAACTGTTCTGGAGACTGTGTTAAGTAGATAATTCTGATAACTGAAATGTATCATTAACAAATGGGTCTCTCCCAGCCCCCTCTGCCTCCCTGAGTTTTCGCACACAACAGTGATACAGCTGCACATACCACAGGTTCCCAGCCAAGCAATAACTTGGCTTTTCTGATGTCAGGTTTTCGTTTCTGAGGGTCATCCTGTGCTTCCGAGAGAAACTGGATTTCACTCCCACTGCCTGTCAAACAAGAGACTATGCATTAGCATCCATAATTCACTATGCTTTGCATTTTCATTTTTCATGCCTAATGGAGCATCAGGTCTTTCTGCAGCTTTCTGCTTCATAATTCTACCACTGAAATGCTTTCCACAGACACAAGCTGCACTGTATGCAACAGCTGGGTGAACCAGCTGTCCCACAGCCACATGGATTCACAAAGCATTTCACGAAGTTTTCAGCATGGATTCACAAAAAGGAAGTTATGCTTGACCAGTCTAATAACCTTCTATGATTAAATGACTGCCTCAGTTGCCAAGGGCATAAACTGGATATGATCTAACCTGACTTCAGTGAGGCGTTTGACACTGTCTCTTCTAACACCCTTATTGAGGACTGGATGAGTAGACACTGAGGTGGATTGAAAAGTGGCTGCGTGGCCAGGCCCAGAGGGTGGTAATACGTGACAAGAAGTCTAGTTGGAGGCTGGTAACTAGTGGTTGACCCCAGGGCTCAAGACTGGGTCAATACTGAGGGGCTGATAAACCAAAGGGCTGTGCTACCATCCACAGAGACCTCAATAAAGGAGTCTGGAAAAAAGAGCTGACTGACAGGAGCCTCATGAAGATCAACAAAGATAAGTGCAAAGTCCTGCACTGTGGGAGGAACAACCCTAAGGAACCATTACATGTTGGTGGCCAACCAGCTGGAAAGCAACTTGGCAGAAAAGGACTTGAGGGTCCTTGTGGACACCAAATTGAACATAAGCCAGCAAAGTGTCCCTGCCATGAAGAACGCAAATGGCATCCTGGGCCGCAGTATGAGAAGCACTGCCAGCAGGTCGAAGGAGATAGATTATCTTCACCCTCTACTCAGCATTGGTGAGGTCACACCTGGATGGCTCCCCAGCACAAGAGAGACAAGGATAGGCTGGAGAGAGTACAGTGAAGGGCTACTAAGATGATGAAGGGACTGGAGCACCTCTCCTATGAGAACAGGCTGAGAGAGCTGGGACTGTTCGGCCTGGAGAAGGGTCAGGAGGAATCTCATCCATGTGTGTAAATATATGAAGGGGGGGTGGGGAAGGGGCAGACTGAAACATTTTAGATTGTTTGTGAACAAACAGACAAATGGAGACAACAATTATTCTATGTGCCTGATGGGATAGGTGCTGTGACTTCAAATTTCCTTCCCTGACCTGTGGATTTATAGATGTTTTCCAGAGGGGACAGTCCTCTATTAGTAACATCACATGCATCAGCTTTTGTACTGCATGTTTGAACTTGTCTTTTTCAGATCCCTCACAAGCAGTGCTGGAATATACAGACTAAAAACCCTTGGCTAATCACATGGGTGTGTTTCATCTTACTAGGAAGCTGTACGAGAAGACTAAGCACAGCCCTTCACTTCCATTCTTCAGAGCTCTGATTTGCTACAGGTATCAAAGCCAGAATGAAGCACAAGTCACAGTATTTTCTTCCCAGCCACATATAAGGGAGGTGCTGACATCCCTTGCAAGAGTCACTGGTAGATCAGTGAAAAGTACAGAAAGACAGTCATCACAGCATGAGGTTGGTACTGGTAGTTGAACGAGAGCAGCCTGCGTGACTTTAAGAAACACCTTGCTGAAGTGTCTCTAGTTAGATAGGATGTTATGCAGGACATTTGCATTCATGTTTTTTACATTTCATTTATGTACTGTCCTTGTGCCAAAACAAAGCTAAAAAACTGCGTAAACATTATACAAAATAATGGGTATAGATTGCAAAGATACACAAGAACAATGTATTCATTAATGGTCATGAAATATTTTATATACAGCTGAGAGGATCTGGATTATCTTATTAACATTTAATTATATGATCAGGATACAATTAAATGCCTTCAATAAAGTTATTAAGAAATCCTCGTATAGTACAGTAAAACCAAAGACCAATTAAATTACCCATCCATTACACAAACTAATCAAGTAATAATCATCTAATGACAGTAAGTCCTTCATAAGCTTTGCTAAGAAATACATATTATACTCACCAACAAGCTTTTTAATTAGCTGGGCAAATTCTAGGATAGTGTGCTCTTCTGGGTTTCCCTAGGAATAGAAGGGATATTCGTCACATTACCAATGAAACACCTCACAATACAGTAGCTTTCTGACACAAGACGATTCTAACAGGGTCAAGTTCAACTCTGAAACAGCGGAATATTATACCTTATTTCTGCTTTGATGAAAAAAATGTAACTTTCACAAGCTCCATACTCATTAGAAAAGTTGCCCTCCATTACAATTGCCTTGATAATTCAATATATGTAGGGGAGAGTCCAAGAAATCAGTCTGTAAGGAATTGGCAAATGCAGCTCAATCATGGTAGAAGCACATGCCTCTCTACAGCCCACAAAACCGTATCATTATTTTGAAAACTGGACTGAAGGATTTGCCAGAGTTAAGGACAGACAATATAAGGAAGAGATATGATAAATTCTCAGTTCATCCAAAGTCAGGAAACCAACTAATTTAGCTGTAAACAATTGCTTTCACATTTACTACAGCTTACTTACAAATATGTATGAGGGCTACCTGCTTTCCTATACAAATATTCTTTTTCTTAATCCTCACTTTTTCTAACCAACTTGCACATGAACATTTTGAATCTCTGAATAAAACGATGAAGGCTTCGTGTTAGCATTAGCTCTCCTTTAGACTCAATTCCCTTCATCTCTAGCTTTCCTTGTTGCAAAACTCTTCTTTCCTAAAACTTGTTTGACCTAAAGCTGAACATTTAGGTATGTATAAATTTAAACACTGGGTTTTATGAAGAAAAAAACCAGACATGTGATGTCATTTAAAAATATCAGCATTTGGATAGAAACATATATATTAATTAATGGCCACAGCAAAAATGGAAAATCTAGTGAACAACTGCCCTGCAGAGTTGAGTATCTGATTTGGCAAAAGTCAGTATATACAGAAATAACCTGGCATATCCACCCTTTCCATATTCTTATATCCACTGCTGAGAATAAGGTGACAACAAGTGGGACAGAAGAAAAGTCTTATTAGAAAAGTTAAGTTCTAAGAAACCTTAATCGACAATAGAAAATTATACAATCTAATACTATTCACCATCCCACCATCTGCTTTTAAGCAGGGCTAGTATGAAGTGATTTCTAATTAGAGTTAAGTATTCCTTCAGTGCTTTTTTTCAGTGAAACTAGACTTCAATAATTTTCCTGGTGTATTTTGCATGTCCTCCTTCTGCTCATATTTGGTTCAGTTTTTTGTGGGGTTTTGTTTGTTTGTTTGTTTTAAAATTAATATTCTAATTACATAGATCTTTTTGCTAAAACAAATGTAAAACTCTAGAAAATGTATCCTGTTGTTGGAACTACAAGTTCTCAACACCTAGGGGCTTAATTTTCTGATCTATAAAGAAAATACATGCATCAATGATATGGAGGAAAACAGAGGTGATGATGGCCACTACACAGGAGACACAGTAGGGTAGCACTCTCATACTCACCAAGTTGACAGGACTGCTGACATTGCTGTTCATCAATGCCACCAAGCCATTCACAAGATCACTATAAAAAAGGGACAACACATTGAGGCAGTTTCCACTTCCCTATACATAACACTCTTGTCTAAAAAGAGACCTGTTGTCTCAGAACTCCAGTAAAGCAGATCAGGCAGCTGAGGAATGCTGAAATGAAATTTAGAGTGTACACTTCAATGGGTGTATGTTTTCGTGGCCGCTTGTTCCACAGTCCCTGCTGTAAGATATACTGAACTGGTGGTCAGTTTGAAAGGGTGACTATCTTTGGGATAAACTGGCCATAGTTCATTAGAGTATATGAACGACTATAAACAAATATCAGCTTACTAATAAATAATTCATACTTCCTCTTCCCTCCAGAGCCCAAGCACATTTAGAGGCCCATTTCCAACACATTTCAAACAGAACAGAGTAAGTTGTAAGACAGAGGCACATGACACCATCACCTGCTTTGCAATTTGTTGCTTTGTCTTCTTTTTTAAAAAAACAGTATTTTTGGTGTTACCTTCCCCCAGCAAAATAACTCAAAGTTATTTTGAATCAATTACCAGCAACAAACTTAGCAGCTTGCCCCTGGACATAGAAATCCAGATCCCTTTCATTATGAGCTATATAATCTGGAAAGGACTTTGAGCTGACAAGGTTTCTGTAGCTTCTGTCACTGCTGTTACTACTTTCAGCAGAGGGAAAGAACATTTCCAAGGGGAGAATGATTAAAACAACCCAGAAGCCTGGCATGGAAGTTGAGCTAGCACGAGAGAAGAGAAGATTCTGAAAAGCAGATTAACTTTTTCCTAGTGAAAGCACATTCCAGCCTCACCTACACTGCAAATATTAGCTACAGCAATACCCCCTTCAGCTGGTTCCTTCCCCTAGAAGAGGACATGTGAGTCCAGAGTACACATACATCCTAACGACACACGGTGGCAGCATAGCATTAAATTGCAACAAGGACTGACAACTGCTCAGTATTAAAAACTTACCTACCCATTACTTGCTGACCCTTCAAGGGAAATACACATAACTCAAAGTTCTAAACCAACTACCGTTTTGTTTCTTGGCACTTTAAAAAAACTTCAGTGTCTCCCTTCTGAAAGTAAAGCTGCCATAAGAATGAACACAATTTCTTGAATGAATGTGCACATGTCTATGAAAATGGCCAAGCTCAAAGAACCATAAAGGGAAGTCATTATCAGACAGTACAAACCAGGTTTACCTGACATACTGGAAAGCTCTCGTCTGTGTTCCAGGTCCATAGACCTAAAATCAGATGAAAATTATAAAAGTTACATAAATATAAAAGTACTCTGTAGCCCAATTACGTTTTCCTCAGCATTGTAGAAAAACATCCCCAGGAGAAACACGCAACAGACAAGCTCAATGTTACAAGAATGGAAAAAGATGTGTTTTGCAGAGCCTTTGGCAAAGTATCATTTCTTTGAAGGTCTTCATGCTTTTGGATGTGTCTCCAGTAAACACAACCTCAGGCATTTTTGTAACCAGAACTCTGCATATAGGAAACATTCTAAGGACAGAGTAATGCTTTATCTGCTCCTGAAACACTGAAAAAGGCTGCAGCATGCACTTAGCCAGAAAAGAGTGCCAAATATTTAAATAAACCTCATAGCACTAAGATGTGACTATGATGAGCAATTTGTATTTGCTCATTAAGAGCAACCAACTTGAAAGAGGCCATCAAATGTTAGTGGTTTCTGAAAAATTGTCAAGAAAAATAATAACATTGTAAGTGTTTAAACCAATCAAGACAAAAAAAAAAAAGTGTCCTGGTTTGAGCCAGGATGAAGCCAATTTTCCTTTTTACTGTTTTTTTTTCCCTCAGAAAGCTTTCTTTGAACTAGCAAGAGTGTGTTCTAGCTAAAAGCTGATAAGACAGTGCAATGTTTTTCTAACTGCTGGCTCTTCAAGCTCACACCTTCACTCTGCCAGCTCAGACACTACAGGGAGATCTATGATGGCTGAGTTAGACAGACAGCAAAACTGGCCAGAGATATTCCATTCCATATATCTACGTAAGCTCAGAGGAAGGTCAGAGATCACAGAAAACAACTTCCTTCCTGCTTCTTCTTCCCTTCTCTTCCGTCCACGGCTGGTGTCTGGGGAGGACTCCGTCCATCCATCACCGTCAACCCTCAGGCTCGAGCTCTCCTGACCCTCATCACTCTCTGCTTGCTCCAGCAGCAGCTCTGGGATTCCTCGGGACTGTTCCAGCTCAGGAGATGCTGTGGAAGTTGCTGGGGGTGGGGGGAGGCGAGAGGCTTTTGCTCATACCTGAACATATTTGTATATAATTGTATATATTTTCTTATATCATTAGTGTTTAATTAAAGCTGTGTAGTTTAGTTTTCAATCCAGCCAAGTCTCTCTCTTTTTCTCTCTCTCGTTCCCTGCCTGGGTGGGAGGGGGAGGGGATCGAGAGCATTGTTGTGGAACCCGAGTCAAATGGTGACACCAATTTGAGGCACAGTTCTTTCATAGAGAAAGGCTGGACAAGGTCATCGTCGTCATCTGATTGAGGAGGGCCTGCTTTTCTATCTGCTTGAGAGTGGTCTCATTTGTTATCTGTTTGAGACCTACCTGCTCCATCAACTGATTTACAGTCCTCTGCTTCCTCAATTTCAGCCTTTATTGCTTTAAGGAACTCTGGATATCTCAGACGGGAGTGGGTAAAAAGAGGGGAGCGTTTTGCCTTTGCCTTGCTCCTGGTCACAGGATGAACTAGCCTGATTTGAAAGGGAGTGGACTTTATCTTTGTAGAAGCAGTTGTTTTTGTAGCAGCACTTGTAGAAGCAGCTGTTTTTGTAGCAGTATGAGTGGTGGTATCAGCAGCAATGGTGATGGCAGCAGCAGTGGCAGCAGCATTGCCTGTGGGGGAGTGGCAGTGAATAGAACAGCATCTCGCCCTACGTATCCACAATACATTATAAACATTCAGCAAAAGCATCCTTACTGCAACAATGCTATTCAGATCAAGAGCTGGGAGATTAAGCTCAAAAGAAAATGGAGAGGTAAGATTGAACCAGCTACTGCTATTACCAACATGAACTGTTCCATTCACTTCAGGAGTTGTACCACTAAGACTTGTACTGTAATTGTACACATACAGTGTACCATAAAGAACAGTATCATAATCCATAGGATCACTAGGCTGGTAATTATACGGTTGATTATGGCTACAGTTATGCCAGTAAACCATAAAACAATCACAAGAGCAGCTACTAAGAGCAGTATGCTCTCGGCTGCAAACCACACGTACAATTGCAGGTTTGGAAAAAGATCCAGTAGATTCATTGCAGCAAGTGTCTGTTCAGTTTTCAATCCGCAAGAAAATTCAGCAGAATTATTGCCCATTGCTATCTGAGGGATTCCTCCCATCAGAGATGAAATTTTGAACACTCTCAATTGATGAAAATGTGTAATCTGGGCTTAAAATTAAGCCCCACGTTGGGCACCAATAAATTGTTGTCACCATTTGACTCGGGTTCCACAACAATGCTCTCGATCCCCTCCCCCTCCCACCCAGGTAGGGCACGAGAGAGAGAAAAAGAGAGAGACTTGGCTGGATTGAAAACTAAACTACACAGCTTTAAATAAACACTAATTATATAAGAAAATATATACACAATTATATACAAATATGTTCAGGTATGAGCAAAAGCCTCTCGCCACCCCCAGCCCCAGCAACTTCCACAGCACTCCCCTGAGCTGGAACAGTCCCGAGGAATCCTGGAGCTGCTGCTGGAGCAAGCAGAGAGTGATGAGGGTCAGGAGAGCTCGAGCCTAAGCGTCGATGGTGATGGGTGGACGGAGTCCTCCCCAGACACCGGCTGTGGACGGAAGAGAAGGGAAGAAGAAGCAGGAAGGAAGTTGTTTTCTGTGATCTCTGACCTTCCTCTGAGCTTACGTAGATATATGGAATGGAATATCTCTGGCCAATTTTGCTTTCTGTCTAACTCAGCCTCCTATGGGGAGGGGGGGGTCATAGATCTCCCTGTAGTGTCTGAGCTGGCAGAGTGAAGGTGTGACCTTGAAGAGCTAGCAGTTAGAAAAACATTCCACTGTCTTATCAGCTTTTAGCTAGGACACACTCTTGCTAGTTCAAAAAAAGCTCACTGAAGGAAAAAAAAATCAGTGAAAAGGAAAATTGGCTTCATCCTGGCTCAAACCAGGACAAAAAGAAATCATGCAGCTCTCAATATTACTATCTGGACACATGGTAGGTAGAGTAACTTCTAGAGAATATGATTCCCAGAGTCACCTGTACAGCTTTGTATCCAAATCTTAAGAGGGGGGTAAAGTAAAAAGTTTTCTCAGGTTTTAAGTTGGAACTTCAGAGTAATTAAGTTAAGTTCAAACAGACATTAAAGCATACTTAAATTGTACGTAGTGGCACCAGATAACATTTTGTACAGTTTAATTGTGTGGAGTACTATGGTCCCTAGAACATGAATATTTAAATTTTGAAAGGAATCAGTAGGTGTATCTAAGTGGTGAAAACACTTAAGTTTAACCAGGAATGCACACTTTACCATCAACCTGCTACAACAGAAAAGCTTTCTGAAAGGACAGAATAGGAAGCATGTTTTTTTCCTAGGGGTTAGGAAAAACAATACAATGGTTACACATGCCATCACCTGTCACTTGGTAAATGTGCTGCTCTCTGAGGCCAACCCTCAACCGAAAGAGTTCACGTTTCAGTAAGCACTGGATAAGATCAGGGGCTTAAGAGTTTACGCAATGCCTGATTCTGAGAGGAATGCTCCAGGAAAGCACATGACAGCCTGATGGACTCCCAGAACAAACAGGAAGCAGATTTTATGCTTTTATACAGAGCTTCCTGCTTGTCTCCTTTTAGCTTGTGGGCTAAGTTTTACAGAACTAACTCATTAATGCATGACTTCTGAAGTATCATCCATGTGGCTTCCTTTCCTATGTGTAGGCAGTGGCTGGAGAACACAGTGCAGTTTCCTCCTAATTTCTCTTCACACATCCCAGTTCCTCTTAATAAACCCTTCCTTTACAATAATAAAAAGCAGCAATGGTCATGTTTGCACAGGCTACAACTTCTTCAAACTAAAGAGACCGTAGTTGCAAGACATTATTTACTCCATTTGAACAACTGTTTTGAACCAAGAGACTGAATACATTCATCTTCTAAAAAGGTCAGCACTTGGTATTCCTGTCAGCCAAGTTCTGTGATGATACAATGGTTAAATTTTTTTGGGGTCCCAACTACTGCTTATTGCTGATAATTCATTTTATTTGGCCTGGTCAGCTAAACAACTCACTCCATAGTTCTTTTCTCATATTCAGTAATTTTCCATGACAGACAGTTACTCCTTACAGATCAGTGATGTCAGGCAAAAGGGTAACCATAATTTGGCATATTATTTGAAAAAGAGTAAAGTTAGGGGAGATGTATCACAGGACACCAAGCTTAATGTTGTCAGGACATGACTTACTCCCTGGTCTAGACTCTTCAGTGCTCTGTCCAGTTTCAGATTTTCCTCAACAAGAATCCAAGTAGTGGGAGTTGCCACAAAATTTTCATTATTTTTCTCCTTGGATTGTCTGCTACTTCCTAGAGGAATTCTTGCCTTGGATTTTACAGTCTCCAGCAGAAGGAATGCTGTGTTAATCTCAAAATATCTGCCCTGTGGAGGCACTTTAGCAACATTTTTAGTTATTCAGTAGAAGCCATTGAGTGATTTCCTGGCACTGTACTCTTCTAATCTAGGCAATATTAACAAATGTTTGTATAAAATTTCTGTTGTATGTCACATAAACTGTGTTTCCATGAGCTTGCAACTGATCCTAGATTCTAAACTACTTCTTCCTGTTTCAGGATGTCTCCTCATTTGTTTTATAACCATAAAGTACGAAGATTTCCTTTACTTCCTAATATGTAATGTAGCCTGAAGATCTTTAACGTTACATTATACGTGGAAAATTTAGGTTGACCTCCAAGTTTGCAAAAAGACATTTACATGTCTAACTTCCAAAAAGGGTTCTGAGAAAGTTCCTCAATAGGAGTAAGTATCAACACATAATTCTGTAAGCCTTGTGCCTTGTCGCCATAGAAGAGCTGTGAAAGACGGAGATTCAAGTTCAGGATGACTTACTTTCTCAGATCAAAACTAGTAGCCTTGTTTCTCTCTGGGAAACGAACACTAGTAACATTGACAGAGCACATCTTTGGATGTATAATTCCATACATTTGAGCTTGATGAGATTTTTAGAGGTGGGGGAAAAACCTCAGTATTGTCTAAAATCCATCATCTTTCATAACACATGAGGACAGCATATAGAGATGAACAGTTCTTCACATCACTGAGGTCATTACTTACTGTTAATGGTTCTCCCTGGAGAGCTTGCAGGATAAAATTACTGACAACTCTACCATCATTCATATGCATTCGAGGACCAAAGGTATTGAATATTCTGGCAACCCTCACTTCAACTCCTTCCTGTAGCAAAGAAAAAATAATTGTTACTACCTTAATAAGAGTGTCTTTGTTGCTGGAAGTGCAAATTAACTCTCCCCTGTACAAAAACTTTTTTAAGAATCCCTCTTACAGCTTTTACAAGCATTGTTTTCTCACCATGAAACACTTCTAAGCTCTCCTCAATGCCACTGGAAACCCTACTGCATACAGCAAGGTCATTTATACTAGTTCTCAGCATTTGTAATGCAAATTCTAAATATGTGCCAGAACAGCTGATGATTTCAGCACACAGATTTGATATTCTTCAAACAAGTAATTTAAGATTTTTCAACAGTACTTTTCCAATGTCCAGATGGAGACCAGTGATGAGTGGCTTTGCCCAACGGTCAGTACTGGGACTGGTGCTGTTTAACATCTTTGTTGGTGACATGGGCAGAGTCACTGAGAGCACCCTCAGCAAGTCTGCTGACGACACCAAGCTGTGTGGTGTGGTCAACACGCTGGAGGGAAGGGAGGCCATCCCAAGGGACCTTGACAGGCTTAAGAGGTGGGCCTCTGCAAACTTCATTAAGTTCAACCAGGTCCTGCACCTGGGTCAGGGCAGTCCCAAGCACAAATACAGGCTGGGCAGAGAATGGATTGAGAGCAGCCCTGAGGAAATGACTTAGGGATGTTGGTTGATGTGAATCTCAACATGAGTCAGCAATGTTTGCTTGCAGCCTGGAAAGCAAATCGTGTCCTGGATCAAAAGAAACATGGCTAGTAGGTCAAGGGAGGGGATTCTCTCTCTCTACTCTGCTCTCATGAGACCCCACTGGGAGTACTGTGTCCAGCACTAGGGTCATCAACATATGAAGGATGTGGAGTTATTGGAGGGAGTTCAGTAGAGGGCCACAAATATGTTTAGACGGCTGGAACACCTCTCCTATGAAGACAAGCTGGGAGAGCTGGGGTTGTTCAGCCTGGAGAAGAGAAGGCACTGGGAAGGCCTTATAGCAGCCTTCCAGTAGCTGAAGGGGCCTACAGGATTGCAAGGGCTCGTAGTGATAGGATGAGGGGTAATGGTTTTAAACTGGAAGAGGGGAGATTTGGATAAGATATTAGGAAGAAACTCTTTCCTGTGAGGGTGATGAGACACTGGCACAGGTTGCCCAGGAAGGCTGTGGTTGCCCCCTCCCTGTAAGTGTTCAAGGGCAGGTTGGATGGGGCTTTGAGCCACCTGGCCTAGTGGGAGGTTTCACTGCTCATGCAGTGGGGTTGGAACTACATGATTTTTAAGGTCCCTTCCAACCCAAACCACTCTGATCTAGGAAATCTTTTCCCTGCAGCCTACAGCTCTGCAAATCTATCTTCTATGCAGCTGAATTTTAATTTGTGCCTGTAAAATTGGTATCTACTCAGTGAAAAACTCTTCCTCAGAGGAAGAGATTTTGGAGCTAGTTATTTTAAAAAATTTCCTAAATTTACTTTAGCCATTTCACAAACACCTCCTTTGAAGTGTTCCTTTTTGCATATCGAGTACTCTCTACTCCTTTTTGCATTAAAAGTCTACAAATATTTATGTTGCACTCTTACCTATGTACTGTTACTCTCTATTGTACTACAACATACTAATTATGACTGACTACCTCCACTGTTTTCTCATCAGCAAAGCCAATTACATCCCCAGATTTGAGGCAGTAAGTCATGTACACAAACTTCCTACATCCTAGGAAAGGGAGAAAAAAATTATTTGCCCCACATTTATACTGCTGAACAAAAGAGAGTTTGAGACTAACCCCTGATGCTGAGATAAAATGTGATCAACTGGCTTCTGTCCCCATGGCTTAAGACTATGCCTTCCTGCAGCAGATTAATCAAGCAGCAAGTGCCTTCAGCAATCCAAAAAAGAGCTTGGGAGCAAGCTAGTAAAATGCAGCACTGTGAGGTATAAAACCACTTCAGCTCATTCTATTATTTACCAGTATGGACACGTTCAGAGACCGTGCCTGTATAAAAGGAGATAGAAGCCAGAAAAGATGCAAGAAAGATTGTTAAGGCTTATGGAGATACGTCCTCTGAATAATACACTCAGACTATTCTATAGTCGTCAGTAAAATGTAGCACCAGTTATCTGGTCTCCCCTGCAAAACACACTTGTCCATGGCTTTCAGCATGAGTCTGTGCCACTTAGTTCTAGCGATCCCTGGTCTAGAAAGTATCAAGCTATCAATTATGCTATGATAACAACTTAATTTAAAAATATATATTTTAGTATTATAAGATTTTAAAGAAAATCTATCTCCCTGTGTTGACTGCCTCAGAAAATAGATCAATACAGATCAATATAGAAAACAGCTTGAACAGATGCTGTGTAATTCATAAATATATCAGGCAAGCCTGTCTTACTAATTTTTTACTAATTTGCTTCCTCCTTTTGAAACTCTGTGGGTCTATTGAAACAATGAGGATGAATTAGACCTCCCTGCATACAAAATCAGGAAAGGGAAAGCTGCACTTGTCTGGTCTTTGGCAAACAGCTGGATTCACCAACAAAACAAAAGATCTGTCAAGGAAAGCCCAGACAGTTGTTGGGACACTGATCTAGTATCAGTCTTTATCAATGTTTCAGCTAAAATTACTCAGATTGTTGCCTGCATTCCTTGCTTTATTACTCACTTTCTTACTGATTCATATTCTTTTCCATGTGTTTCAGAGATCATTAACTAACTCTTAAAATTGTTCCCAAAACCCTGAATTGTAATCACAGCACAGTGTTCACCAGGATCCATAGCATGCTTAAGCTATGATAGTCTACACAGAGGCTTACCCCAAGATATTTTTTACATATATATATATATATATATATATATATATATATATATACATTTTATATATATATATATATAT
The DNA here is from genome assembly GCF_020740795.1 of Apus apus. Lineage (NCBI taxonomy): Eukaryota > Metazoa > Chordata > Aves > Apodiformes > Apodidae > Apus > Apus apus. The sequence goes on along the minus strand of NC_067282.1, from coordinate 63,078,505 downwards.
ATATAGTCTATTGTATAAACAAAATGAGATTAATTCCTGGTTATCAACAGAGTTTTAAAACTGTTTTGCAAAAATAGTAATGCTAAGATACGAATTTCATGAAAAGTGAAGCTCCTAAACAAGCTAGGAATGACAATCACAATCATCTGACTCTACCTTCAGCATAATGCTGGTCCCTGAACACAAACAAGGCACGTGTCAAGTACCCTTATCTTATTGTTGGAATATTACCATGCTTACAGCTTAACTTCCCAGACTAGAGAAGGTACAATATCTCTTTGAGGTCTTTCAGTCAGCAGTGAGAGAGGCTGTAGCATCTCAGCTCTACCTTAGAGGCAGGGACCAAGGTGCCTGAATGCCTGCAGCATTAAATTCCATTCCATTCTCACACAAAAAGCATAAATTCTGTATCTTTTCTTGAGCAAACTGCTAGCAAGCTTCAGGTGACAATGCCAAAAAAGGAGTGCTACATGCTTAAAAAGAATCTATATTGAATATCAGGAAAGATAACGAGCAATAATTAGAAAATGCAGGACAAACTCCCAACAGACATTCAAGTAAACTGCTTTAATTCAACATAGCTATTTTTTTTTCTATCTAGTTACTCAATATCTACCTGGTTATTCATTATTCAAGGCCTTTCCAGTTGCAATTCAATCAACAGTTTTCATTACTCCTACATTTTACATCAAGGCTTTTTATGATTACTGAAGCCAACTCAACTTGTGAATTAAAGATTATGGGAAAAGTACAACTCGCTATAAAACAGAAAATCAATCTCATGGTGCAATTGCAATGCAATTCTATATTTAACAAATTTCAACATCAGTTTGCAGTTGTTATTATCTCATGTTAATAAAATATGTAATCTCTAACATGTCTTTCCTTTCTTTTGTTGCCTATTAAGATTTTTTTTGGCACCTTGAGTCTTCACAGTCCTGATTAGAGAATATGCTGTAATGCATACTTGTCCACTTAAAAGAAGGTTATACTTAATATCTGATTATGATTCCTCAGTTCACCCCTATATGCTTTAAAAAGGCATCCAATGGAATTCTTAATTTGAAGACCTAAGGCAATTTGAAATGGTAGCCCATTTGCTACCACTAGAGCCTACAGTCTTACTGTTTGTATGAAAAAAAAAGATGAAGGTGAACTTGTGTACATGCTCTGAATATGAGAGCACTGCATTTATCCAGCAAATATTACACTCCCCACCCCTCCTTTCAAGCAGATGCTTATATATGACTGAATGCTACTACTGCCCTTGGGCTCTTTGATAAGGAAGTACTGCCGGGCTTTTTCAAAGATAGCAGTTGTAAAGAGGAGATGAAGTCAAGAAATTCTTAATTCATAGGATCAAAATATGTAAACAAAAGAACACTGCCAGCAGAAAAGAGTGGACCAAAAAAGTCTTGGTCAGGACAGGCTACTGAGGAACTCTGACAACTGTGAATTAAGAGTCAGTTATCTTTGACTAGATTGAAGAACTGTTATTCAAGAACTGATTCAAAACAGTGTGTCTGGAAGTATAATATAGAAGTTATTTTTTTATTTATTTTTTTGGAAACAAGATTAGGTGTTTAAGGTACCTAACAATGTGCATGAGGATAGAAATATTTGGAAGAAATGAGAAAAGAAAAGCAGAAATAAGTTTGGTTGTTTCTTCTTTTGATTGTAGTTGAGAAGCTTTGGGAAATATTTTAGCCTTAAATCCTGTACATCCAATTGTTGTGGGCTAGGTCATTCCTGTCTGAAAACCCTCTCAAAAGCACAAGACTTACCTTCATAGCAGATGTCAGACCTTTCCACTAGCAAAAGATAATTTTTCCTCTAAAAAAACCCTAGCTCAACAGTGTTGCAGAATACACCTGAATGTGGGAAAAGCTTGGGTAGACTAGACCATAATAAAACACAAGAAATACCTCACAGAGCTGCCCCTACAACTCATTTGCATAATGAGTTTTCACTTCATCCATGTATGCGCAGCAGTTTCACCTTACAAATCTTCACTATCCTTTGTAAATCTTGCATAACATTTATGGCATAGTATCATAACTTATCCTGTGGCTTTAAGACACAGCTTGAGATTTTCAAAATGTCCTACAGTCTTGCCATTCTAAAGTCATACTGCAGTGTGTACCACAAATTTGCAAAAAATTCAATACCCTACAGCACAAGAATTTCTCATAAAAATTTTCCAGACCCACAAGGAATATTTTGCTACAGTGAAGTTTGGAAGACATCATTCTGAACAAGTGCAGTACCCGCACAGTGCACCTTACATGATGTAAAAGAGAACAAAAAAGACACAAACCTCTGCTTTCTCAGTCTGGCAGAAGAGACAAGAGAAAACTACTACAACCCCTGAACCAAAATACAATGCCTAAAGTCTTACCATTTAAGTTTAATTCAGTTTTAAAGGCTTTTAAAAGGCCTTAGTATTTTATCATTTAAAGGTTTAAAATTCTACAGAATATACATTTGCTTGATTTATACCTTTCTGTACAAAGGCTGTAAACACCAAGAATCAGTGATACAATAGTTTTTAGTGTGCTACATGTTCTAATCAAATTGCCTCCCAGAAACTAGCTGAACAGCAATTAAATAAGAGTCAAATGCATGTAATGAGTCTCTCTTGGGTTAGTTAATCATGAGTTTCTACTTGAGGATTTAAAACCCCATAGGAACTAGCAAGTATAATTTAAAAAAAATATTTTCATTTTTATCCTTATGTTACTGTATTTCTCTGCAAAGGTGCATTACATAGCTGAGTATTAGTATCTTTCATTAAGGGTTGTACTTACACCTACAATAATTTTAAAAGACTTCTGAAGTGATTTAAAATACCTTGCTACTATATGGGTACTCATTAAAGAACTTCTTCATTTTTACCTGTATGTTCTAATTTCAATTCTGCTCATTCCACATTTACCAATAAAGCACCTTCCAGCACAGGACCAACTTAAAAAACCACTGTTATCTGGCTTCCAAATTATTAAGGTCACCTCAGTATAATCTAAGAACTGTTTACATTACTGAAAGGCATAATATGTCTATCAAGAACACTAAAGCACATTTTCTTGAAGAACACTGCTCTTCTGAAAAAACACAACAGGTGGGAATAAAACTTTAGATTAAAAAAAAACAGATTTTGCAGCTACAGTATGAAAGCTCCTACTCAAGACATTCCTTTTTGCCCTCCTACCCCCAAATCCACATATTTCAGTTTTGCCACACATCTGGCCTTTACAGTGACAGAAAATCCACTGAATCTGATACAAGTTTAATACCTGCTTCATGTACGCATAGCACATGGTCTCTGCAACCCGCTTTCCTTCATCATAGCAGGCTCTTGGACCTATTGGATTCACATGGCCCCAGTAATCTTCATTTTGAGGGTGAACTTCAGGATCTAACGGGAAAAAAACCAACACCTTAGACGATCTTCTATCAAAAAGGTGACTATATATAATGAATCTTTCAGTAGATCACAGGTATCATATAGAGTTTAGCAGCTTCTCTTCGAACTATGCATTTAAAAGCTTCAACATCATTCCTTAAAAACATTTTCACTAGAACCATTAAAATGACAGTTACAAAAGATATGAGACTAGAAGTAAGATATCTGAGACCGCAAGTAAGTTTAACCGAGTAATAAGCAAACAACAGCCATCGTCTGCTTTCCCCTACAAGAGTGGGTGAACAGAGGATTAAAGTCAACTCTAGCCTGCAAAGACAGACTACATTCAAGGGAACAAATAAGACTCCCATCTAATGTAATTAAGGGGAAATACTATAGATTATGTAGGCAGAACTTTACCGTATTTAGAAAAGAAGTAAAACATCTTCCAGTTTTATAAAGTAAGAAATAATTGAAGAGAAATGGATAAAATTTAGTACTGTTTTTCTTAGAGAAGAAATTGGAGTGCTCTACCACAATGTACTTGCTATGTTTTATCCTAAGCATTTTTACTAGCTATCACTGAGCACAAACAATCAGATTAGAAAATCCTTTGCTTTGATCCAGTACAGAGTCTCTTGATTACAAAATAAACCAACAACAAAAAATATCTCCTAGGAAGTTCTGTGTGTTCTTGTTTGCTCTATATGCTTGAAACAATACAATCACTTTGTTACATTTCCCCAGTTTGCTCCTATGCTGCCTTATCCTCCACACCAGGTTTGAAGTTCGCATACATATTACTTACTAACTTTTAAGTGCTACAGTTTCATTTTTAAAAACACCTTGATGCCCCATTCCAACGAACCCTTCAGTTTTTATGCTGCTTACTGATGTGATTACAGATTAAATTGCTGCTACATGAGAGCCACAGAGCAAGTACAAATGCAGAGGTTTTACACAACTACAAAAGCTTATAGCACTCATAAAAAGGCACTAGAAGTGCTGTGATCTGGAAGGCCACTTCAATTTCTGTCTTGTTTCTGGCAGAGGCAGCCTTATGAAGCACTTGGAAGCTCTCTGAACAAGACTGCTTTGAGAACACCTGTGGAGCCAGCTAAGACACTTCGTAACTTTATTTTTTGTCCTTTACTTTTCAGCAAAATGATTTTGTCTGTTTAGTTGGAGTATGAGTAGACTCCAAGGGCTTTACTCAAAAATAAAGAGCCTCATCATGGGAGTTTCAAGTTCCCCGCTTCAGCAGGCAGATTATAGCAGAGCAACGAGGCTCCAAAACTTGTGTTGTTTTTTTTTACCTATTCATCTCCTGTTCCAGAAGGGAGCTTATTCAATTAAATAAGAGTCCCTGGGGCTACCACTTTTCTCTGTGGAACCTGACTGTGGATAAACAAAGTAAAGGGAGGCAGCTGGAAAGATGCACATGCTCAAGCAACTTACTTGGTTGCACGGTCATCTTAGTGGTTTTCTTGCTTGGGTATTTGCTTTACATCTTCCTGACTGAAGTTATTCCACCAAAAGTGTACTCCTTGAGGTATGCTTTTTGTCCTTCCTCATAAAGCTTTACATCTGGCTAGAGATGATTATTTTCTGTTTGCCTGTTTGTTTTGTTTTGGTTTTTTTTTGAAGCTTAGACTATCATGACTACTAATGTTGAGAAGGTAACTGTGCTTGCGTATCTCCATTAACCTTGCAGCACTGCTATTACCAATTACGGAAGAGTTCGTAACAGCAAATAGTAGGCAAACCAAACTGTCTGTCACACACCCCAAGAAGCACTGCAGATTCTTGCTGCACCCAGCTAGCAGTTCTATCCGTCATTCTCTCACTACTTCACTTCTTAGTAACAGCAACAGGAAGGAGAAGAGATAGAGTACCATTACTCAATATTATGGTTCTCTTTTATTGAATCACAGAATAGTTTGGGTTGGAAGAAACCTTAAAGATTAGTTACAAGCCTCCTGCATGGGCAAGGACACTTCCCACTAGACCAGGCTGCTCAAAGCCCCATCCAACCTGGCCTTGAACACTTCCAGTGATGGGGCAGCCAAAGCTTCCCTGGGCAACCTGTGCCAGTATCTTACCACCCTCACACCAAATAATTTCTTTCTAATGTCTAACCTAATGTTTTAAGAGACATTGCAATGGCATGCAGGCACAATCACTATTTCCTTAGCTTGGAGGTTATATCCTTGTCTCTTGTACTGTGCTGCTCACACTAGAGCGATTGCTAGATTGCAATAATACAACGGGGGAAGACAGAAGCAGATTTGCCACTGAAATTATCTTTCTTCACAGGTTTGGCATATGGATTTTAATCAGAGTTCAACGTACAAAATTCCCCCACAAGCCCTTTTGAAAAAGAGCCATAAACTGAGACACAGGAACGTTACAAAGCCTGAGGAGCCTCCTTCCACCACTCTGACTAGAGATTTAAAGCAAGTACTAATGCCAACATTTTAAGCTGTGAGAAGTACATCTGATAAAGAAACCAAGCTAAGACAGTGATTAAAATCTATCAATTATCTCACATGTAAACGCCTTTTTACATAGTCACATATAACGAGCTCTAGACAGTTTTATCCTTCTTACCTCCATAAACCTCTGATGTAGAGGCCAGCAGTAGCCGTGCTCCAACACGTTTGGCTAATCCTAAATTTTGGGCAGGGAAAGAAGATAATTAGATCAAGTTCAAGAATCTTTCAGTCACATTAACTGCTTTTTAAAAGAGAATTAGGCTTTTCTCATTAGATAAATCTAGCTGTAAATCACATCCATAGCTCTCACTTTCAAGCTGGAAGACCTGAGAAATGGCAGAGCAGCACCCACGTGTGATTTGTTTGTTTCTGGGACTAAAAGTTACACTGAACCAACATCCAAGAACTTAATATATTAGACCCTAAATAAAGGGCAAGTAAGAATAAACCATCCCAGTTATGAAATTAGATTCTTGAAACAACACACTGTATTAGGATTACCAAAATTTAAAGACAAGCAGATGCAGAATAACACATTATAGGACAAAGTCAGTATTCATCCTTTTATAATGCCCCTTAAACAGCTTGGATGATCCTACCCACCACTCACAATTATTCTGCATTCCATTGCAACGACTTTCTGGCCTTCAAACTGGCATTGCAAATCAAAGAAATCTCTCATCTGTGCCATACAACTGTCTTAATTCTCTGAATGGCACTCACTGGAGTATCATTCAGATGAGAAACTGATCTGAGTCAATGCAGCAGTTATTTTGCCTCCTAATAACTCTTATGATCACTGACACTCCAATTTCTTGTGCTCTGATAGCTGAGCTTGCACATTGTCAGAATTCATCTGCAGACATAATTCAAGGAAAAGTACAAAAATCTTCAAAGAGGGGGAAAATCTCCTTATTTTTCTTAAAGAATCAGCTTTTTAAAATGTTAAACTAACATACTCCATCATCCTCTCCCTCCAGTAACTCTGCTGAGGTTATATGATGCCTAACAAAGTTAAGTAAGAAAAAAATTTTCACTTACCCAACATGTTCAGTGTCCCAATAGTGTTGGTCTTTAAGGTTTTTATAGGATTATACATGTAATTTGGAGGAGAAGCAGGAGATGCTAAATGATAGATCTGGTCCACTACAGAAAAGCAGGGATGGGGGGGAAAGAAAGCATTATTATTATTATTATTATTATTATTATTATTATTATTATTATTATTATTATTATTATTATCATCATCATCATCATCATCATCATCATCGCTGTTTTTATTGTTGTTGTTACATTAATATGTAACAAGTTAAATGAGAAAACATCAGGGTCAAGAAAAAAGTACTTCTTTCTGCATTTCCTAACATTGGAACTTGGCATTTCCTATATTGCTTCCTACAAAAAACATGTATGTATGCAAACCTTTTGTAACACAAAGCAAGACTCACTTTTTAGTAAAACAAAAACTAAAGGATAGTATATATCAACTGTATTGACACAGACAGAGAAGTCTGGGTGTTGAGATTTTTCACTTGAAAAACTTCAGTTATGAGTACTTCAGAGATGTTTGGAAGCTGCAAAAGTATATGCAACACTCTATCACCCTCAAGTTTTAAAGCGACTACCAGCTTCAGAACCTTTTTCTTGAATGGAATCCCAAACAAAGAGGGCAGAAACATTTTTAAAAGCCAGGAGGAATCTTTTGGGAAAAAACCCAAATATTATATTTTTATTTGTAAGTCACTTGATAAAGAAATATTAATGGGATTAATATCATATTTATATTTTAAATATATATGCCAAGACAGGGCTTGTAACTTTTGTCCCTCTTCTCCTTATCTATTGCCTTTACTGCACTGGGGTTCTATGCTGCACTTTGGATAATACAGCATTTTAGCTTCATAAAAAACCCCAGACAAAACCTCTCCAGTACAGAGATTCAAGCCTCCCCGGTTATGACATGTAATTCACCAACACAGTAAACCATACTTCGCAATCAATGAAGGTATACTGATGACTAATCTAATTTAAAATAACGTAGTTGACTACTGGCAACAGCTTACCCAATCTTAACTAATTAAATTTCCTGCATTTCTGTAATGACAGTGTAAACAAACCTAAAGATTCAAAACACCCACAGGAAATACATATTCCACACAATGGAAAAAAAGGGCCTAGTACAAAAAACCTGAACAGTTACACCTCTGTTGTGAGTATAGACTCAGACCTGCGCGAACCTCAAGTTCAACAAGGCCAAGTGCAAGGTCCTGCATTTGGGTTAGGGCAAGGGCAAATACAGGCTATGCAATCAGTGGACTGAGAGCAGTCTGTTGGAGAAGGAGTTGGGGGTGTTGATGAGAATCTCAACATGAGCCAGCAGCTCATGTGCAGCCTGGAGAAGAGATGGCTCTGAGGAGACCTTACAGCAGCCTTTCAGTACCTGAAGGGGCATACAGGAAAGCTGGGGAAGGATTTTTTTACCAGGGCACATAGCAAAAGAACAAGTGGAATGGTTTCAAATGGAAAGAGGGTAGATTTAGAGTGGGTATAAGGAAGAAATCTATCACTGTGAGGGTGGTGAGACACTGGAACAGGTTGCCCAAAGAAGCTGTGGCTGCCCCTTCCCTGGAAGAGTTCAAGGCTGGCCTGGGTGGGGCTTTGAGGAACCTAGTCAAGTAGAAGGTGTTCCTGCCCATGCAGGGGGCTTGAAACTAGATGACCATTTAGGTCCCTTTCAATCCAAACCATTCTATGATTCGGAGGTTCTTCATCTAACGATTATTCCTAGCACAAGAGAGCAGAGAGAGAAAAAAGAATAAAGGCTGTAGCAGGTTTAAAGTTGAAAGGCCAAATATATAAGCAGGTTTAAAGTCCAAATGCCAAATGTATAATCAATCAGGACTTTTTTCTCTCTTGAACTTCTACTTTGATTTAATTCTATCTTAAGCTAAATAAATCATGCTTTGCTGTCTATTCATCCAGTAGTCTGGCTTACTTCTTTGTTTTCAACTATTATTTTCACAAAATAGTCTACTTCAGAACAAGCATGGAAGTAATTTCTATGAATGTTGTTCAGAAGAGACATATAGGTATCATAAATGGTATTTGATACAAGGAAAACAAGCACATGGACTTTCATCAACTTTGGTTTTGTAACAGGCCATCAGAAAAATTGCTATGTCTGTGCTTCAGAACTTCAGAGCTCAGCTTACCTCAGCAAATTTAAAGAACTGGAATAAACCTAAATAAGCTGTGCCATATACCAGAATATGAAACACGGAATGTAAAAGAATCCCAAGATATTAGTTGATTAACGTTAGTAATAATGAAAATCTTGGGCAAATCCTAATTTTAAACCAGTTTCACTGTATGAGGGTTGCAAAATGCGTTGCATGGGATAAGAATACAAAGGTTGGAGGCACCAGAGGGAAAAAAAGGTTTTTTTGTTAAATTGTAATAAAAACAAACCAATAAAAAACAGATTCATTTTCACAAGCAGCATATGATATTCAAAAAGCTCAATCTGGCAAGCCTTTCACAACAGAGCTATTGTAAATACAAAAATGTCTCTCTGTCTTCTGTGTATGATGAATCACAGTTAACCAGAACTCCTTAAAAAATAACATGGATAAGCATACGCCAAAAAATGTAAACATAAGATCAAGTGAGAGACAGTGACATTTTAAAAAGAAATAGAACAAATCCCCTAAATGGTCCTCCAAAAAATGTATTCAAAAGTGATGTAATTAGAATGGTAAGGTGGAAAAAGGAAAAGTAATTTCTTTATGTTACTGAAGGAAAGTTTGGGACTTTTAAGACTTAGCAGTGAACCTGGAAAAATCTGGAAAAATCAAGGCTAGCTGCTATTCTGACAGAAGACAGTATTGCACAGTATAAGGCTGTCTTGCCCTAGGAACAGAACACTGTTGGTCAAATGACACGCAAACATTTTTGTTTAACTATTTTCTCAGTTGTTTTATAATTAACCAGCAGTAGTAAATGACAGCAATATAAAATAAAGGTGCATTTTGACACTGTATTGATTATTATTAGCCATCTATTGGGTTGAACTTTAACAGTATCTGTGATGTAATGAACATTTTTCCTCCAGTTTTAATTTAATTCTTCTACCAAAAACAGGGTAGAAACATCTTTGACTTTCAAATTACCAAGTAAAATTCAAACTTGCTCCAGTTTGTCTTTTTCTCTATTGAATATAACTATACTTGCTTAAACAGCAGAGGCTGTATATGAGATACACCCAGTTGGGGAAAAAAGTGAAATAAGAAGTTTCTACCTACTCTCAACTAGTTTCCTTCCTTCTTCCCTTCCCTTCCCTTCCCTTCCCTTCCCTTCCCTTCCCTTCCCTTCCCTTCCCTTCCCTTCCTTCCCTGATTCTTGAATTTCATTTGACAAAGTAAGCACACAATCCTTGCTTCCTTCTCTCTCTCTAATGTAAAAAAGCAGAGTGGTTGGGGTGACAGTGTAAGTGGAACATACCTATCGATCTTCAACAATCGTTCAAGAAATGAAAAAATTAAAAATACTTAAAACCCTTCAAAACACAAGCCTCTCTTTGTACTAAAAAAAACAACAGCCTTTTAAAGACAAGCACATATTCTGCAAATAACATGTAAAAACATACTGGCAAATTAGCAAGGTAAAATACTCAACCTACTTTATTTCTGAATCCTTAGTGAAGTGTGCTCACACACAGAATCACTTTTTTTTTAGATTAACTGTTGTTTTAAAGTCTACTGAGCAAATTCATAGCTCTTGAGTGCATACTAGCTCACCTGTGGGAGGCATGTCAAAGTTAACCCTGTGCTTCATGTTTGCATTATTGCCCCAACACAAGAAATCCTGCAATATACTTTATTATTCAATTCTATTCACTGCTTAAGCTTACAATGTCAATAGTGAACCTAATAAGGAGAAAACACTTCAAGTCAAATCTCATCACACAGAAAAATTAACTAACAGCATAAACACAAGATCAGTTTCTATGGCAATCTGGATGACTCCCTCACCTTCAAGTTTTACTGTCTTGACAGAATAATGATATTTGACAGTTATAATGATCAAGCAGATGCCACAAAATTTATCTATTTCTTATACGTGGCTATGATCTCTGTGGTCTACAGTGGATAATCTCAGGAGCTGAGATGACCAGCTGTCTACATAAAGTCTAAACAGCCCAGAAAGCTAGAGATACAATTTTGGGATGTGTCACATTGGCGAGGATTTACTCTCACACATAAAAAGCTGCAGAGCCATACAATTTCATTCAGCTGACTGCTCTGCTGTTTGCTCCCATATCAATGGAAACCGGTATTTCCATCCACTATGAATTCCAGTACAGCATCAAAAGAGAGCTTTTCACAGTAGGTGACCTATTGTAGCAATGGATTTAGTCTTCAAAGATGGTCTGACACCATGAGTGCTGGAGGAAGTGAGCTCCCAGCTCAGACTCTATTCAAAGCCCAGCCTGCATCGATAATGCAATGAAACTTTTCAGATTCTGTCTGTTACATGAAAACAGGTAATTGTTCTGTGTGAGGAATTGTGATGTGGAATAATTTCTCCTTATTTGGTCGCTGTTGATATTGTAAGCTTCAGTAGTGAATAAAATTTAAACTAATTATTCCACAGGATTTCTTGCATTTGGGCAATAATGCAAAGATGTAGCATGGGGAAAAGTTTAATTGGTCTTTTGAACTCTGATATGCCTCCTACAGATGAGCCATGAATATAAATTAAACACAAGACTGCCTCAAGTTACGCCTCTGAATGCAAGCATCCCCTTCCCACCACATGGTACTGCCTCAAAACCAAAGAAGAGGTAGACAGGAAGCTGACAAAAGGAATGCTCAGAGAAGCTGCTGACAGCTGTTCGTAGGCAGCAGGTAATTGAAGCACAGTGGCTCAGAAAAATGAACGAAGTATGAGCTAAAGCCACCTGCAGCCAACACAGAGTTGAACTCTGACACGAGTTTCATGCTTTTTCTGCCTATCTATTCTTCCACAACCCTTTCTAAATCTAGTTTTCAACAGGCTGTGATGGAATTTTTGCAGAGTGAAAATGTCAATCCAAAAGCATTGTTGTGTCAGTAACTCACTGCCCAATCCTAGTCTGTCAAAACCAAAATGAACCCTTTCCTGCCTTTAATTTTTGTTGTTTTTTGAATACTTGCCAAGTTTTTGACACACAGCAGTTCCTACAGACAGGTCCTTTAAGAGCACGTGGCAATTCAGATGAACAGAGTAAAAAACTACCTTTCTTTTTGCTGCATTGAGATACAGCGAGGCCTGGGATTATCCAAATAGCAGTGTAATTGTTAGCTAGAAAGAAATGCAAACAAAATACAAAACCCCCAAGGTTCCTTATAAACTTTATTTATTTTTAAGCAAGAAGTGTAATGGACAATGCTCAAATAAAAAGAAAGGAAAAAAGAAGGAAAGAAAGGAAAAATGGACAAGAGAAGAAAGAAACAAAAAAAGAGGAAGGGAAAAAAGAGGAAGGGAAAAAAGAGAAAGAGAAAAAAGAGAAAGGGAAAAAAGAGAAAGGGAAAAAAGAGAAAGGGAAAAAAGAGAAAGGGAAAAAAGAGAAAGGGAAAAAAGAGAAAGGGAAAAAAGAGAAAGGGAAAAAAGAGAAAGGGAAAAAAGAGAAAGGGAAAAAAGAGGAAGGGAAAAAAGAGGAAGGGAAAAAAGAGGAAGGGAAAAAAGAGGAAGGGAAAAAAGAGGAAGGGAAAAAAGAGGAAGGGAAAAAAGAGGAAGGGAAAAAGGAGAAAGGGAAAAAAGAGAAAGGGAAAAAAGAGAAAGGGAAAAAAGAGAAAGGGAAAAAAGAGAAAGGGAAAAAAGAGAAAGGGAAAAAAGAGAAAGGGAAAAAAGAGAGAACATTTCTTCTTCTCCAAGTCCTTCTTCCTCACTTTGTTTCCTGAGTGGCAATTGCTTTAAATGTGACAAAGAGGAGATAGATGTGAGACAACAAAGGTTTTCCTTGCCAGAGACATGGTCTTGACTGTCTGAGTCTGGTTTGCCTCAACACACTTCCTCCTATATGCACCAAGGCAAAAATAAACCCCTGTGATGAAAAGGTTCAGCAAGAGCAGAGCCAGCAGATGGTTGGAAGATGGGGCATTTGCCAAGTGTGAGATAGTGTGGGACGGGCAGCAAGGCAGCTCCAGGATCTTTCCCCTCTGCCAAGGAAGGAATCTTTAGAGTATTGAGTTTTACACCAATTAAAAACATTGCTTGTTTTCCAAAACATTTAGAGTGTTGGATTTCAGAAGGGGGGAAAGGTTTCTTCCTGAATCTGGTCACATTTCAGACAACAAGCTGAGGATGCTCTTCCACTTCCTGTCTTTCAACTGTCAGAACTAAAAAATGTATGCTTTTTTGTCTCAGAATGTCATCAGGCCAGGCAGACACATGGACAAAGCCATCTACTTTGCTTGGCTGACAACCCTGTCTGCTCTAGCTCAAAACTGCTGGTTATTTAATACAGCGGGCAACTCTCCTCAAGCCAGAACTGTGAAAAACTATCCTACAGGATGAACAGTTTGGGTGACTGTAATAGTGCCTACTGGAGAATAGGAACAAATACATCTTGTACTTGACCTCCACACCCCTTCCTTTTATATATGGTAAAGAAAAAAAGTTTCAGAACATTTAATTGTTCCTGATAAGAAGCCTTGAGCTAGCTTTGCAATTAAGCCATAGTGCAATTAACTGAAAATGACTGTATGAAAGGTTGTGCAAAACTTTATGTAGATAGGTAAGGATCATGAAAGAACAAACAATAACAATAAAGGTCTGCAAGTTTTGTATGTAACTCATATCAGGGCCTGCAACTCTATAAGTCTCTGTTAGCACAGCAGCAAGAAGTAGTCTACCTAGCAAAGGATGGTAGACTGGTGACAAAACAAAGAAACATTAAAAAAAAATAATCATGTCAAAATTTTGCTGGAAAAAAAGAAAGAAAGAAAATCCCTAAGTACCACAAACATAGAACCTGGCATGAACATTCAAGCCATCAGGTACCCATTGACAAATACAGAAATATACAATCAACATAAAGTTTCAGTAACATGTTGCTAGGTCAGTAGCAACTAAAATTTGCCAATTGTGCCCTTTTCTATGTGAAAGACTCAAAACTCACTAATTTTGTATGCATAGATTCTGTAATGCCTAAATCCAGACACAAATGTTTGGTCTTAAGTTTTCCTTAATGCTAAACAAATATCATCAATATAAATATTAACTTTTACAAAATACTGCAATAAAACTACCTTCCTTTATGTGACCTATCATTTCCCAGCTGTATCACTGTATGTGTTTTTGTTCTAAGTGAATAGTAAGGGTAGAATCTACCACTTTTCCCATGACAGCAAATGACATTTATTCATATGAAGGACTGATTTTCATCTTCAATTTCTGCCTTCAACATGTGTCATGGTTCTAGAAAGGTCTAAATGGGTCACTAACTCCACTAAGCACCTGCATCCATCACGGTACTTGCTAGTCAGGAACTACTAGGCAGAAAAGCTTTGATCAGAAGCATAGAAAAAAGTTTCTACAGCTTCAATATATGAACTTTTCTTGCAAAGAACAGCTATGCCAACTCCATTACTGCAGGTCAGGCCAGAGAAGCTGACACAGTGAAATGAGACATTCGTACTTGTCCTGGTTTCACTGGGACAGACTAAACAAAGATACTATTGTACTGCACTAAAAAGGACTTCAAATACAAATTCAACATTCTAATGTTAAAAATATTGCCTGTAACTTGGGGACATCTAGAATAACTTTATAAAGATTTACCATATTGCTCGTATTGGAGCAGTTTTGGAGAGCTTCACCAGAAGCCCAGGTACCACTGCACTTGGCTCTGGACTAAAACCATCAAGTTGAATATATTTAAGTATCTGGCAGAGGGGATGAAGACTAGGGGGAGAAAAATCTGTGTTGGAAAGTACTGAAGCAAAAAAAAAACAAACAACCCACAACAATGTACTAAAGACACTCACATTAACACGCACACACACAAAAAAGAGCTGTGTGCCTTAAGTTACCTGTGAAATGACTTGAAGATGGAACAATTCTGGGATACCGCAGAACAATGTCCAGTAAAATGTTATTACAATCTTGACTTCTGGAAGGTTGTTATTCACACGAAAGGCTACAGTCAATTCTTTTGGCCAATTTCGTGAGACTGCTGGTTTTAGCCTTAAAGTCAACTCAGACCCACAAGCCAGTGAAGTCCCACAAGCATTTTCAGTCCCAGTCAAGCCCATGATCTATTACAGGTCTAAAAATAATATTTTCTATACATATGTGCATGTTAGTAATAACTTCATACCTAATGAAAACTCTGAAAGCCAATCTCCTTGTCACAGCGTAAGTCACGTGCTTGCAGCAGTTCTCTCAACTTGCAGAATGTTTTTATTCTGTAATTTTTAATGTTCCTTAGTGAAAGTCAGAAGGCTCCAATATAAAACCCAAACTGCCTTTGCATTCGCAACAGTCACTGAAAACAGCTGACATTTAAAAAATTATTTGCTAGAAACTGCATTGCTGGTATAAAGAAAAATAATAAATAATAATAATAAAAATCAACTTTATTTAACTCATCTTCACATCATTTATTTCTATTCATCTCAGGAAGGAAGTGATGAAATAATTTTTTTTTATCTACCACTTACAAACTTTTTTTCTCACTTCAATAGCTAGGCAGTGCACTTATATTTGTCTGTCTCTGAGCATCAGAATAGAACTACTCTTCAGTACCCTGACCAAAAAAAAAAAAAAAAAGTATTTAATCTTCAGCTGCCACAGACTGCAATTTTAGAAGTATTGCAGAAACATTTTAGCAAGGGTTCCTGTGTAAGCCGTGAAGCATTGGTGGCCATCAGCAAAATTCCTACTTTGCAACTGTGCTCTTATGGTTCAAAACCAAAGTGGGCAGTGTAATCTAAGTTGGAAAGAAAAAGAAAAATCTCCTAAAAGCATAAGCCTTGAGGACTACCATGATCATCTTTTCAAGCGAAGAGGATCTTTAAGCTATACCATTTTTGTTATAATGGTAAAAGCATTCCAAACATATTGTGCATCTGTCATTAGGGAAATGAAATCTGTTCAACTGAATTGCTGTTGACAAAGCATTGGAAACCTGTGGCATTTTTAGGCTTGGTTTTGTTTCAAATTTGTGAAAGGAGTGGTAAAACCCAAAAACCTTACAATCAACCAAAGCAAAACTGAAGGCCTAAATGTGAAGTGCGAAACGAGTCAACTGAGAGGGACATCTTTCAGATCGAAGAGATGGCTGGGGGCAAAAGGAACATGCATATATCACCTCATAAAGATTGTTTTAAGGCTTCCAAAGTTTGCTGAAAAAGTAAGAAGAAGAAATGCCAGTGGAAGAAGGATAGGGGATGTGCATGCCTGTCTGACATTGTCTTCCAGTTTTATTCAACTGCTGCTGCTACTGTGGACAAGAAGGTGCGTGAACTTAATGACAGTTGATAACAGGACCTCAAAAGCGATAGGTATTATTTTATTTTTTTAGGAGTTTGTCATGACGTCATCTTGACATTAGATTTTATTTTATTGTGTCTGGTTTTGTGAGTCTGGTGAGGTGTACGGTTTGGAGTTTTTCTGGGAGGTTGGGTTTTTGAGATTGTTGGTAGTTTTCTGTTTGTTTGCTGTTGCTTGGTTTCCAGGATTTTTTTGTTTTAAATACATATTTAATAGTTCACAGCAGAAGTACAGACTTCAGTGGCTTAAAAGTGTTAAAAAATAAGAACTAAAACCGCAATCAATTATGATGAGAAGGTGGGTATAAACAAGACAACATAAACCCTCAAGTCACTATGCAAACTAAGTAAATTACTTCTGTCCTACATTTATTTAACATAAAATTTCATTTGGTAGTTTTAAATTCAATTCTATCTATTACCCCTTGAAGTGGGATACATCACAGTAACACCAGATCGAGCTTTTTTTATTTATTCTACAACTAATAATAAACTGTGTGTCTTTACACTGAAGTTTGCAGGAACACGTGCTACAGTGCCCTCGAGTAACAATATTAGGGTGCTTGTAACCTCGAAGAATGTAGAGAACTAGAGGCAGAAAAGAAGTGAAGGTAAATTTCTACAGCTTTTTTGCAAATAACACAGAAAACAGTAATAAGATCCTTTTATGTACCACCCTCCTGAAAAGCACACTGTCTTCCTGTACCACTCCCCTTATTAGTGGATTAAAACTCAACATAAGGGTTAGGCTGAAATGAAAATATCTTTAAAAATCCCAAGTACTTTAAAAACATAGAAGTCAACTGCAACAAAATAAAACTATCATGCAATGTTTGGAAAACTTTACTTCCAGACTTTTTTTTTTTTTTAACACTATTTTGTACCTTTGTTTTTCTGTTCAAAAAAGCCTAAGTGAAAGCTGTATGTTCTTTCTTTCTACTGACATCTTCTCCAAATGCTAAAGCAAAGGAAATCCTAGTGGAGGAGATTAAAGTCATTCAGCACTATAGGTACCCCAGGGCTGAGAAATAAAATGTGTTTAGGTGATCTATTACTGTTTCTGGCCAATCCAGATCAAGATCCAAGGATGTCAACTGACACTTCATGTCATGTATCAAAGATAATGATTCAGGTAAAGCAGATTTTAGCTTCATAGTGATGATTATACATAAAAAAAACCCCAAACATCCAGAGATTCAGTGAATCTTAAGCACCCTGAACTAAACTCACTTTCCATATCAAAAGTGCAAACATCGTTCTTTCTACATCAGAAATAAGGTCTCCTTCAGAAATAAATTACTGATTGCTCTCTCTGGAATTTCAGTATCAAGCATCCTTATATGACCTGGTTTAAACAGGATGGCAAATGAACAACAATTTTTTAGATACAAATCCTTTGTCATGACTTGACAGTCACTCCAATTTCTATTTCAAAGTAAAAAGAAGAAACTAGGACTAAGAAGTACTGATCCATATACCAGCTTTTTAATTTTTTACAATAACTATCCGTCACTGCCTTATCTTTGTTTTGTCGGGTTTTTTTTCAATTTTTCTTATGTGGGATCATAAACTCTGCATTGAAATGAAATTTTAGCATGTTAATTTACCAGTATATCCAAGTTGATTTTATTGTAACATCTAGTCATGTCAGCTTTAATTGATGCTGTTGGAGGATGAGAAGACATTCAATGTGCTCACTGAACAACATGTTGTAATTTGTCATTAGCACAAAATGGGGAACTGGTGACTTAATTATGCAGAAGATGGAAGAGGCAGCTGAAGGATCTCAGAATTCTCATTCATTAGTGCCTACTAACTGGGCAACAGTATTAGCAATGATGAGAATTCTTTGAGAAGGTCTCAAGTGCAATCAGTCTGAAAGAAAGAAGGTAATGCAGGGTAAAATTAGACAAGATTAGAAAAACTAAACTGACTGAGGTGTAAGCTACCAGCACCTTGAGTCAATTAAGATCCAAGTTCCACTATCCTGTCAGTGGAAGTAGGAGTTAGAAGTAAAATAACAGGCAGTAACTGCCCGTTGCAGTCGACCGAGCAGAGAAGGAGCATATGTCAATAGCGTTGTCAGGAATTCATCACAAGCAATAATACAAGTCATGCAATTGCTAGAGATTTTCCCTGTGAAATTCCAACCACTAGAGTTCATCAACAACAAAAAACAAAATCACAGATTTATTTGTGTTTAAATAAGTGAAACAGCTACATCGCTACAAAGTTTCAGAGTGATGGAGCAAACCCACCAGAACCACAGTGAAATTGAGTAACATTTTCATTGATACACTACAATGCTTACACACTCCTAAAGAAGCGTATAAATACATCTATCTCAAATATGGCTATGTTAATGCTATCTTACAATCGGGTACAATAGTTAGGGTTTACAGTAGTTTAGATGTCGAGTAACTTTCACTTTTTCAAAGACAAATGTTTCTTTCTTTGTTTAGGGTTTTTTCCCATTTATTTGTTGAAAATTTGGGAAACACTGCTGTTTTCCTGTTCTACAGCTGTAGAATGCTTCCACTTAAACAGCAATGTTTTCCACACAAGGCAATTAAGGAAAGTGAGCTGACTTGTCCTCTGAAAGACTTTGTTCTCCTCTCCACTCACCATACACAGCTGCGGGACATACGGACACTGTCTTAACATAAATGCAGCCCTGAATTAATAAACTTCTCAGTTCGTGACACATCTAGACAACAGATTCTGTGTGTATAGAAAGCTATTGCAGGCACACAGGCATGCGAGACAAAAGATGGGACAGACTGAGTCATTGCCATCTTGACTTCTCACAGAATCAGTCATATTAGGATGTTCTAAAGAATCGTTCCTCCTGTCCACTCAGAAAGCAAGAACTGATTTCAAAGTCAAAAGCACTGTGAACCTCTAACTCCATACTGGTCACAAAAATCAGGCTAATAAGAAACAAAGCACACAGGTATTAGACCAATCTAGAAATCAGTGCATACATTTAATTTCTTTACAGACATACATACTTAATGAGGGTAGATCTGCAACAAGGTGCAGATACTAAAGCAGGGAGTACTCACCTTCAATGTACAGGGGCTCAACGACATCGTGATTTATCAGTTCGAAGTTCTCATGACCAATCCAGTGTTCCACATTTCTTTTCCTGCCCGTAAAGAAGTTGTCCACAACTGTAACCTCATGGCCATCCATCATTAGTTTGTCAGTAAGATGAGAACCCACAAACCCTGCTCCTCCAGTTATCTGCGTTAGGACAGTTGGTATAAATTTCTTTTTCTTTTTACAGAAACACCAGACAAAGTCTACAAACATGAAGACAGAAGAATAGTAGCTTTCAGGTTTTTGCTTACCCCAGAGGAAACAACTCCATTTCCATGCTTAAATATTTTTATCCAATATTTGCAACATTTAAAATTTCAAGAGAGATGCTTGACACATTTCGTCACTGTCGGACTAGAGGTTCAGCTAACTATTCACATCAACAAAATCTCTTCTTCAGATTACTTTTTCCCTTTTTTCCTGAAAATTGAATTGTGCCCTTTTATGTGACAGCAAAGTCTAAAAAGATGCAAAAACGCAAGAGCAGAATTCACTGCGATTCTCATTTCTCATATAAGAGACAACAAAACGCCAGGTTATTTTTGCTGAAGAATTATAGTATCAGAAATGTCAAAACCAGCTTTTGCCTGGTTTTAGTGGAAGAGATGATAGGTGTTCGAAGTACTACGGATTCTTTCATCTTCATAGTAGGAAGGAAGGATGCGTATTGTTTAATGAGAACAAGTTCTTGAAGTTCTCATTTGAAGCATTTGCTAAAACCAAAATAATTCTGAAATTATTCCTTTTGTGTTTTAATGTATACATAGCCCACATCCTATCATCCTGTTTCCAGCCTTGCATATCATTAGTCCTGACATCCACCATTTCCCTGTCTTGGAACTTTATGATGTTTTACTGCAAAGAAATAAGCAGAAATAAAATACTTTAGGACTTGTACTCTTGTTCCATTGCAGATGTAGAAGCAAGGAAGTTATTTTTTCCCTTTCTGCACCTCAGTCTTTAACAGTAAACAAACAAAACACTAACTCAGTATCAAAGCAGTCAACGCAGCAATTATTAAAACTGCAAGTTGTGTGACACATCCAGACAGACATCTATGGAAGCAATTCTTCTCCCTGCACTTCATAAGTTGTTTTCAAGAACACACACAGATATGACACATCACCACTCACAAAGAATGAAGAGAATTGTAAAATCCCTGTATGGCATCAGCTACACTAGATGACTACGTGATCATATTCACATTTTGAAAATGATTCAACTGTTAATCTCCATTCTTCAGCTGCATAAAACTAACCAAACAACAAAAAGACATTGTGAAATCATCAAGCAGGAATCTAATGAATGGATGTTGGGCTGCAATGACTGAAGTGCTGTGTGGAAAAGGATGTAGATGCCTGAAGTTCTTTCTTTTTGTGCTAGTCAAAGTCTGAGCATTTATCCTGCAAACTACCCCCCATCCACGATTGAAAAAGGCCAGACTATAAAATAATGTATTAAAAAAAAACAACAAATGAAAAACAAATTAACAACAGCAATCAAAAAGAAACAGGAAAGACAAAGGCAAATAGAAAGCTAACAAAAACTGTAAGGCACAAAAGACAACTACATGTTCTCTTCTGTACAAACTTGAATGTCCACTTCCTATATTCTCACACTTGTTTTTCTTCTTAAAAAATTCAGGGCCCTCAGTGTGTAAAAGACATTTTAAGTACCAGTTAATAAAATAATAATTCAATTGGTCTATCTAGTATTCTTTTGGGTTTATCAGGACTTCCTTGTGGCATATTCAATAAGTGATTAAGTTGTGATTCATCCTTAACAAATCTGAAGGAGAAAGAGGATTTAGAAGAAGTCCTCTTTGAAAAAAAGAAATAAACTCAAGGCTCCCATTATCCCAGAACAGACAGAAGGAAAGAAGCGGTTTCTGGCAAAATGCTGTGAACAATGGAAGAAGGGAAGTCACTGAGTGAGAACAGGCCTCTGCCAGGTGCCACCACCTCCCAAGAAAAAAAGAATATGCATAGAAGACCTTCTCCCATGAGCTTATTCTGACTTGGAAGTGAGATGCAGCCTTGCCAAATATTTCAAGGGTTTTGTCCTTTTGTGATGACCAGGACCAAACTTTCCTGTTCATGAACAGAACTTATTCATTTAACGGATGGCCAAGGAAATCCCCTGCTGCCATTTCTATTTCCATCATTCCAGAGAAGACAAACTCAATACTTGCAATATCTTTGGTGCAGTAAAAGAAGGTGTCTTCTTCCCCATCTCTCTTTTAGGAAAAAAAACACAAACCAAGCACTGCTTACAGAACTCTTCTATGCTATATGCAAGCAATTTAAAAAAAAAAAAAAAAAAAGGAAAAAAGAGCACAAGCCAATTATGTCTGGAAAGAAGTTTCCAATTACTTTAAGACTGTAAGTAGCTTTCATGATAAATCTATGACAGCTTTTTTTAACATACTACTTCCATAAGTATTAGATACAGAATTACTTGGAAAAGGAGCTGAATTTCCCCTGGAAAAGTAAACAATTTTATATATTAATTTTATCATTACTTGAGGCTATATTAAAAAAAATATATATATAACTGAAGCTCTCTGTATAACCTTCCCACAATCACGCAAAAAACCAAGGTCAATATACTTAATTTCTAAACATGACTTCCTGCAAATCACAACGACATATTGATATACATCATCATAAACTGTACACGAATCTTTTCCACATGAGAATTGAAGCACCAGCACCTGGGGCTTAAGTAGACAGCCTTTAACAAGACACTATTAATACAAATATTTAATTACTTGGTAGTACAAATATGCTTGGTAACTTCTGCTTCTGCTGAAACACACAAATATTACTGGTAGTTTCCTCTGTGCCAGATTCAAAACACTTAATGTCCCATATGGAAATAACTACTTTTTTTTTGCTTATATGCTGTAATTAGTTTACCATAGTCTATTCAGAAAAAAACCCACACAACAGATTGGACCAATGTCAACACTATATAATATTAACAGAATTCCCTCTCTTGCATATGAAAGCCTGTGTCCTAGTCACTGCAGAGAACTGAGCAAGTAGATAAATCCCGCACAACACAATGCAGACTTCAGCTCTTTGGGATAGAAGTGCCAGAGTATACAGTCCTAGCTGAAGTGCCACCCATTCTAGCAACCATCTCCAAATAGATGCAGTATAATAAAAAATAACTGCTAGAGCTGTTGTTTGTTCAGGTCAGTGCTCTGGATACTGCATTCAGAGAAAAATCAGAATTTAGAATGGATACCAGGAAAGGATGCAGCATAAATGAAATATGAAGCAAATCATCTAGCAAAGTTCACTCGGCTTGCTGATGCTTGTTTTGACTCCTGAGAAACTTTCAAGTGTCATGCAAAGTCTATAGGAGTCCTCAATTAGCTGACTTCAGCTACTCAAAGAACATTCTTCCTGTAAGATTATGACAGCAACATTCTAACAGAATGGAACTGTCCAGGTGGGCAGGAGGCTTATGAAATCCCATGCGAGTTCTCACTGAACTAGTCCCCAATCACAACAGAGAAGTAACAACAAAGCAACTCACTGATAGTTTTGGCCTTCTCTCTCTTTAGTATTTTAAACTCTACAAAGTACTTGCACACTGAAACACTATTCATCTCCAGGTCACCAAAAACCACGTCTATTCCAACTACTTGCTATCACTGTTGAAGCAACAGACTTCATAAAAATATCCAGTATTTTGAAGATGTTAAGTTTTAAAAATTTAATATTAAGAGCTCCATAGCCTGTTTTCCATTCTCTACAAGTTTAAGCCATCTGGGAGCACAAGGTGAAAGACCCCTTGGCAATGCAGTCCTGAGGTGCTACAAGCAGAAGCTTAAACGGCAAACCAGAACCAAATCTTCAAACCAGAACCCAAATGTATTATCTATGTGTTGAATTCAAGAACATCAACACAAAGTGAAGTACTACTCTAAACTCCATGCAGCACATGACATACAAGCTTATTTACTTTATTCCTGCTCGTGTCTAATTCCACAAGACTGATCACATGCCACAATTTTTAATTTTTTTTTTAATTTCCCAAAAACAACCCCTGAGGAAATACCAACTTACCAGGATTCTTTTACGATCCTTTTCTGATAAAAATTTCACTGGTGGGTATTTCTGGGTGAAACTACAGAACATTTGAAAACAAAGAAGAAAAACCATGTAAGTTTCAGCCTTGCTTCTTTTTTCACATACCTGCTTTTGAAATTTGAAACACTACTCTGACAACCTCCCATTCTTCAAGTTCAACACGAGAAAATGCCTATGCTTTGTAAAACCCCTGTGAGAAATACTAAAATTGGTCTGTAAAAAGTGCTTTCAAAATTTCTGCCTAATGACTTTCTAGAATGAATTACTTGACTTCTATATTTTAAGAGCAGAACTGGTGGTAGGTACAACATCACAAAAGAACAAACCAACAAAACACAAGCAGCAACTGGACTTTTAAGTTTAAAAAAGCTAACAACCTTCATCAAACTTCTGGAAAAGAAATAAAGTTGCTTTGCTTTACCGCATTGATTTCAAACATGTCTCCTTAAAGCTTCAATGTGAAGTTTAGGATATAAAGTTTTAATTGTCCTTAAGAGTTTCAGAGTAATCAATGAAAGTTTACAATCAGAATGTTGGAGAAAGTCTTTTGAAGATACTTCAAATTTTTTTTTACCAGAGCGTTTATTTAGTACGAAAACTAATTTTCTTCTCAGAAATAGTGAAACTGACACACTTTTCACCATCTTCAAGGTACTTCATTTTTTTTTGCACCTTCTTTAGAGGAACTTAGTAAAAACTAAACATCCTAAAATAAATTATGTGAGATACAAATCCTAGGTGCTCTCTCAAGCTTAATATTGATTCTTAGAACCTTGGATGATTTCATGGACACGGAATGAGCTAACTTCTTTCTCCCTCTACTGGCATGCATTCTACATTCAGAAAACTCCTTCAAAGGAAGGTGAGAAAGGTGTAGACTTTAAATATTTATTTCAGTAATTAGCATTGTAGCTCAGGTCTTTCTTACCAAATTATCAGTGTGACGTTGGACAGAAATCAAACTATGGTTACTCTTCTCCTCTGGTAGGTCCACATTTTGGAGATACAATTGGATGTAGCACATAGGAGGTATGTATGCCAAGACTTCACACTGAGGGTCCATTTTCATCTATTCACAAGTAGACTCTGACTGAACTGACACTATGCCTCTTGCAGTACTGGCTCAATAGGAATTCTCCAGAGGCAAAGCAGAGATGCTTCTGTACTCATGTCAACTTTCCACCCCTGAGTGAAAGCCATTTTCAGCTTCCTGGATAAGGGAATATGGCAGCAGAATCTTCCAGTGTTATCCATACAGGAAGACTGAAATAAGAAGATACCTAGACTTGTCTTAAATCACCATGTGGGTCACTAAGGGTAAAGCTGTTTCTTTGATTTAAGCTGAGAAGCAATAGAAATAGCAGTGCATAAATATAATGCAGACATGTAGAACAGCCTTCCTGTGAGAGAAAGGCAAATCCACCACCAACAAGAGGCTTATGTAGTTTAAAAAAAGTGAAGTGTCAAATAACGCGGTAGAAGGTGAAAGTTAGTTTCCTCCATTTTTAAGACCAGTATTTTAAGCTCAAGTTATTCCAGCATGGAGTAATAATGCTGTCAGAGAGACTTCCCTACCATTTTTGCTCCTTCCATTACAACAGTACTAATTTAGATATAGCAGGCAGGAGTTAGGAACTGATCTAGCTTTCACATTCATCTTTTGGCAGCAACGTTGAGTTTATCTTGACCTAATGCTTGCTTTGATGACTTACACAGCAATAGTTTTGCTGTGCGAATTATCAAAAAAACTTTCAACCTTCAGCTTCAGTTAAACAACCTCTGGTCATGAGACCAGTATTAAGGAATTCTTGTCTATCCTGCTTCCCAAAAGCACAATGGTGCTTGCTTTCAGGTTTTATCAGCTTATGAGGTAAAAACACCACCAAACTTTACCCCAGAGAGCAAGCTTTGCAAACAGGAACAGCCTTCAGGCATCTGACATTGAGTAGTTATTTACTGTCACTTTACATAGGTATAAAATTAAAAAATATTAATTGCAACAATCCACATGCAGTTGAACCAGGAGAGATAAGTGGTCACACTATTTGAAAAAAACTCAACAACCATAAGAGCCCATATTTTTGTATGGGCCAAGGAGCCCATAAGCCCACATTCTGTGAAAGTAGAGTTCCCAGATCAGCTCATACAGAGGTAAAGAAATATTTTAGTTCTTTCTTCTCACTGCTAGACATTTGTAACAAGGTTCATCAATACACTGAAACCACTCCTCAAAATTAAAAGGGCATTTTGATGGTTCCTGGGAAAAGTTTTAACTGAATGGTTCCACCCAAAACCCCACTGCTCATTTGAAAAAAGATAATTATTTAAAAAGAGCCAAGCAGAATACTCTCACACAAAGGCCCTCTGTGAATGGCAGGAGGAAATACCTGAATTGCCAGCAACTGAAGCTGAAGATATACTGGGTTATCAATAAAGATTAAATATTTCAATTGAACCAAGACAGGATGTAAACGATTTCATCTAAACATGTAAGATTTGTTCTCTAATTTGACAGCTATAATTGGTACGGTATGACACACAGCTACTACAGGTGATGCAGCCTGCAACTGGTTTCATGTTGCCAATACATTGCCTAGTTCGATTCATGAATTTCATGCTTCTATTGAGAGATGAGCAATCAGATCACCAAAATAAATTGCATGTGGCAGGTCACTGAATCTTTCAAATCAATTAGAAAAAACAGAACTGACAACTTTTATACCAAAATACTGCAGGTGTTGAACATACCACTGGATAAGAGCAAAAGGATTCTGTGTCCCTCTCCAGAGAAATAGCACACAGCCACCTGTATGCCATTACTAACCATTCAGGCTTACTGGTACTGCTTGGCTAAGTTGACTTGGCCCTTTGTAATACAGCATTCTTGGCTAGCAGTTTGCTTGGGACATCAACAGTACCACCTCTGAAACAGTATCACCGTCAAAAGCAGCAGTGTCGTTGTCAGAGCTGATGATTCCCACTCCTATTCCAGACTTCATTTTGTGATGAAAAGCATCTGCCCATGAGAACTCTCAGATGGAAGAACTCATCTGGCAGAAAGACAACCATCATGGGGATCAAGGAAATTATTTGCAAAGGGAGACTGAAATGCCTAGTTTCCACATCCACCTTACTATCAGCACTCAAATGGTTCTGCTGGCTTTAAAGCAACGAAACGCTGCAGGACAGACACAAGCAGCCAAGCAGAAATGGATCAGGCCTGGATTTTTTTTTTTTTTAATAACTATGTCAATTTAAGGTGCTTGTGGAACTACAGCATATATTAAATATATCTGCAGCTGATCAAAAAGCTTGTCTGCTTTTCCTTAATTGCATGATCCAGTTTAATTGAACACATCACATTCCGTTATAAACCCTGAGAGTGAGTCAGTTGGGTTTATCCAAAGCACATGAACAGGCTAAGATTCACAAACAAATCACTGTACCTTAGCTGAACCATGGTACTGATCACAAGTCTGGGAAATGTGATGTAAAATATATTTTCAGTCTCTCGAAGCTGAAAACAATGTTTTAGCACACACCTAGGTTGGACTTACTAAACTGTAGTAATCTGTTCACCAGCAGGACTCAAACCAGCAAATTCCTCCACTGGATTTGACCTTTACAAAAAACTAGCACTCCCAGTTTCCTTTAGTGGGATTAATCAATCTGAATACCTTAAGCATTAATGTCGTGGAGCATTCAAGGCCCTACCCTCACTTGAATATGACAAAAATCCAAAGCAACTGAAAGCATAAGCAAAACATTTATCTCAAGCCTACAACTACAGAACTGACCACTAGAGAACAGAAACTGTGCTTTTTATCTGCTTCCCAAATTTAGCAAAAAAAGACGTACCTTTTCTCTAGATCTTTGATTTTCTCCCTTAGAGGTGCAACAGCCTAAAATAAAAGAATAATATTTAATCTCTGAAGAATAGAACAAGATCCACATCCCAAAACATGCATTTAGGAAGTCACTTGAGAGCAAAACCCATGGTAAACAGTCTCCTATGAAGAGCTTCATTGAAGACACTCCAAGAAGCTTGCATCTTAAAGCACCTTTCATGTCAAAAAGTCCTAGAACCTTTTACACCAAAAATCAAATCACCTAGTAGAGTGTGAAGTCCCTTAGTTTATCACTGAAAACAAAACACTTCAAGGCTATTATTACCATAACCTTGTTTATAAGAACATCCAATATTTTAATTCCTATTTGACAAAGTGAAGTCACAAGTGACTTGTCTGAGGTTGTCAAAGGCAACCTATATTAAGCCACAGCACAACAGGACATTCAGTAAAACCTCAAACATTTCAATGGACAGCAGAAACACAAAATTAAGAGTACACAAACACAGAAATAGAGGCATCAGCTCCAGTACAAAGGCTGTAATTCTCTCAGAACATGGTTTGTCAATTTAAAGAAACATGTTCAAAAATCTAAGATACATTTTACATCATGATTTGAGGATAACTAGGCTTTAAAAAAAGGTTAAAAGGAAATTTATTGGAAAATATAGTTCACCAACCAGGCTTCTGTTTGCTTTTTCATTGCTTTGAAAAAGATAATCACTTAAGCCAGCATCAGTTTCAGGGTCTCTATCACAGGACCAAAATTTCTAACAGTCCTGTCAATTTTCAACAAGTCCCCGAACTCTTTAAGTTTACTAAAACCTTCTCACAAAATTTACCATCTAGGGCCATAAAAAAGCTCAAAACTCTCAGAAGGTTATCACTTGAAATGGTACTATATAGCAACACATCACCAACCAGCATTAATCTGCTTTGTATAAATACTGCTGGTTAGAGCTAGACAATTCAGGAACTTAATGAACTGAAGTGGCTGCATATTCATGTTAAGAGAAAATACAGTACTGTAATTTATATTCATTAAATATCTAGCTCTGTGGAGCACCAAATAGTTCTTGAAAAAATTATTCAGATGGTTCAAGATATTGTATAACTAAAGCTTTAAAAAAAATGATCGACTTCATACCTTACAGTAACTCTGATCTACTAGCTGAATTTCATTCATTTGATCATTTTTAAGCAACTGGAATTTTCAGAATACTTGTTGTAAAGGATGAAAGAGAAAGTAATGCAAAAAGACAATTAAAACATCATCTTCCAATTGATTTTTAAGCAATTTCAGTGGGCTTCTTGCTGTGTCCAGAGGAACAACTGCTATAAATACACATGTTGGAATATAAGACCCTAGGCAGACCAGACTAGACCAGTACAGTCATACACACAAGGGGCAGGGGTATCGACCTGAAAGACTTATCTGTTAAATTATTTACTTTTATCACACTGAAAGTCTAAAAACATCTGGAGAAACATTCGTTGCACACATTCTTAATATTTCACAATGAACTGAGTTTGAAATGAAAATTCAGAGGTACCGGTGTAGAAGTTCAGAACCACTGGTGTGTTCAATTACTCATGTCTACTCCAGAAAGTGCCAAGACTTCTGCTTACAAGTGTTGGTACTGCACACCATTCCCAACCACAAACACTGGTACCTTTATTCATTAGTTAAGAACAAAGCAAAACATTTTTGGGAGGTTTCAAATTGCTAATGAAACTTAGATATGCTGGACATTTTGTGAGAGTGACAGAGGAAAAAAATGTATATATCTTTCAGTGACAAAAACAGTTCTCAGGAGGACTCTTATCACAGTCTCTGCAGCATAGGAGACAGTAGAAAAGAAGAAAACTTAAAAGAAAAAAGTTTTAGAGGGAAAAAATTAGAAGATGAGTCACAAATCTGTTTCAGAAACTCTGCTATAGTGAATAATAGTCCAAAAATTTATATACAGATGCAAACTCTATGTTTTGAATTATTTTAGTGGAATGGAGAGTAATGACATAGAACTAAATACATTCTTTCAATATGAAATGAGTGAAATGGAGTCCTCAAAACAAAACAGACTACAACTATTAGCAAACTCACCTCCTCTATTTTACTTTCCACCTTCTGGTCCCCATTTTCCTGAAGAGACCTGTTGATAAGAAAAGAAAAAACATAATCCATATCTAAGCAATGGTTGCTGCACTGCACCTGCATCATGCTTTTCCTGTTAAAAGAGTATCTTCCAAGAACGCCAAGTTTGTATTATTTCAAAGACAGAGCAAATTCCAGCAGATGGTCTAATTCTAGTTTGGCAAAAACTGAGCTAAGACCACAGGAAAGAGTAATAACAATGAAGATAACAAAAAACATTATTTCTACAGAAAACATTAACTTCATTACAGAAAAGTGTCTAATAGTTGCACTACGGTAGAAATGTTTTTGAATGTAGCTTTATTATGCCTTAGATGTCTATTTTGAAGGTCTCTGTTTATTGTATGCTACAAGTATGCCAACAAAACATTTTCCCTTAATACCACAACTGTAACTGTAATTTCAATAAAAAACAGAGAAAGGCAAATGTGTCTTACCTTTGACTGAACTTTTACAAAAACAATGAAACCTGCCCTGGTTTGACAAAACCGTATACCAAAGTTTGTCTTAAGTGACAAGTGGCAGTACTGACTTAGCACACAAATGATACTTGTTTGAAATTAAGCCAAGCTTATAATACACTGAAGGGTGAAGGACTGTGAAAATGGTACTAAGAATTTGTTTTCCTGCACAAATCTGTGTCATCTTATTTAGCATCTAAATGTTTAAAGTATCCCCATTAGCTGTGTTCATTCTTTGAGTAAACTTCTACAGGTATAGAGTGTTTAATTTTTAAATTTCACCTCTGGCATCTAGTATATGCAATTTTCCTTAAGTATGCATATTTTTTTCCAATTAAATCTTCTGAAAGGGGAATTATTTATGTCACAGTAGTAATTTTTTGCATACTAGAGGATTCATGGGTGTCCAAAATAAAATGGAGTTCTTTCAAATAAAACAGAGCTCCTTTACTTGGGACCTGAAGTCATTACACCTAGGGAAACAGAAGATCCTTTGTTAAGCAGATATACATATGCCACACTGCTAGAAGTCAGAGCAATGATTCCTTTCATATCCCTCTGTAAAACTCTCTTACTAAAAAGTCAGGTCAGTCTATTACTAAGGCAAAAACTGTACTTATCAGAATAATTTTGTCATATTAGCACAGAGTGCAGTAAATTCCTAGACTACAACACACAGCCCGTGAACCTCAAGTTAACATGGTATGAATTTACTACAAGGAAACAATATTAAGTAATTCTTGTGAATTTTTCAAATGTTTTCCCAAATAACACATCTACAAAAAGCTATGTGAACAATCTGTGGAACACGTAGCCTTTCCTCTGTGCTAAATGAGCGAGGAAAATTTGGAAAACCCCTCAGAACATGAAAAGTTTCTCTCCTACTGCTGTTTATTCACAAATCCTGAAACTTAGGGACTGGCACTCTGCAATTTAGTTTTTAATGAGGTCTTCTTCCTAACAAAAACAATCTTACTGGCTGAGGACCAACATCAGACCTTCAAAAACAAAGTTTCACCCCCTGATAGCTCTATAATGAATGCCTCAAGTAGTCTGATACAGTTAATGACAGATTATTAAAGAATGAACACACTGGATCCCATGCCCAACAGCCCTCCTTAAATTTCTCTCTGAGGTTCCTGTTCTTCCTTTGGAAATGCTCAGCTCCTTATTTAAGAGCTGCTAAACTGCCATAGTTTGCTGGTCACAATAACACGATAATCTAAACAATATTTTAATTTGCAAGCTGCAGCAGCTCAGCAGCTGTTTGCCTAACAGCTGAATACTTTGTAGCAAGGGAGGGAAAACTCCAAGAAAATTAAAGCAGACAGCTTGGGACAGGAACAGATCCCAGGGTTAGCTGTCCCGGGTGAATCAGCCCACAGATAAGCCAGTAATTTTCTTACTTTGCCTCAAGTTTTCTTGAGTCTGTGCTGCTAAGCCTGGCAACAGACTACCAAAATCCTTCACTAGCAAAACAACATGGTGAAATGCTCTGTCCTCTAAGAAACAGACTGTCCCAATACTCTCTTCACCTTCTTTGTCAGTTGTGTCTTTCTGGTGAATTTTCCCATTGGACTAACACTCATATACAAGCAGAAGTGTGAAAATCTGCATGTTCTGCATGCCTTCCTATTTCTAACTGCAAAAATTCTGAGAGGACAGTACAGGATTTTTTTGTTTGTTTTTCAGCAGTTAAACAGTCAGATTCTCTCCCAACTAATTGTGGAGGAGGAAAAATCCTCAAAACCACAATTCTAATTTAGCTATGGAAATATAATTATGACAAGTAGCGGAGGATCTGCTGCTCTTCAGTGTTTAAGCCTGTATTGTCACTGAGATATGGTCAGATCTGTACTGACGAAAAGCAGAATCCAAGCTTATGTGCACAGCTATGCTAACCAACATGCCTGAAAACATCTCCAAAGCCAGAAGAGGAATCTGTGTCAAGACAGGCAGATGCTGAAGTGAGAGTAAGATCCTGGGTGAGATTTGCAGCAAACATGCAACCCCTTTTGAGACTAAGCACCTTGTACTTAAAAAAAATGGTATCAGCTGCTTAGCAACCATCCACACAACAGTTTGAGCTGCTGTTCTATTTTCTCCCTACTTGATATACAGTGACACATGTTAATGGAAAAGAGAAGTTAAATTTATTTCAGGTAAGAACATTCAAAACAAAAATCATATACATTACCTCATATTGACAAAGTTTCCCCATACAGCTGGAAAATAAAAAAAAAAAAAGAGAACATTACAGTGTCATATAACAGTATAGGAAGTATTTTTTTTCTATTATCATCAGAAGGTATTTAAAACAATATTAAGTATAATCACAAAGTATCTACATAAGTTACACATTTATACATATATTTATATATATTTAAACACATCAAGTGACTAGAACAGTTTGGAAGGGAATTCTGGTAAAATTACATGAGACTATAAAAAAGAAGGAAAATAGAGTAATTCAATAAAAAAGGACTATTTCAGTACACACCCGGAATTATCTGACCAGTAACTCAGCAGATGTCCTTATCTGATCATTATTCCCCACACTGTATTACATAAACAAAACATACAACAAGACTCTGAACTATAATTCGACACTGTACACAGATGGAACAAACCAGAGCTCTGGACTTGTTCATCAGGGATATTGAAAAAAATGCCAAGAGCAAGAAAGTAGTTCTGTAGACATGAATCACAGAAACTGAAAACTGCAGACTGACAAGTAAAAAGACTGGCCACTACAGGTAATAGCTGAACCAGTCCAGATTATGCCACAACAGTCCTGTCATGTAAATATTATCTCTAAATATGCACATACGGTGATGTAGATAGAAAAGGTACCTAAGCAATGCAGCTACATGCCTCATGAAGCAAACAAAGATCATTTATTACACACTTTGTATGGAAAAAAAGTTTTAAGGAAGTCAAATCGAAGTATAAAATAGCACAAACGTGTATCAGCTGTTATCAGCCATTTCTCTGTGTTCACAAAAAGATTAATCTGTGCAATTCACTAGAAAATCTACTAGCAAAAAAACTTCTGAAACTATTCAGAGTTTAAGTGACTACACAAAGACTATCAGACCACTGATTTCCCTTTTGACTTTCAATCAGGACGCAGAATGCAGTCTTAAGTGAAAAAATGAGAAGCCATAAACCAGGCTACACTACAAAGTTGAAAACTTCAAATTATCAAGACAAACAAGGTTAATATGGAACACTTACATAAGGAACTCTGCAACAATAAGCAACAGAGGAAATACATTTGGATTATCACCAGAAAATCATTCTGCAATTGATCTTTAAGAGACAAGGTTCAAACTAAGGATCCAAATTACACTTGCTCTTAAGAAAGAGGAGTAGCTTGTATGGAATATTGATATACATATAGAAAGCTTTTGAAGTGTCCTCAGCTTTTTTAAGCTCTGCTTCAGATCTCAAGTAACAGCTAATTAAGTATTTTGCCTAGATTCAGGCTTTGCATATGTATTTTCATGATTATTAGTTCCTGATCTCAAGCAGACAATGAGGCATTACAGAAATAAAAAAAATGCTGGTAGTCACAGCCACCTTCCACGCAAGAGAAGAAAGGAAACATACCCAGGAAAGAAGAGCCAGGAGGACACACAAGCAGAGATGCAGTAATACAGTCACTGTTTCACCCTTTAGGGGGATGGCAAAGCTGCTAAATTGTTCTCAACTACTGAGTGGTGCTGAGTAATTCAAAGAGTAACTCAAAATGAATCCACGATAGACTATAAAAAAAAAAACTGTAGGAGGGCACTGTGTTATCTGTGGTGGTACCATAAACCCCGTCACCTTCTGAAGATAAGGAAGCTTTACATTTAAAACATACAAGCAATAAAAGCCAACTGAATTTTAAAAATACTGTGGATTTTATGTTAAATAGGTAAAGTCATTCTCTGTGGGGAAAAGAGATACATCATTGAACACGAAGTTAAGTTCAAGTTATTTACCTTCTGGCTAAGATTTTATAATTATTTATATTAACATCAATGGAAGTGAAGATGACCATTTGGCAACTACAGAATTCTCAAGTTATACATTACTCAGCCATAATTACTATCAGTTATTTTTCTCAGCTACAGAAACTCATACAAATAACATAACGTATTGTTTGCACAGTGGCAGAAAACATCTGGGCTTCGTTGCTGAAGAAGAAATTGATGAAAAAATGAGTTGCCAGCTGCACCACAAATACCACCCTGTCCGTTCTGTCACAAAGACAGTGCATCTACACTGCATACAAGAACATGGCTTCCTACAGAAAACATTTTAATAGCGTGTCCACGGCAGGGAATAAGGAGCTCAAAAAGGCATTAAAGTACTTCCAGAAATGCTATGCTTGATATCCCAGTTCTGTAGGCGTAAATGACCTTCAATTAAACTTCTCGGAATCATATTTTATACCACTGAAAAAAAAATGAAACTGCAAATTGAACAACATAAATAATACCATATGGAGGGATGTGAAGACCTGAAGTCTCACTCAGATGCAGAGAGATGCAGAAACTCACCTGAACA
Source organism: Apus apus (assembly GCF_020740795.1). Classification (NCBI taxonomy): domain Eukaryota; kingdom Metazoa; phylum Chordata; class Aves; order Apodiformes; family Apodidae; genus Apus; species Apus apus. The sequence goes on along the minus strand of NC_067282.1, from coordinate 63,043,846 downwards.
TACTGCCCTATCAAAGAATGTGAATGCACAGGTCAAAGGAGGTGTGCTCATATACAGGTTATCTCAGTGTTGAGGGGATCAAAGGTAAGGTTTTGCCCTACAGTGGAATTAAGGTTTTGTGCATTTTTTTTCTAAATGCATACCACAGTTGTTTATATAGCAAGCTTACACAGCTGCATAATGAGCAGCATGGCTCTAGCTTACAAAAGATTTCCTTGACTTGTTGCTTTGTTGCCCTAAAGGCTATGAGCCAAGGCCAGTTTGACATTCAGGGAAGAATGACAGAAACATACCAAGGCCAGTTGGCAATGTGCACTTCCAGTCCAGAAATCCAAACGTGTCCTCGGCTGCTTCAAAAGAAGTGTGTCCAGGAGGTCAAGGTAGGTGATTCTCCCCCTCTACTCTGCTCTCGTGAGACCCCACCTGAAGCACTGTGTCCAGTTCTGGAGCCTTCAACATAAGAAGGACATGGAGCTGCTGGAGAGAGTCCAGAGGCGTGCCACAAAGATGATGATAAGGTTGGAGCACCTCTCCTATGAAGACAGGCTGAGAGAGCTGGGGTTGTTCAGCCTGGAGAGAGAAGGGTCCAAGGAGACCTCATAGAAGCCTTCCAATATCTGAAGGGGATACAGGAAAGCTGAGGAGGGACTTTTTACTAGGTCTTATAGCAAGAGGAAGAGGGTATGGATTAAAACTGAAAGAGGGGAGATTTAGGTTAGACATTAGGAGGAAATTCTTCACCAAAAGGGTGGTGAGACACATGCACAGGTTGCCCAGAGAACCTGTGGATGCCCCCCTCCCTGAAAGTGTTCAAGGCCAGGTTGGATGGGGCTCTGAGCAACCTGATCTAGTGGGAGGTGTACTTCTCCATGCAGGGGCATTGGATCTAGATGACCTTTAAGGTCCCTGCCAACCCAAACCATTTTATGATTCTATGAAGTGGACCCAAGTCCACCAGCAGAATGATGCAGAATTACAAGCTCAAATCCAAGATGAAGACCCTTCACAGGCATCAAAAAAACCCTCGCCCATCAAGTTCAGGCACCAAAAGCTACAAACATGTGGACCGTTATAAAATCTTCCATACCAGCATGGTCATGCATCAGGCACTACCCACAAACCCAGTTTTCAAAAGCATCAGACTCCTAATGTCCCCAATTTGAGCACCTGACTGTAAAAGCCAACCTTAAAAAAATTGCAAGAGCTATTAATCCACAATAATAGTTCTACAACAATTCTCAAAGATTTAACACCTTGACCGTCACAGCAACACACAGTATATACTCTTTAAAGAAGTTCCTGTTCATCCAACTAGAGGGCATCTCTGCCCTCTAGTGAAACTCGACACAAGGGAAGAATTCATGATTAATTGGACTACAAAGACAAAAGAATGATTTTGGAATCAAACAATTAAGATACTCATCTACAAGGGAGAAGAAATAGACCCTCTGTTTATTCTCTCAAAGACTGTAAACCTCACCCAGTGACCAATTAATTTAAGAATAAGTTACCAATAAGGAAAAGAGAATACCTGAATTGTTTTGAGACACATGAAAGCCTGGTTTAATAGCCCGTAGGAGAAAGGTGTAGTCCTATTTTGACTCCATCTGTTCTGGGATGTTTTTTTCCCACTGGATCTCTTCCATAAAATAATGAGAAAAAACATTTTTATAGTAGTATTTTTGCATGGATTAATCACAAGTACCATGAAGATTAAAAATACATCAGAGGCATTAATCACTCCCACAGACATCACACTTAGAAGTGGCAGCTTCCAGAGAAGAAGAATGACATGCCTTGGATGAAGTGATAAAGAGCTGTACTTTTAGAAAAGAGGAGATTTATTTCTTAAAGCCTTAATCACAGTATTACTCTTAAAGAGGTATTTACATTTTGCCAACTAAACATTAATCACTCAAGGCTTTCAGAAAACCCCAATCCACTTTTTTGTTTGATGTTTGTTTTTTTTCCTCTCCAGCCCTTGAAAGATAAAGCTATAACTATTGGGCAAACACAGCCTTATGGTAAAATTCTTGTAGATTTCAAAGACTTGTCAAAACTGCCTTAAACAAAAGCCAATAAATTGCACAGGAGTAAAGAATGGTTTTCTTTCCACTGAATACCTTTATAATCCTGGAAATGTAAAGGTTTAGTTAGTTTTTCTAACTAGTTTTTCTAGAGAATACCCTTTCTGAAATAATGCTGGATGCAAAGCAGTGCAACAACGGAGCTATTTTCAGCAAGGGAATACTCCAAAAGCTATCCTCTGGACACAAGCCAACCCTCCCTGCATGAAGTAAATAAAACCAGCCACAAAACCAAACCAACTACAAAATCTGTTAAGGCATACTCAAAGAAGGAGAACAGAAATCCCAAACAATTTGTTGTTAAGAATTTACAGGAAAAAAATATTTACTAAAAGAGTCATCAAGCATTGGAACAGGCTGTCCAGGGAAGTGGTGGAGTCACCATCCTTGGAGGTGTTAAATAAATGTGTAGACACAGCACTTCTGGATGTGGTTTAACGAGTGTGGTGGTGTTGGGTTAACAGTTGGACTTGATGACCTTAGAAGTCTTTTTCAATCTTTTCTATTATTCTAGTCAGACTTTTAGCTCTGACCAGATGCACTTGAAAGCAGGCAAGTTATTTTTCTAGATCTCCAAAATACAGGAACAAGATGTAGGTTTTCAGCTGAATGTCCTCTGAGTCTCTCATCTGCAGTAGTACTTACTGCATAGGTTTCTATAAACCACAGATGAGCACTCCAGGAACCTTGCATGCCTTAATTATCTCATCCACAATAGGCTGGGGAATGAGAAAAATATCACTATCAGAATCTGAAGGTGGGAGGAAAATCTCAAAGGAAGTTTGTACCTTTAACCTAGGATGATCCTGCTTCTCCGTGTCTCTTTAAATTACATTAACATCAAGTCATAGGCTATCACAAGTCACTGACTGTAAACACAATCTGAAATTATTAGTGACAATATTGGTTTCAGCATCACATACATTTTAAATCAGGTGTTTTAAAGTATGATCATGATGCCCACCCACTTTGCAGATCTCAATTAGATATGTAATAATGTAAAGACAACTATAACTTCCTTTAGGAAACTATTATTTCCCACACGACATTATTGTTGCTAAATTGGAAAGATAAGAGTTGGACAGATGTACTACTCAATGGATAAAGAATTGGCTAGGTGGCCGAACCCAAAAAGCTGGGTCAAGGGTTCAAAATCCAAAGGGCAATTGGTATGAAACGGTGTCCCTCAGGGGCCGTACTGTGACTGGTACTTTTCGGTATCTTTATTAAGGACACAACAGTGGCAATGAGCACACTGTCAGCAAGTTTGCAGATAATACCTAGCTCAGTAATGCCATTTAAGGAAGGGATACCTTTCAGAGGAACTTCGATAGGCTTAAGTAGTTGGCTAATACGAACCTCACAAACTTCAACAAGGCCAAGTTCAAGGTACTGCATATAGGTCAGGGCAATCACAAGTTTCAATACAGACTGGGTTATGAATGGACTGAGAGCCACTCTGCAAAGAAGGACTTGGGGATACTGCTACAGGGAAAGTTGAATGTGAGCTGGCCATGTGTGTTTGCAGCCCAGAAAGCCAACAATATCCCAGACTGCATAAAAAGAAGTGTGAACAACAGGTTGAGGGAGGTGAGTCTCCCCCTTTACTCTGCTCTTGTGAGACCCCACCTGGACTACGGTGTTCAGCTCTGGGGTCTCCAGTACCAGAAAGACATGGACCTGTGGGAGCAGGTCCAAAGGAGGGTCACAAAAATTATCAGAGGGATAGAACACCTCTCCTATGAACTCATCACAGTTATGAGGTCAAACAGGATCTTTGTTTTTCATCACCACATATACTCAAGTGTGCCCGGACATCATGAAACTTTACAGCTTTGAATCTACTGGCTTGAAACAACAGAGTGGTTTGCAAATAAGTTGACTGTCTACAAAAAGTTTGAATTCCCAAGGGAGAGAACAGAAGGACTTTATCCTCTACCCAAATTGAGTATTATGTAAAAATTACATTCTGAATGGGGAAAAAAATGTTTTGGCAATGTGAAAGTAAGAAATTGAAATTGAACTGAACACCCTGTCTTTCCTAAAACAGCAGCAGATGATAAAAAAAGCTATGAACTAACATCTATACACAGATAAATTTTATCTACACAATTCAAATAATAGAATCATAGAATGATTTGGCTTGGAAGGGACCTTAAAGATCATCTAGATCCAATCCTCCTGCATGGGCAGGGAAACCCTCCACTACATCAGATTGCTCAGAGCCCCATCAAACCTGTCTATGAACACTTGCAGGGAGGGGGTATCCACAACCTCCCTAGGCAATCTGTGCCAGTGTCTCACCACCCTTACAGTAAAGAATTTTGTCCTAAAGTCCAACCTAAATCTACCCTCTTCCAGCTTAAAACCATTACCCCTTGTCCTATCACTACCACAACCTGGAAAAAAGTCCCTCCCCAGCTTTCCTGTAGTCCCCTTCAGGTACCTGAAGGCTGCTATAAGGTCTCCTCAAAGCCTTCTCTTCTCCAGGCTGAATAGCCCAAACGATCTCAGCCTGTCTTCATAGGAGAGGTGTTCCAGCCCTCTCATCATCTTCATGGCCCTCTTCTGGACTTGCTCCAAGAGATCTATGACTTTCTTGTGTTGAGGCCTCCATAACTGGACACAGTACTCCAGGTGGGGTCTCATGAGTGTGGACTGGAGGGGTAGAATCACCTGCCTTGACCTGCTAGCCACACTTCTTTTGATACAGCCCAGGCCACGGTTGAATTTCTGGGCTGCAAGCACATGTTGCTGGCTCATACTGAGCTTTTCATCCACCATCACTCCCAAGTCCTTCTCCTCCAAACTGTTTTCAATTCATTCTCCACCCAACCTGTATTTGTGCCTGCGGTTGCCCCAGCCCAGATGCAGGACCTTGCACTTCACAGAATCACAGAATATTAGGCGTTGGAAGGGACCTCCGGAGATCAAGTCCAATCCCCCTGCCAGAGAAGGACAAAAACAATAACAAAAAAACAACCCAAAAAAAAGCCCCCCAAAAAACCCTAGGGAAGATCACTCAGAAAGGCATCCAGACAGGTCTTGAAAGTCTCCAGAGAAGGAGACTTCACAACCTGTCTGGGGAGCCTGTTCCAGTGCTCTGTAACCCTCACAGTAAAGAAGTTCTTCCTCATGTTGAGGTGGAAGTTCCTGTGCTCAAGTTTGAGTCCATTGCCCCTCATCCTATCACAGGGCACAAGTGAAGAGCTTGTCCCTGCCTTCTTGATGCCCAGCCCTCATGTATTTATAGACATTAATTAGATCCCCCCTCAGTCTTCTCCTCTCTAGACTGAAAAGACCCAGATCTCTCAGCCTTTCCTCATCAGGTAGGTGTTCCAGTCCCTTAACCATCCTTGTAGCCCTCTGCTGAACTCTCTCAAGTAGATCCCTGTCCCTTGTGAACTGGGGAGCCCAAAACTGGACACAATACTCCAAGTGAGGTTTCACCAGGGCTGAGTAGAGGGGTAGGAGAACCTCCCTTGATCTGCTAGACACACTCCTCCTACTGCACCCCAAGATACCATTGGCCCTCTTGGCCACAAGGGCACATTGTTGTCCCTTGGATAACTTGTTGTCTACCAGGACTCCAAGGTCCTTCTCCAGAGTTGCTCTCTAGCAGATCACCTCTTAGCCTGTAATGGTGCATTTTGTTGTTCCTTCCCAGGTGCAGGACTCTGCACTTGCTCTTGTTGAATCTCATTAGGTTCCTCTTTGCCCAGCCCTCCAGCCTGTCCAAATCTCGCTGAATGGCTGCACAGCCTTTAGGTGAATCAGCCAATCCTCCCAGCTTTGTGTCATCAGCAAACTTGCTGAGAAGACACTCTGTCTTGTCATCAAGGTCATCGATAAGGATGTTGAACAGGACTGGACCCAGCACTGATCCCTGAGGGACTCCACTAGTTACAGGTCTCCAGCTGGACTCTGCACCATTGATCACCACTCTTTGGGTTGTATTGTGTAGCCAGTTCTCAATCCATCTCATTACCCATTCTGTTATCCCACATATTCTGAGCTTGCTCACAAGGACATTATGGGAGACAGTGTCAAAAGCCTTGCTAAGGTCAAGGTAAACTACATTAACTGCTCTCCCTGCATCTACCCATTCAGTCACAACATAACAAAAGGCTATCAGATTAGTCAAGCATGATTTCCCCTTGGTAAATCCATGCTGACTACTCCTGATAACCTTCTTCTCTTCCATGTGCTTAGATATAACCTCCAAAATGAGCTGCTCCATCATTTTTCCAGGAATGGAGATGAGGCTGACTTGTCTGTAATTACCTGGATCTTCCTTCTTGCCCTTTTTGAAGACTGGAGTGACATCTGCCTTCCTCCAGTCCTCAGGCAGCTCTCCTGTTTGCAGTGATCTTTTGAAAATGATGGATAGTTGTAGGGCAATAACATCAGCCAGCTCTCTCAACACTCCTGGGTGCAACATGTTGTTTTACAGTAATCCTGCCTTCCCCAATCTAGACAGCAAGTCCTGATTTTTCAAATGTCATAAAAAAAAAAAAGGGGGGAGGGGGGGGAGAGAGGGGGTGCTGTCTTTTTTAATTTAGCCCTCGACCTTCCTTTTTTTTTTTTTTTCCCCAGACATGAATAGCAGAACTGTGGCACATTTTTCAAGAAGCTCAAGAGGCAGCGAGTATCCTACACTCCCAAGGTAATGATACACCAGCACGCACATCAAACCCCAGAAAGGGAGAAACTACCCAAGGTAACATAAGCCAAAACAGGGAGACAATCAAATGAGGGGTTATTACCCAAATAAGTAACTTTCAGCATTTTCAGCTTGTTGACTGCTAAGATCATTTTCAGCAGACTCACAGCATGCTCCAATGGTTAGCACTGTAACTGAAACAAACCCACTTTTCCCAGTTACCTTTTACAAAACTCTTCAGCTAAGTCGGTGTAGTAACTCCCACCTCTCCTTCCCTAGGGTCCACAAAAAAGAAGATAAAAACTACCAGTTTCAACTAAACTCTGCTTTGGTCAACCAACTTTGCAAAAAAGAAACAAGCATTATAAATGACAGGGAAACATTTCACCTTTGCAAAAACACAGAGGGGAAAGTAAATTTCAACTCTAAGAATGTCTGTCCTTGAGTGGAATGATGACAGCACCACCTCCTGCATATGCCAAAGAACAGACAAATACAAAGTGGAGATAAAATATTAAAGACAAACATTAAATGGAGATAAGATGGGAACTGTTAAGGGTGAATTTCTTCAGGATGCTAAAAAATTGATTTAAAATATCAAGGCTAGCAGACTAGAGTTGGAGTTCATCTATGCCTGACAAAGTCAACTAAAGCATGAACAAATTTTCACAAGTGACAGATATGTATAGCTGGAAGCCTGATGAGCAGGGAACTGGAAGCTGTTGAAGACAGTAAACTTATTTGCATAAACCCACTGACGAAAGGCAGCTCTGCAGCACATGAAGACAGCAAGCAAATGGTTTTGGTTTGTTTTTTTCTGGTGGAGAATCCATGGCATGCTGACACAAAAAGCAGGCGAGCATGATGTCACATCAGACCATTTCTAACTCTTCCATAGCCAGTCAATCCTGCTGTTAAGTTCTAAAACAGCTGAGGAAGGAAGACACCTGGTATCCTCCACATCAGTGCTGAATAACTTTCAGACAGACAGCCTGAGCCAACAAGACAGATCCAAATTAGCAGCTACTTTTCTACTATGAAAAATGAAAGTAACAGCCTATCCAAAACAACATTAAGTAGCATTTAATCTTTGATCTGAAGAGATGCAAGACAAGCAATGTGCAAAGGGCTGGTAAAACCAAAAAGCTTAGTCACACCTTGGTATTCAGAGAAGAGCACATTACATTCTTCCTAGATGATGGAAATCTGACAAAAACAAATGGCTAACCTTGTAAAGCAAAGGATAAAAACCAAGGAAACTAACAATGCTGAGTGAAGTCAGCCCATTACACCGCAGGATGTACTTCTCTGACATTATTTTTACATTGTTTCATTAGTTATGCTAATGAAATATTTATATTATATATACATTTATATTATAAATGTAACAAGGTCTTAAGCTTGGATCTCATCACAACACCGTATTAGGTCTTCTTTTTTCCCTTGGAAAGGAGAGACACTACTGACGTACTTCCTGTGAACAGTCCGATCTACAAGTGAGCAAAGAGAACTGTTCTAGTGTAACAGAAATAGAGCTCTTAACTTTATTTTCATTAATAACATGCAACTCCCTCATTATACAAAGGCATCAGTAAATTATTTACAATAGCATCAAGATGAAAGCAAACCACACAGATCGATAAGCTCTGTCTATAAATCCTGGCTCCACGATTTTACTGTGTATTACAAACAATTTAAATAAGGTCCTGATTCTACAAAGACAACCTCATTGTAGCATCCCAGTATGTCCATATAAAGCTGAAAAAAATATTTAAAACTTCAAAGGAAATGAGTTTAATGCGTCTATATATTCACATATCAACCCACAAACAGGTGGGCTTTTAAAAAACAAAACAGAACTCTCAGCCTGCATATACATTACACTGTGGTGACACTGGATAATTTTTTAACAATATCTATTTCATCAGTTGCTGTTTTAGGCTATGTCTACACTTCCCATTACAGACAAAAAAAGTCTATTAAATCCACTTCACTTGTGTTTATAATCACCTCTTGTCCTTAAGCTGTGGTTTTACAACAGCTTCAAGATGATGCAAGTGCAAACTATGACTGAAAGGATTTATTTTAGTCCACCTCCACATGCCCCAAGCCCCCTCTCCCTCCCCCCCATCTGTTGGTTAGCACTGGCACCCCTGCAGTACCCTTCTGGGAGTTAAATCAGAGAAATGCTCTTGTCCCTTTAAAAAGGCAATGAAAATTCTATCTTTGGGCAAGGCTTCCCATTATATGTAGCACAGTATAGCCACAGAATGTTCACAGAAGGAGACAGCACTGCAAGTGAGTCAACTAAGCTAATACTGAAAAATATATATTTTTTTAAACAGAGTAGCATGCTACTGGATTACAGCATGATTTTGACAGCTCACTAGCTGCGCTAACTCCAGGTTCATCACCTGAGTAATGGTGAACAAAATCACTCCTTTCACACTTTTTTGCCAGAGAACCTTTGCTTACTTTAGAACAGCTTTTAACTACCTGCTGCATAGGAATGCTCCTTCAGGGTTACATTTTTATATACACAAGCTATACACAAACAATGTTTCAAGTGACTATTTTTTTAAATTAATAACAATTGGATTTACATTCCTTTAATTCAAAACAAGAGGTAAAGTAAGGATCCTTCTTACTTTAAGTGCCCTGAAGGAAATCACTGAAGTCCATAAAAAGAGTTCTTTAATGCGAGCCTGGCTGTGCACTTCATGTCATGGTCATACTTAGCTAACATCAACAAGACTCCTTAGGCGAGACATTAACTGTAGACCTGCAAAGTGTGATGGCAATGCTGTCAACAGCATCACCACTGCATGGCTTCCTCAGCTGGGCCAAAACAGCAGTCTGAATAACCACACTGCCAAATGGTTATAGCCTGGAAAGGTGATCTTGGTCCAGATCAGTTCCATTACCCGGTGCACAGCGCAGAAATTTAAGTCCTTGTACTTCCTGGATGATGGTGGGAAATGGGAGATGTGGAGCAAGGATACCTAAGTCAGCTTAGCCATTGAACACCTTGCACTGTGAAACTACCAAGAGACCCACTCAGAGACTCCTGAGTGGAGTGACATTCAACCACCTGTAATAAGCTCTTCCTCTAGTTTGCAAACTCTCATAAAGAAGCTTTTCAGGCAATCGTAACAAATTTTCATTCAAAGGATTAAGTTTTTTTATTAAAAGATACTCCCTAAATGCTCTCTCAGGGTTTCACAGGCAAACTGACAAAATGGCACTACCAAAAAAATCTTATCTCCTACTTATAAAATATCATCCACGTGCCAAGTATTTCACTCCCTAAAACAATGTGCTCCTAATCTGATTCCCCATGTACTAACATTAAATGGAAAACCATGGAAAGGAGGTGTACAGCCTGAAAACACTTAGTCATTTGGAGAGCACATGAGAAAGAAGGAATGTAAGAAGTGCCAGCACATATACCTACACCAGCAGCTCACTTTTCTCAGATTTGATGCTATTTTAGTCTGGTATTATCTGACTGCAACCAGAGCACAGTGATGATTTGGTAATATTGCAGGAGTGCACTTTTAGGATAGGGGAATGGGATCATAATCACTTCCATAGAAAACAAAAATACTCCAGAATCTATTAGACTAGTGGCATTTGCTGGCATGTCATACTATACTGAAGACACCAGAGCCATAATTAATGATTACACTAATTTTGACTACAAGTCAAAAGACTGAAAAGCACAGCAACCCGACACATTAGATTTGCAAAAAATATATTCCCATCAGGTACCAACCGATTCCCTTTTAAGATACTTTCTGCCACATTGATCTTCAGTACCTCTCCTCTGTTTTTTCTGAATCTCAAAGAACAACCAGAAGCAAGCAGTGAAAAGACTTCAGCCCAGACAGCAAAAATCATGTGGCAGTCTTTCCCTTCCTTAAGACTCATCCACAAAGCTAGACAGCAAACACCAAATACTGTCCGTAGAACCTAATCAACAGCCAGGTGCCAATGACCATGACAATTTCCATTCAATTCCAGTATTTTAACAGCAGCCTAGTAACTTTGTTTTCAGAATTAAATATAACCTTTGGCAAAACACCAAGCCCTTTCAAAATAAGAACAGACATTAAGCTGTCCTGCTTCAGTATGCACAGAACCTGAAGTCACTTGGACAAACTGTCCTAAGAGTCAGAGCTGGCATGTAACTTCAACAATAACAGCTGTACCTAAATAATGATGTCCTGCAAAAACAGTGACATATGGCAGCAGAGGGAATTCCAACGTCGTGTTTCTGGGGTAGAAAACACCACACTTCCTGCCAAAATACCTGAGTTACACCTCTCCACCCTCCCAAATGCAAAGGCAAAATTTGACATCTGATGCACACCCATCCCTGAAGCTAGCTCACCTTTGTATGTTTTGAAGCATCAAGAGAATCACTTGTTCCTAGCTAAGCTGACAAGGCTGCAAAGATCCTTCCTTATGGTGTTCCAGCTACATAAAATCTACCGAAGCCTAAAACCAGAACAGGCGAACGTAAAATAAACTATTAAGCATGCAACAGAAAAATCCGGACCAGAAAGGGAAGAGAGCTGACAGAACAGTGTTATAAATCTGAAGGTCTATTTGACTCACGCCCACTAACTGAAATCATAAAGACCCTTGTCAGTGCTTATTCTAAGATTTTCCCAAATACCTCTGGGCCTCTCTTCAGACTCGTAAGACTCCAGCTACGTGCTGAGCTAATAAACAAGCAAACAAACACTTATTTAGCCGCCAAAAGAACACCAGAGGATTTCACAAAAAAAAAAGCAGACGCGAGGCCTGCCCTGGAAAACTTCCTTGCAGCCTCACCTCATACAGCTACCAGGTCAAAACCAAGGCGGACAAAGAACGGTCTGAGGAGCGGCTGCGGAAACGCTCACTCCTGGAGCCACGTCTCGCTCGCCCCGCTCCCCTTCAGCCGCTCGGACCGGGCAGCCCCACCTCCCGCCGGGGCTCGGCCCGAGGGCCGGCCGGCTGCCCCGGCCCCGGGGAGCCCCGTCCCGGGGGCACCGGGGGGAAGCGCGGCTGCCTGCCCCCACAGGGAGCCGCCCGCCGCGCCAACACCCCCGCAACGGCCGCCCCCAACGGCCGCCCCGGGAGCACGGCGGGGGGGTCCTGAGAGAAAAGCTGCCTGACAGGGACCCCCGGCTTGGCCCTCCTCCGCCACGGCCTCGCCCGACGGACCTGGCGAAGTCTCAACGGAGCGGGGAGAAGAGGGAACCCCTCGGCGCCCCTGCCCGGAGACGCCGGGGGGGCCGCGGGGAACCCCCTTGCCCGCCAGGGCCGGAGCAGCCGTGCCGCGGCGCCTCGCCACCGGGCAGCGCGACGGGGCGCGGGAGCAGGAGCCGCCGCTGCCTTCTCCCCACCCCGGCGGCGGGCACGGGGGTCCGGGGGCGCCCGGGCGGTGGGCAATGAACGGCCGAGCCGGGACCTGCCCAACCCCCGCTCACTCACAGGCGACATAGGCGACGAAGGCAAGCCCCACGAGCAGCTTCATCCTCCTCCGGTTGATGGCGGTCAGCAGGCGCAGCAGCGGCCCCTTGCTCACCATGCCCAGCGGCAGCGGCACACAGCGCCGGGCGCCTGCACGGCCGGCCACGCCACCCCGGGCTCGGCTCGGCTCGGCTCGGCTCGGCTCGGCTCCCCCCGCCCGGGGCTGCCCGGGAAACGCCCGCGCAGGCGCAACAGCGCCCCCCCGCTCTGCCCTCCTCCCTCCCTCCCTCTCCTCCGCTGCAGCGGCGGCCGGAGCGGGGCTGGCGCATGCGCGGAGCGGCAGCAGCCGGGCGGCCCCCGCCTCTGCCGGCGGCCCGGCCGGGGGGTGAGGCGTGCGGGTGTTGGCGCCCAGGCGAGCCGGGCTCCCTTCCTTCCTTCCCAACGAGCAGAGGGGCTCTCGGTTAGAGGCCGCCTGGAGGGCGCCCGCCTCGCACGGAGCGTGCCTGAGGGAAGGGAAGGGCACCCGCGGCTTCCCCGTGCCCCTGGCCTGGGCTCTCGGAGGTCGCTTGCGGCGGTGGCCCCTGGTGGTGCCTGCCAGGACAGGCGGGCGTGGGCGCACACGGGGACACGATACGTGTTACGCTGACATCTGCGGTCCCCCGTGTTTTGAAAGCACCGTTCCCCTCAAAGGGCTCAGTTTGCATCAGCATGCACCAAACCTGCTTTCCGAATCTGCACGCATCTCTTTGCCATGGTAAATGAAAAATTTTGGGATTTGTCTTTTTTTTTTTTTTTTAATTCCCCCTAAAGTAATAGTTTATTAATTTGCCTCAGTTTATGGTAACGAGTTACTCTAACATGATTTACATTTCTGCATCAAGCTTCCGTCCAAAGTCCTTGTGGCCTGCTGCAAACTGCAGATTCACATTTGCCTGGAATGGTAGGCACCTGCCTCACGTGTCAAAATGCGTTCTCCTGGCGGTAGAAATAACTCCCACTTAATCTGGAGAGAAATCTCTCTCCGCAATCCAACCTTCTCTCTAAGTAGTATGGCCTTCACACAGGTTCTAAGGGATGTTCTTTCCTGCACTCCTCTCCCACAGGGAGGAGAACAGATGTTCTTGAATTAAGTTAATAGATTTGATAATTTAATTTCAGTATAGAAATACAGCTTGTTTACATCAAGGAGCTGACCTCAGTCAAACAGAGACCCACACAGTTAACAAGAGTTAATGCCTCCTTATTGCGAGGAGTACAGTCAGGCAAACGTGTAACATGCTGTTCAGAGTGATTAAGAATATCCCCCTGCTGCCCAGAGAGGCAAAGTGACTTTATTCAGGAAGCCTTGACAACTGAAATTTCCTATCTTCCAACCCTGTGCTTTGATTATAGGGCCACTCCTTTCCTCTGGACCTCTGTTTCCTTTGAATTGTATTTTATGTACTTTACTTGCCTGTTAATTCCACTGTTTGTAGCTATGTGGAGAAAAGGGAACAAAACTATCACCATTTAAAACACAATCTAGCACCGAATTTGTCTGCTTAGTAATCACTCAAACGGTAACTGAATTTTGTACCAGGAATAAATTTGGCCATCAAAAAACTGTAGCTGAAAAGCACTGCATGAAAGCTAGAGAATATTACTCCCTCCCTGCATCTCAAACTCGTATTGTTTCCAGTCAGGATTTTCATAATGGTATCTGCATGCACAACACTGATTCCACAAGCCTTTAGGGGTAGGCAAGACACTTTTAGAAGTTGCCCTGCCCTAAGCTAGACTGCATAATCCTTGACTCGATCAAGCTGCCTGCGTAAGACACCTTCCTTGGCACCATGCTCAGTTGTTCAGGCCAATTTTTGCAGCAGAAGCATGCTGAGACAGGCTGCAATCTGTGAAGATGGGAAAAGGAGAGCAAAGAGAGCAGAATGCTATAGGGAACTTGAGGGGACTTGAACTCTGTGAGAGGCAGCCTGACCATGCTGTCTACAGGGCCAGCTGATTGTCATGCATGACATGAGGGCCAGCTGTGTCCTTGTCAGTCTCTGAGTGAGCCAGAACACATCTAACTTCACTGCAGGGGGGTGAGCATAAGTTCATCCTATCTCAAATGTAACTATGGCCATGTACCTTGTAAGCAGTATACAGTTGTCCAGCCACATCCTCCTGATGGCCAACAACAGGGACACTTATTTCAGGATATTGCTGGTCACATTCACAACCTCGTGCCGAGGACTGGCAACAACAGCAGAGGTTCTAGTATGTAGAGGCTGCTAAATGTGCCAAGAGAAAGATGGAGGTACGATACAGTTTTGAGTGCTGACTCTTAGGAGCGCGCTATAGATCAGGAAGCAGCCATCCATCTGCCTTCAGGTCATTATCTGAATCTGTCTGGTAGCGTGAGCTCAGCTAATGGCAATCCTCTCTGGGTTGGTTTGCAGGCAATATTCCCTGTCTCCCGTACTGTGGTTTTCAACTTCAGTTCTCCAAGTGTTTTATGAGAGCAGTTTTCTTTTCTTTCACTAAGCCACAGCCTATAAAATGGTGGGATTTTTTTTTTTAATGATGGCATTTTTTATGGCTTTAAAAAATGATTTAAGATATGAACGTGCAGTTCTATCTACTTGAATGGCGAGTATGAACTTAAAATTCACAGCAGCCCTGCAACAAACTTTTCCTTGATACCTGATCCGAACCAGGCAATTACCGAGCTGCCATTCCAAGGGCAGGGAAAAAAAACCCAAACCAAAACAAAACTGTCACAATTTGCATGATTTCCACATGATGCCACATGAGAGAGACTCTTCTGGCATGTGAAAATACAGGGAAGATCTTGACTTTATGTCCCAGTCATGTTTCTGCAAGAAAAGACATTCCAAAGTATGGTCTGGGCAGACAGAAGTGGACCTGGAGCACTGGGACCTGAGCATAGAGAGCTGCTGTGGATGAGATAAGGAAATGAGTTGCAAAGCACTGAAAAAATGCAAAAAAACAAAAGCTTGAATGTAGCTAAGAAAGTAACACAGAGTTGCACAGCTATGCATGGAGTTCCTCGGCATTCAGCTGCGTCCTACAGCTAGTGATGCTTGCATGGGAGAAATTGTTCTGAAACCCTTATCCTTCTCTAGTAAATCTACAGATGATTCTGTGGAGTAACACTGTTGTACTGCATAGGCATACCAACTCAGTCCTACAAAGCTGTAGATAATCCTGAGAAACTAATGGCATTCATGGATGCACAGATAGCAAAAGTGTTTTTATTTATTTATTTTTAAAAAGATTGGAATGTGTCTTTTTTTGTTGTTAATTCTACTTTTAATGATAGATCATAGTGGGAAGGGGACCTCGGACAAAATGAGTGAAAACTAGCAGTGTTTCTTTTCAGGGAAAGTTAGAAGTTGGAGAGTTTGTGTGTTTTTTACAAGACTAATGAATAGAGAACATGCAGTTCTGGGAACAGAATCATTTTTTTTTAACATTGACATCTCAAAATACAAAGGAAACTGCTAAGTGCTTCAGACAGTTATTTATTATTTGGATGGTGACAGCAATAAACAGCTTCAAATACAACTGGTTCACAACTGTCCCCAGTCTTCCATGAATGCAGAATTGAGACAATCCCAGACTTTGTAAACATACAAATTAAGAGACAGATCATCCAGTGAATGTGAACAAACAAACAAGCAGGTGACAAAGCATAATATGAAAATGACTACTTAAATACAGATTTGCAGAAATTACATGAATCGTTCAATTATTTACACAGCTATTTGCAAAGAATACAATCATAGCACCTAATTAAATAATTATATTTCAAACTATAGTGCAGTCCACCTGTTTTGTTAACCAGTTTCACTAAGTATTATGTGGGTGTAGTCCCAAGATTTCATTCTGTAAAAGCTGAGGCTCCTTTTTACATCAAGCACACAACTTCCCTCAGAAAAGTTGCTTCAGGCTCTTGAAATTGATATACTGACTAGATTAAAAAAATGTCAAACAGCATTCCTAAATTGACTGGTAGCATTACCTACATATAGTACTTGTTTGGCATAACACATTTTCCCCCCTAGGTAACTGAAGACAGCCCTGTACATTTTCAAAGTTGGAGAAATATTTTAAGGTGCCATATCTATTCTGAAAGCACAGGAGGCCCTGTGCAAGATTCTGTGGTAATTGGGTCAGAATGAAATAGCAGAGATTGTGGCTAAATTGCTGATTGTAAAAGCTTGTAAGCAGTTAAAACCACTGTCCCCCAAAGTTCTTTTATCATCCATCAAAGAAGCTAGTTTATTAGGCTAGCTCAGCAAGTTACTCATTCACTGCTGTTCTACATTTCATAATTTCCCCTAGCCCTTTGGAGCTTTTTAATTGGCATCGTTCTACCCTACAGCACTTGGGAAGTAGTGACTTTGAATGGATCTATTTTGGGTTGGATTCAGTCCAGATCATGCTGGAATTAGTACCAAAGAAGCCCCTAGCTTTTTTGTATGATACGGTACTGAGCAGTTGTATGCCTCTGTTCCCCAGTATATCACTGCCCCAGAAAATGAACAATAATAAACCTGTATTGGGGTGGGCCAAGGATGTACATGCATGTAAAATACATGTGATGTTGTGGCTGAGAACTGCTCTTTGTTAAGATAACCCACTTTGTGCATATGCTGGAAGTTTGTGCTGGCCACTGCAGCACTAGGAACAGAGGAGCTGTATTTCTTTTGCATCTTTACTTGCAGTACTGGTAGCTGGATGTGACATTAGCCATTTTAGCAGTATGCTGTATAAAAGTTCTGCTTCTCTTTTCCTTGTGAAAGCGTCAGGCAGATGGTTTATAAGCCACCTCAGTGATAATGTCCCTATGTTACACCAGTGTGAGGATTATTAGCCTAATTGTAAATAAGGGGCTGATGCTCTAGGTAACTGGAGGAGCAGGACTGCAAGGAGAGTACATCTGCTCTGCAGTCAAGTTATATCTATTGGTGTTTTTTCCTCCGAGGCAGAAATTATTCTTAGTGCTGTTCAAGTACTCTAATACTGTCAATAAAGCAGAAAGTAAACAAGGTAATTAAAGGTGTTAGAGAACTTGTGTGGCTGAATTTATAGAAGGACGCTACTAAGAAGAGTCTGTATCACAGCCCAGCTGAAATGTATTTGGAATGCACAAATTCCTACTGATGTTTGATATTATTTCTTTTCCACAGATTTCCCTAGCTATAGTGTCAGAGAGGTTAGATGAATGACAGAGAAAACACATACACTCACACAGTTCTGGAAGCATAACAGAAGCATTATTAAGTTTATGTGATCCATAGCTATGATGGTCCATGGCATTATGAATAGGGATCTGGGACAGCTGCAAACAGAAGAGCCTCATGTAGCAGCCTTATCTGAATGATGGGGCAGAGTGTACCTCCAGCAAGCTTGCAGATGACACAAAACTGGCAGGTGTGGCTGTGCTACCATTCAAAGGGACATTGAAAGGCTGGAGAAATGGACTGACAGAGACCTCACAAAGTTCAACAAGGAGAAGGGCAAACCCTTGCAGCTGGGGAAGAACAGCTCCAAGGTACCCTCCCATACTGGGGGCCAACCAGCTGGAAAGGACTTGGAGGTCCTGGACACCAAGTTGAACAAAAGCCAGCCATGTGCCCTTATGGAGAAGGCTAATGGTATCTTGGGCTGCATTAGGAGAAGTGCTGCTAGTAAGTGAGAGAGGTGATTCTTACCCTCTACCCAGCCCTGGTGAGGCCACACCTGCAGTGCCAGGTCCAGTTCTGGGCTTCTCAGTACAAAACATACTGGGGAAAGTACAGTGAATGGCTACTAAGATGATGAATAGACTGAAGCACCTCTCCTATGAGATAAGCAGAGGGAGCTGGGACTGTTCTGCCAGAGAAGAGAAGACTCAGGAGGGATCTCATCCAGGTGTAGAAATACCTAAAAGGGAGGGTATTAAGAGGACAGAACCAGGCTTTTTTTTCAGTGATTCCCAGTGGCAGGAACAGAAGCAATGGGCACAACCTGAAATATGAGAGGTTCCCTCTGAACGTCAGGAGACACTTCTTTCCCCTGAGGGTGACCTGGCATTGGCACAGGTTGCCTGAGAAGAGGTGGTGGAGTCTCCATCCCTGGAGATACTCAAAAGCCATCTGAACATGGTTCTGGGCAACTGGCTCTAAGTGGCTCTGCCTGAGCGGGGGTTTTGGACCAGAAGAACCTCCAGAGGTGCCTGCCAACATCAACCATTCTGTGATTCTGTGTTTACAAAGCAAACAAAAGCACAATCCACATAAATTTCACTTAGCTTTGTTCTTTTCCTGGATACAGCTGAATAGATACAAAACCAGGCAAGTGCAATTACCTTTGTATAAATTTGCTTTAGTTTCCTCAATAGAAATATTCCTGTGAGTAAAGACACTAATGAACTGTGTAACCAAACTCTCTTTTGCAATTACAGGCTTTAGAATTATAGCCTATGGTCAAGGTAATTTACAGTATCAAATTTCTGTTTTGAAGTAAGGAGGATTAGGAATTTCCAGATAAGTTTTCCAGTAGCTAATGAAATTTAACCAAATAAACTTTCATTGCTGACTTCCAAAGTTAAATTACGGTCTTACATAAACAGTAAATTCCCCTAGTGAATTTGGAAATTGTGTTGGAGCCCAACAACCAACCAACCAAACCTAACAAAAGAACCCTTGGATTTTCTTGTTATACAGAGTGTAAACTGACTGCTAGAAAAAGCAATACACTATAAATTTCCATATTATGTAAAAGCAATGTGAACTTTTGAATACGAAACTTATTAGCAGAAAAAATTGTGACAATTCTTCTGTGCACACTTTTACTTTGTGCCTCTTATTAGCACTGAAGATTTATTGCTGCATTGCTAATTAAAAGCAACCAACAAAAGACAGTGTATAATGTGTATGGCATTTGCATTATTAGGTAAAAAATAATTATCAGAAATGCATCTTTCTGTCTTATGCCAGTGCTTCCATGGGAAGGTTTCATAAACAAGCAAGTTTACCTTTGTCATGGGTTTTACACTAGGAATTTAAGCTAAGTTGATTAGGCCATTTCTGGACAATACCATATGACCCTACTTGCTCGTGCAACCTTTTTTTTATTATTTTTATTTTATTTTATTTTATTTTTAGCTATGGAAACAATACTGCAAGGTGAATAGTGAATTGAGAAATAAATGCTGTGAAGACAAAGCTGGAACATCCACCTGAACTACATCTGGGCAGTATTCCTAGATCCCAAAGTCTCAACACGTGGACTGCTTTGAAACCTTCTACAAAAGGTTCTTAAAAATAGTAATCCTACTATCAGGAGACCCAGATCTGAAGTCTGGGGGAGGCTGTAGATCAAAAAGGTTTGGAAACCTTTCTTCTGTGCATACATGATAGGCTGACGAGGTAGGGACAGGATCTCAAGCTCTTGTGCCTGTTAAAAGTAAAATAATTGTGTTGATTCAACTTACTGATAAATTCAACAAATATGTGTCTCAGGAGCTTGTCTACCCTACACAGTGAAGCATTTCCCAACCTATTTGTACAGGATTTACTTCTGGATAGCACAAATGTGCCCACATAGATTATAAAAAGAATCAAGCAACATCAGCAAGATGAGTTGTTAGTAGGTATTTCGCTCTAATGTCTGTGCTGGCAATGGCTGTGATTTTTTTACCCTGGGTACATACCTCTAGAAATGTGTGTACACATTCCTGTGTCCCTTTATGTATCTCTCCCTGCTCTCCTGTCTCTCTGGTTCCTCAGTAGTTCTTTAATTACCAGATGGTTTCATCTGAAAAATCATAGATCTCAGAGATGTTAATTTCACTATACATTTATTTTTGGTAGTTGGATGGAATATATATATAAGTTATGCTTAAGCTTATTAAGAAGCAAAGACTCCATGCAGGAAAAAGACCTTTGAACACTGTGACTATGAGAAATTCCATCAGAGCTCACAATTTCTCAGATATGAAACAATCCAACCACAAGAAACAAATTCCTTGGAAACCAGGCTTCATTAGCTCTTCTGTTCCTGGAGTTGTAAGAAAACTTAAGAGCAAAGCCTGCAGTGCCAGCTTACTTGGAGAAGTGAATGGGGCCCCAGGAACAGAGAAATCTACAAGAGAAGATGAAAAGTAGTATGGAAAGGAGAATGGAAAAGAAACTTGTCAGTTGAAACTAAGAATCTGTGCCCAAATATCTTGAAGCAGAAACTTTAATTATCCATGTTTCTCTCAAAAAGGCTGAGAACAACGCCAGGTGATAACAATCTAAAGTAGATTTCTGATCTGTTTTTCATCCCACACCCAAGTACTCCATGGCTTTTACAAAAAGAAGAGGTTGCATGAGAAGAAGGAAGGATGTCATCCCTGTGAATGGCACTGGGGTAGTGAGCCTTGGCTTAGCCCACCCTCTCTCACCCAAAACCCTCTCGAATGTAGACACTCCAATTACTCACGCATCTCCTGCAGCCTTTATTTGCCAAATCCAACCAACTGGAGATCAAGTGCAAGTAAAACCAGTTTTGTACACCATCTGCCAGGCCATTGTCTTCTGAGTGGTTTTGTCATGTGTCAGTGAGCACTTCAGAAGAAAATCCATTTGACAGGCATAATTTTCCATTTTTGCTTTTTTAAAGAAAATGACCATACAGAAAGACTACATCAGCAAGCTTTGTCTAGACATTAGTGTGCTCTTGTACAGAAGTTCCAAAAATAAATTAATGAATACCTATATTATTTATCTTGATATTTACAGCCATGTAGACTTACATTTTACAGCACCTAAATTAATCTTGTGAGACCATAAAATCTGTAATACTCTTACAGGTGGCACCTTTCAGATTTGTCTAGCTTTAGTAAAGACTGTGCTCATACATTCATGGGCTAAGGTCCTCTGTGTGGTCACTGAATAGAAATAGCTATGGCTGAACAAGAACTGTATTAAAAACTCAGCCATTAAAGACCTCAGCAGTGACTTCAACATGGTCATGCAGTTTAGAATCAGAATCATTAAGGCTGGAAAAGATCTTCAAGATCATCAAGTCCAAACATCATCCCTGCACCTCCGTGACCACTAAACCATCTCCTTTAGCACCACATCTACCCATTTTTTTTACCACCTCCAGGGACGGTGCCTTCACCACCTCCCTGAGCAGCCTGTTCCAATGCCTCACTTCTCTTTCTGTGAATAAATTTTTCCTAATATCCAATCTGAACCTCCCTTGGTGCAACTTGATCTCATTTCCTCTAGTCCTATTGCTGGTCACTAGGAAGAAGAGGCCAACACCCACCTCACTACAACCTCCTTTCAGGTAGTAGTAGAGAGCAATGAGGTCTCCCCTCAGCCTCCTCTTCTCCAGGCTTGGGAAATAGTTACAGTTTATTAACAGGAATAAAGAAATCTCTCTTTCTAGCAGCAGCAGTTGATACCTATATTGCATCCTGCAATTAGTTAAGCTGCTATCTATAGAATCATTGTCCTTCACTGGGAGCTGAAGGACACCCTAATACCAAATTCCTGATGTTCTTCACTGCTTTGGTATTAGACCACACATAAAAGCACCATTAGAGTGCAACAACTGATACAACAGCACAAAAATATTTGCATTTCCCAGCTTTCCTGTGCCATCCAGTACCTCCCACTGCTGAGCTTGATAACTCCATGGGTTCAAATGCTCATAGCTTCACCTGGGGGCTGCCACGTGCATAGTCAAGCAGGAGGTAATGACAGTAGTCCAGTCATGTGGACACCAGGCCTAAATTTTCATCTTCCCTATATACAGCTACACTAAGGTGTTGGAAATAGGTGAGTAAAAAGAAAGGCTCTTTATATAAGAGAGAGATACAGAGCTAGTGTGTTGTTTTGGGTTAATCCCAGCAGGCAGCTTAGCCCCATGCATCCACTCACTCACTTCCCCATGATGGGACGGGGCAAGAGAATCAGAGAGATGAAAGTGGGAAAATCGTGGGTTGAGATAAGACACTGAAATAGGAAAAGCAAAAGCTGCTTGTGCAAGCAAAGTAAGAAATTAATTCACTGCTTCCCATCAGGAGGCAGGTGTTCAGCCATCTCCAGGAAAGCCAGGCTTCATCATATATGAAGGTCATATTACCCTGTACCTCCTTCTTCCAGCTTTTATTGCTGGGCACAACATCTTATGGTATGGAATATCCCTTTGGTCAGCTGGGGCCAACTGTCCCAGGTGTGTCCCTTCCCAGCTTCTTGTGCACCCCTAGCCTCCTCACTGTTGGGATAGCATGAGAATTGACACTGCACAAGAACTGCTCAGCAATAGCTTAGACATCCCTACGTTATCAACACTGTTTTAATCACAAATCCAAAACACAGCACTGTACCAGCTGTTATGAAGAAAGTTAACTCTATCCCAGACAAAATAAATGTGCTAACAAGTGAGGAGAGAAGGGCCCTGGAAAGGTGCAAGGTAATGATTGGGTTTGCAGTGTAGCCATCATGTCCCAGCATGTTTTGTGCTGTGTGTAGATGTCACTAGACCACCAAGGGAAAGGAGCTCCAAATGGATGCTCAGGTCATCCTGAATGAGGCTTTCCAGCTGGGGCTTGTACACAGACATGCAGACATGGCTACAACATCTGAGTAGAGGCAGGGGTCTGGCCAGGCTTTCTGTACACCTGCATGAAGTGACTAACTGCTCTTGCAAATGCTTCCCAGAAGGCTGTTGATATTCAGTAGTCAAGTAGGAAAAATGCAAGCTGAAAGGAGAGGGCGAAGGTGCTAGAAGTATTTTGGTGTTATGGCTTTTTATACTGTCTAATTTGTATTTTCAATGACTTTGTGAAATGCTACTTTCGGAACCAAGCCTGTCCCTGGGTATTGCTTCTGCTTGAAATTATATCTTTTTTTTTTTTTTTAACTCTTCAGCTTTTCAGGAGTTAATTTTCCCCCAAACTCACATCCACTTCCTTCCTCAAAGGCCTTTCCTTTTTATACCCCTGGACAGTGTGGAAAAGTAGAGCTCTGCAGTAAAGCCAGAGAAAGCCCTCAGTCTACAGCTCAGTAAATACTTTGCCTTGAACCAGCTCAGGTTTACTATTTGAAATCAATCACTAGAAGTGAGACAGTTAGGGGAATTCTTTCATCCTTTTGATGTATAATGGTACTTCCATGATCATCGTGCAAAAGACCTTCCCAGTTTACAGATGAGACAATTTTCAGAAGGTAAGTAAAGCCTTTAGAACAATTAGTTACTGAAAAAGTGTTCATGCCTGCATTTTTTTTTTTTTTTAAGACTCCAGTAGTTTAATTGCCTCTTGAGCCTGAAGAGATGTTAATTTCTGCTAGATTGCAATAGCTGAGCCTCCTCTGGCAATAACTTAGAAATGGAAATAGGGTAATTATCATTGGGCCATCCAGTTTTCCAAATAAGACCTGGAGAAATGTTATTTTAAATTTCTTCCATCAGCAGAAGTGATCATATAGTTTCTATAATTCTACTTCAATCTGATAAAATTAAGAAAGATCTTATTTGTCATCTGCCTACTAGCTGCTTGGTTTGGATAGAAGAATAATTTTTATTTATATTAGCACTATCTCCCTCCAGTCCTACAGGAGCAAGCTAACTCAGGGGGAGGGAAGACAGGACCTAAGGGCTGCTATTCAATCAGACTCTTCAATATGTTGCCCCTCTTCCACAGTAAACTTTTCAACAGTCTTTGAATGTTAGCAGTTCCTGTGAATTTAATGGGAGGTGCACATAAAAAACCATACCTTTTATGAATGTTGGTCACTGCCAAGTCAGTAAAGAGCCTCATACAAGAAATCAAGAGAATTCCTGAAGATACAAGTTAAAAGCAAAGAAAGTAAATTTCAAGAGTGAATCATTAAGAATGATCTATTACAAACTGTTTTAAGCCACGTGTTTAGTGATCAAATGAACCGGTGCAGATCCCAGACTAAATTTTGCACTGGGATTTGAGAGCAACTGATCCATGAATTCTGAAGCAGAATCTTGTCTGGCTGTTCTAAGGGAAATTGTATCTCTTCTGTGCAGTCTTTTCCCATTTTTTTATTATTATTATTTTTTTAATAAACATTAAAACACTAATTCCAAATGCTAATCCCACTACAAAAACCTGAATCCCAGGAAGACCTAGCCTTTTGTACTGTTACTGTTTGACTCAGGATCGGCAATTAAACCAGCGACAACAATGGTCTCAATCCCCTCCCCTTCCCACCCAGGTAGGGAAAGGAGAGAGAAAAAGGAGGGAGACTTTCTGGGTTGAAAACTAAACTCAACAGCTTTAGTTAAATACCAATGATAAGAATATATGTACATTTATATACAAATATGTGCAAACCTCCCATTGCCTCCCCCCATCCCCAGCACTCTCCTGAGCTGTGAGCAGTTCCGACATGTCCCAAGTGCTGCCAGAGAGAGCAGAAGAGCAGACAGGAGCTGAGGGGAGAGTGATGAGGGTCAGGAATGGACCAGCCTGGTGATCAACAGTGATGGAGAGAGTGAGTCCTCCCTGGATGCCAGCCATGGATGGAAGAGAAGGGAAGAAAAAGCAGGAAGAGAAGTGCTTGACTGCCATGATCCCTGACTTTACACCAATTCTTACGTATGCATATAAATAAATAAATAAATAAATAAATAAATGGAATATCTCTGGCCAAATTTGCTGTCCACTATCTAGCCCACTCCTCCCTATGGGGGGGTTTCAGATATGACTTTTCTGCTCCTTTACTATCTTAAGCAGAACAAAGTGTCCTTAAAGTCCTGGCAGTAGCATAAACATTCCAGTGGTATCAGTCCATTAGCTGGAAAACTTGCTGCTAGTTAAAAGACAGCTTACTGAAGGAAAAAAAATCAGTAAAAAGAAAATTGGCTTCATCGTAGCTCAAGCCAGGACATGTACTTTCTACTGAATAACTGGTTTGCTGGATGCTAGTTGTATCCTATTTGCTAAAAGCTGTATTTGCAATTCATATGTAGGCATGTCTTAAAATAGTATCATATTTTTGTGACCCTACTTTAGCTATAATTGTGTTGCAGGATTGAGTGGCACCCAATAAATAGAAAAAATTTGAGTGGAATCTTCACCCACCCAACAGCATTATAGCAAACCACTTAGTATGATATAGGGGAACCGCTTGAAAATCTTGAATCTTCTGGGAACATGACATACCTGATGCCAGGACCACAGGAGAAAATTTATCGTTCATTGTTCAGAAGGATTTTTCCCTGAGATAGCTGATTCTTCTAATATCTTATGTAAAGAACTCAAGGCACAGGGGTATACCTTCAGCTTTGGGGTCAGGAAAGACACTCACAGGGGCACAGTGATGTTACTACTGGGCTTATCATGATAAGCTGAGGGACGTATTCCGGACTGTATGAAATAAATGGCACCTATAACTAACTAACCTGTAAAAAAACCCAACCCAAACCAAAACAGCATATACCCTCTCACCCATAGTTGAAGTAGTAAAATTTAAATATATTTTAAGCTCCAATTGGTAATTTTTGTGTGGTTTTGCTGCTATTTTGAGTTACCAAAACAATGTTTTGTGCTCCTTTCCAGTAAAGTGAAATCCTAGGAGGTCTGAAAGTTTGTCCTATATACATTATGCAAAGGTGTTTGGAAGTACCTCCAGGATCTTGTTTTTGTCTCTCTCAGCAGGTTTCTGTCATGCTAGTCTTTGCTCTCAATGAATACAGCTACCTAACAGGCAGGTGAAAAAATCACATGGGAGCCAGTGTGCTGGGGGGCCAAGTGTGGATAACGAGCATGAGAAAATATTTGCAGCTTTACTTCAGCCGGCAAAGGTCTTTTCTGACCTTTTGCACAGCTAGTGTGTGACCTTGACTATACCATGTTGAGACTGATATTCTCTCCTTTTCAGGCTTTTCCTATAGCTTTTCTTCCTTTTAAATTCTCATTACAACTACATGGTTTTTCCACTTTTAAAAACTTGTTATTGGTAATGCCTTGCTACAGCTGAGGACTCTAACACACGCTATGTACTGCTCACTCTTAAAAGGCTAGATTGCCATTTTCAAAAACAATTTAGCTACCTAGAACTAAATCTGCATCTGACCTTATCTGGAGAAGACATGTTAGTGATCTATCAATAGTTATGGCATTTACATTTACAGAAAAGATTATTCACAAAGAGAGAGTTTTACTGCTAGCAACTTCCCGGCAATATCCAGAACGCACACAGACAACATCATCACAGTAACAAATTGCTGTGAGCAAATCAGCTCCACAGTAGAAATTTTGCTGTGAGACATTATCTCTAAATTATATATTCTTTATATGTTCTGGATACAGAGCTGGTGTTGACCAGAGTAAAAAGCAGCAACACAGCAACAGAGGAAAAAGCAGAAATATAGAAATGGCAATGGGTAAAAGGAAAGGGGCATCTTTTTTGGCTTATTTGTTCTGGAAACAGTGTAATTTTTGCAAGATTTTACAAGACTACCCAGAAAGCTCACTTACGTGTTGCAATCCTTCTCCATCTGCCTAGAGGCTTTTAACTCTGGGACCTCATTACACAAGGACATTGACTTACTCAGTGTATTTACATTTTTCTGGAGGGTCTCTCATGTTTACATCAGCTCCCTGCTCTTGTAACTACTACAGCAGCACAGTTAACTCAGTTTCAAACATAATGAAGGTACAATACCATACCATTCACATGAAGAGGAAAAACTTTACTGTGAGGGTAGCAGAGCACTGGAACAGGCTGCCCGGAGTGGTTATGGAGTCTCTGTCTCTGGAGACACTCAAAATCTGCATGGACACTTGTCCTGGTTTGAGCCAGGATTAAGCCAATTTTTCTTTTCACTGATTTTTTTTTCTTCAGTAAGCTTTCTTTTAACTAGCAACTGTGTGTTCTGCTAGGCTGATAAGACAGTGGAATGTTTTTCTAACTACTGAGGTTTCAAGGTTACACCTTCACTCTGCCGGCTCAGACACTATGGGGAGATCTCTGACCCCCCCGTGGGAGGCTGAGTTTGACAGACAGCAAAATTGGCCAAAGATATTCCATTCCATATATCTACGTAAGCTCAAAGGAAGGTCAGAGATCATAGAAGACAGCTTCCTTCTTCTTCTCGCCCTCTCTTCCGTCCATGGCCGGAATCCGGGGAGGACTCCGTCCATCCATCACCGCCGACCCTTAGGCTCGAGCTCTCCTGACCCTCATAACTCTCTGCTTTCTCCAGCAGCGGCTCCGGGATTTCTCGGGACTCTTCCCAGTTCAGGGGAGTGCTGTGGGAGTTGCTGGGGGTGGGGGGAGGCAAGAGGCTTTTGCCCATATCTGAATATATCTGTATATAATTGTATATATTTTCTTGTATGATTCATTAGTGTTTTAATTAAAGCTGTGTAGTTTAGTTTTCAATCCAGCCAAGTCTCTCTCTTTTTCTCTCTCTCCTTCCCTACCTGGGTGGGGGGGGGAGGGGATCGAGAGCATTGTTGTTGGACCTGAGTCAAACGGTGACAACACCCTTCTGCACAACCTGCTCTGTGTGAATCTGCTCCGGCAGAGAGGTTGGACTAGATGATCTCCAGAGGTCCCTTCCTATCCCTAACATTCTGTGATTCTGTGTGAAGAGTACATTAGGTCTAGAGGTCTTCATCCATGAGATACTGCAATCCAGACCAATGTGACTGTGTCCATAGAAATGCTGCCCCAGGCTAAGTGCTTTAAAAGGGACTCTTAATGAACTTGTTCATAAGGTGCTCTCTCATCTACCCAGAGATGCTGTCTATGTCAGTGACATGAAAACAATGCTTTATGTAAGTAGCTTCCAAGCACTTGCTCATTATTAATGCACACACTTCTGACAGCAAAAGGAAAAAGCACTTGGCAGCAAGAGCTTATTATGAACATCATTAAGGAATTCAGTCTGCCAACCAGCAAGTGCTTTGTAGAGTGCAGTGAGCTGACTTCTCTGACTCTGCCTCTTTTTTTTTTTTTTTTTTTTTTGGTTGCTAAGCATAAAAGTGTCACTGTAAGTATATTATCCTTTTTGATGTGTTTTACTGGTATTATACCACCACTTAACCAGGTGATTGGTGTCACCTGCTGGCCATCTGTATTTTCTGTCGGTGTCATAGAGATGGAACAGAAACACATGAAAAATGCAGAACATAGGAGAAATTCAGCAAAGTACAAGCCCAGTAATACAGGGTTTGGAACTGGAGAATTAGTAGTATCAACTTTCAGTTTCCCTGCATGTTCATTTAATGCATTTGCAAACACTGAGGCTGTTACTTCTGTAGGTGCTTTGCAGAGTATTAATGGGTGTAAAAGAATATGTGATAAGCACACATATAAGCATGTTATGAAAACTCATTGTAGTTCTTTTGCTCTCTTCTCTCTTCTCTTCTCTTCTCTTCTCTTCTCTTCTCTTCTCTTCTCTTCTCTTCTCTTCTCTTCTCTTCTCTTCTCTTCTCTTCTCTTCTCTTCTCTTCTCTTCTCTTCTCTTCTCTTCTCTTCTCCTAGTTTTTTTCTGTACCACAGAAATTATGATCTTTAAGGTCCCATCCAAGCCAAATAATTCTATGGTTCTATGAAATAAAATGTGTTTAAGATTAGGGAAACTAAGAAATTTTTAACCCCCCCCCAGCTTTAACTTGATCTGAACACAGTAAAATATTTGGTTTTAATCAAATGGCTGGAAAGAACTGATGTATCCATTGTTTCAGATAGGTTAATCAACAGAATTGGACTGTGGCACTCAGTCTCAACATGCCAAATACCTCCTGTGTGGCTGTACAGAGAGAAAATAATGTAGTGCTCTGGTCTTGGTCCAAATTCAGTTGGTGTCGGATCAGTGAGTCAGCATGTACCTATTTCACTGCAAGTTATCTGCAAAGGAGAAAAATGTTTATGGGATTTCTTTAAAAAACAACAAGAAAACAAAGTGCAGAACCACAAAAGAAGGGAGTTGGAGAATGAGCAACACTTCCTGGACTTTCTACCTGTTTCTCTTTCTAATGGTAGAAATATCAGGACTAGATATGTTGTCTTATGCTTTTGCTGAAAGATTTGTTCAGCATTTAGTTAACAGAAGTGTTGAGTGATTCACGCATTGCTTTCAGATAGTGAAATTAAATTAATGTAAACTAGCAGTAGTCAAGTGGCAGATTGCACAAATGAGGTGTTTCAAACAGTCTAAATGAAGTTCTTATTTGCTTTATTTGACCAGTTTGTTGGTATGTGTCGTATTATAGCCCTGCAATTTTTCTGGCTCTCAGGGGAGAACAAGCCCTGAAAGTGTTTCTTTTTTACAACCTACTTATTTAAAACTAAAATCCTGGGGTTTGGTGGTTGTTGTTTTTTTTGTTTGTTTGTTTGGTTTGGTTTGGTTTTGTGTTTGTGCTTTTTTTTTCCCCAGAGGAAGTCTTTCAGATCATCAACCTCCCTATAATATAACCTTCCCCTTCAGAAATGATGCCAGCTTGAAGGGATCATCATCAGCTGCCTCTACTTGAAGTACAGAAACTTAATTCACAAGAGCAGAAATTGGGAGGTTTTTTCACAACCACCTTTTCTGGGCAATACCTATGCAATCAAGATAAAGGACCTGGGATGAGTAAACATGGCACATGGAACAATTATACAGTCACTGTATCCAATGTTTCTGAGAGTAGTCTTGAACACTGAATAAGTAATTGCTCCTCTTATATTTCGTATTCTCCTAAGACTCAAGGTTTTCACAGTTACAGAAAGAAAAATCAGTAGTACTTTCGCCCTGAGAGAACTCGGTGTTTGATGGTGGTGGTGTGTGTGCTTCTGCATTTTGCTAGATGGAGAGTTTGACTCTATTCATCATTGTTCTTATACCACAGGATATCTGTTTTGGAATGGGACCTGTCCTGGCTAAAAGTGTTTTTAACAAGCACAACATCTGCTTTTATCAGGCAGTCACTGTGTGTAAAGATCACTCTACCTAGATAAAAAATGCACAGGAATCAATATTAGCAGGCATCTCATTGAAGTTGATTGGGGTGTAGCAGGATAGTTCCTTCCATAGTGGTTCTTCCTGACTATTCACTGGGTACTGGTCTCAAGGAAGGGAGACAGAGCATGGCTATAAGTGGCCTACCTAGCTTTGGAGAACTGAGCTGTTTTGGTTTAGGTGTGTACTCTAAGGCACTATACATGTGCTCAGGGAAGCGATCCTGCCTTTCATACATCTGCAGTGTACCAGACTGGGAACTGGTCTGGTGAAAATGCACTCTTTTTTTAGTAGGTTTTGAAGTCTGGGGGTTGGCAGACAGCTGGTGTGATTATTTTTGCTGGAGGGGCTGCCTTCTGCAGGCTTTACCAGTTAAGTGATGGCTTCAGTTTCAGGATCCTGCAACAGCTTCCAGGGATAGCCACAACCACAGCAGTATCAGTTGTGCTAATTCATCTGCTTTCTATTGTTATTTTTCTATATAGCATTTCAGCAAACAGACCATATTTATAAAAATATCTATTTAAAACCTATGGGTGTGTCAGGATTGTGAACTTCCACTGTTCCATGATTTTCATTCTATCTATGTTTCTATATCTATATATTGAACAATTAGAATTAATAAATTACTACCTAACTATGACAAATCTCAGTTTAGATGACCAATGTCCAATTGGTCTGGAGAAGATACATGTTTTCTTCTGGATTATTCTGCCTGTGCTGCTGCTTTAGATATTTTAATTGACCTAACTAGTTTATTTTGCACTTCTTTCAAGAATTTCTTATGGGCAACTGAATTCTAACAAAGCTAATTAGAAGCTTCAGAAGTGATCCCTGCCTGCACCTCTGGCACCTTGAAGATTTACACATCTCAGACTTGGTTTTTTTTGCCTATAGTCCTTCCGTCACTGAATTTCCTATCTTTGAAATTAGTGTACTTTGAAGAACTGTCATTTATTAACCCATCTCCAATCCCACTGAAGGACAGAGTGACTCTAGGAAAGCAGTGCTATCTATGGTAAAAAAGCTCAGGAAAACAGAGTCTTTTGAGTAGACTCTGCATGTTGCCAATTCTCTCTGCTCTTCAGCACTACTGAAAGAGTTTATGACCTTGCTGCAGCCAACAGCTGCTGCAGGAAGGGTTGCAAGGCTATTCAATTAGGAACACAAATTCAGTACATTAAGACTAATTGAACATGCTGATTCCTGTTGTGATGGTGATGTTGCTGGTTTGATAATGGCTCCTCTGCTGAAACATTCCAGAGTGCTGGCATAGGAGCAGATGAAAATTTTGGAATAGCAGTAATTTCTGAAGTAAGATTAATTGCAGTACTGATGGCTTCAGATGACAATCAAACAGGGAAGAACAGTCTCCTAAAGATTACCAAAAGTTCCAGATCTACTATGAAATAGAGAATGCTGGATTGCCATCAAAGTAGCATGGCAAAAGGAGTCAAAAGAAGCCTTCAGGATTCACCTACTCATTTCTCCCACCCAGCATTCCTGGGAATTATTTGCTGAGCACCTAATGGGGATGTTGAACTCTTAGGCAATGTACTGAAGTGTTGCACTAGTCCCATTACTCTAATGGAAGTGGAAAACCTATTTCAAGTACATTTGCTTCTTCAAAACACTTCATAATTCTAGACCACATTACATCAGGAAGACCATTGTTTCTCTTGAACCAACTGCCTTCCATCCAAGATTACTATTTTAGGGAGGAAATATTGATTCAGAAGCTTCAGGAGTGGCAAGAAATCCATCAGCAGGAAATGACCCTCACTATGACAGCATAACTAACCTCACAGCATCTTATGGGCTGCTAGAAACTTTTGCAAGAAGAAGTAAAAATAACACATCCTGCAAGTCTTTAGTGGCAAGAATTCCAGAGAGGAGGAACTGTTCTCTTTCAAACCTATCCAAGTTTTGCTGCAAAGAAAGTACCAAAAGCTGTTGCTAGGCAATCTCTTCATATTCTCATGGGCAATTTAGAAATACCCTCTCTCTAAGACAGGCAAAACACAAGCAGCTGCATATAACTGCAGCTTGGCAATTACTTCTTATTTAGTGACTTTGTCCAGGCATTACAGTCTAGAGAAATATTCACAGCTGGGTGGCACTTGAGTAAACTTTGTTGTTTTTCAGAATGAGGTGGTATACAGCAATTCTTTATCAGTTTGATATTTCAATTTCTTTACCAGAGGCATTTGCTAGTTCTTTAAAAAGAGAACAGAGGTTATTTTTTAACACATTTTATCAGCACAGGGAAGCATACATCTGTTTCACTGGTTGCAGCTTTGTATTTCTCAGAACTTATCAAATTTTAGGATGAATGAATGGATGAGGTCAGTTGAAAATGATGGAGAGCATAACAATCAAATGTTGAACAGATACATTCATTTCTATATTGTCCACCACTTTTTCTCCACTATGAAGCACTTCCCACAGCAGATGTCTTCTCCTTTGTGGCCATAACTGACAGGAAATGTAGTATACATGTCAACAAATATTGAAACCCAATGTTCCTCCATGAATGCAAGGGGACAGCCTGCCATCTGCCCATGAGCTGCAAGGAGACTTCTGCAAAGCCACCTTTTCCCCCTTCTTCCTCACCAATCTCAGGATCTCCTCCCTGGCACTGCCTTCCACCTCTCCAGCACAGCTCTTCTTGCTCTGTGCTCAGGTCTTACACCAATTATTTTGCATGTTAATCACAGAGGGGCATCTATTGTCTCTCTAATGGCTCTGACCTTGGCCACCTGATTTTGGAGCTGAGGGAGCGTTCCAGCTTAGTGCCAGAGCCACCCATGGGGCCCCTTCCCGACTACCAAAAAACCCACCAAACCAGCACAGGAACAAACCAGCGGCCCAAACAAGTTATCCAGTTTCCAGTTCACCATGTGCTGTCTAAACATAATTTATCACTTTCCTTTTTTATTTTTTATCCTTCCTGGAGGGTTTTGCTTATCACTTTTGTGTCTTTGAAATGCCCATTTCCCTGTTAAATGGACTGGCACAAAATTAGGAAGCCACTTGCTCATAAATTACCTTCTTCTCTTGACTTACATTTCTAATACATTTTGCAATAGT
This sequence comes from Apus apus, assembly GCF_020740795.1. Lineage (NCBI taxonomy): Eukaryota > Metazoa > Chordata > Aves > Apodiformes > Apodidae > Apus > Apus apus. The sequence continues at coordinate 63,010,567 of NC_067282.1, read as the reverse complement.
TGATGTTCAAAAATTCATTTGGAACATTATTAAAAGGGGCTTTCAGTGGATTACTCATGGAGCTTAACATATTACATATTACAGTATAGGACAAGCATAACAAAGGCGTATTTCAGGAAATGTTATTAAATATTAATAGGCTTGAAGTAACACCGCAGCAAACCTTCATCTTTGCCCTTGACTGGATTTTTTTAATATGTCACTCATACATGGCTATAGTTTGTGTGTAACATTTGTTCTTAGACCTTTTGTAGTGGTTTTGCTTCAATCTCCGTTCCACACTACCCTTTTTAGGTTATTGCACAATGTCATTAGGTGTTAGAGATTTACATGGGTTCAAGAGAGGGCTGGACAAATTGCCAGAAGACAAATGCAAAATACAGGATGTGGAGTGATAGTTGGGAGAGGCATTATACCTGCTCAGCCTGCTTTTATCCACTTTCAGAAATCTGCTTCTCCTCACCCAGGACCACTTCATTGCTTCTGAGCTTCTGCTTCCTCACAAAGTGATCCAGGGACATTTTTAGTCCTTTTCCACCCTTCAGAATATCTCTAGGGAAACCCTTCCCTCACATCTTTAGAATCAGATAAGAAATTCCTTTTCAAGAAGAGGTGGTTCTTGGATAGAAGGAGGTGGCCTGCTTTTAGCAGTGGATGCCAGCTTTTAAAATTATGTGTTGTATGGCTGCTTTTTAATTTCTTGTCACTGCTTTTCCCTCAGATGCTCTGGAGCTCTTGTATTTTGTAAATATGGAAAAGTTGCGGTTTTGTATATAATGAGTATATAGTGGTATCAGATATGGCAGATTCAGGTACTGGTACAGCCCTATGACAGGCAGGTTGCACCTAATAATGTTAAGACTGCTTTGATTTTGTTTTAGATTGTTTTGACAGCAATAGCTGGAAAGAGAGGAGTGTATTTTCAGACACACAGGGGCCTCCTTGCTCTAGGAATTAAGAAATGTGGTAAAGCTGGAAGAAAACTATTCACTGCTGCTGTTTTGAGCGCAGAAAAAACACATCAACAAAACCCTTAAAGAAACCCAAAACACTAACTATTTTTAGTGCAAGAACAATCTAAAAATACTGGCTACAAAGCCATACAGAATTATTGAAGGAGAGCTGTGTCCTTTCCATTGTTTGGTCCTTAGGGCTTTGCTTCTGGGGAAGTGGGAACCTGCAGCCCTGAGTGAAGACGTTGGGATGGCAGCTTTAGCCAGCCAGTGGCTTTACCAAGTGCCTGCCTATGTCTCTGAGCACCAGAAAGGAACAAAAAGAATTCCCAAGAGTACTGCCTGCCTCTACAGGGTACACTGATCTGACATCAGACTGCTCTTAATGTGAGTTAAAAGAACAACATTAGACCCAGTTAGACCTATAAAGCAGCAATCTTCTCAGCTAACTTTAGCAATCCACAAGTGAAACCTCTAGTCTTTCTTCCAAGTGTCTCTTATAGGCCACAGAACAAGATTTTTACCTGTGGATGTATTCCACCTGCAAGCACCTCTTTCCCTCTACTTGCACAAAGGGGATGTGAAGGGCAGACCACCAGGCTTAAGAAATCACAGAATCACCAAGGCTGGAAAAGACCTTTAAGATCATCAAGTCCAGCCTAACACCACCACACCAGCTAGACCATGGCACCAAGTGCCACATCAGCTTTTCCTTGAACGCATCCAGGGATGGTGCCTTCACCACTTCCCTGGGCAGTCCATTCCAATGTCTAATCACCCTGTCTGTGAGGAAAAGCTTCCTGATATCCAACCTAAATCTCCCCTGGAGCAGCTTGGGGCCATGTCCTCTTGCCTTGTTACTAGTTACGTAGAAAAAGAGCCCAGACCCCACCTGACTACAACCTCCCTTCAGGTAGTTGAAGAGGTGATAAGGTGAGTGAAGAGTGATAAGGTCCCCCCTAAGTCTCCCCTTCTCTGGGCTAAACAACCCCAGCTCCCTCAGCCTGTTCCTAGAAAACTTTCCCTCTAGTTCCTTCACCAGCCTTGTTGCTCTCCTCTGGACCTGCTCCAGCACCTCAATATCCTTGAAGTGAGGGGCCCAGAACTGTGCGCAACACTTGAGGTGAGGCCTCACCAGTGCTGGGTACAGGGGGAGAATTACATTCCTGCTCCTGCTGGCCAGACTATTCCTGATACAAGCCAGGATGCCATTGGCCTTCCGGACCACCTGGGCACACTGCTGACTCATGTTCAACCGGTTGTCAACCAGTACCCCCAGGTCCCTCTCTGCCAGGCTGCTCTCAAGCCAACAACGGGAGAAATGCTCACCCTCACAATGTTGGGAGGGGCAATAGTTAAAGTCAACTGTATTCTAGAGGTGCCTCGGACAACCCTGATATTATTGAGGTGTTGGCTATGTACCTGCAGTTCCATCCCTCATTTTGGGTGCTCAGTTTAGACACAGCAGCAAGTGTGGTGCCAGTTCAAGAGCCTGAGAATCGGCTGCTAAGTTCCAAATATGAATATTTGGAAACAGCAATTTCTGTCATCTCAGCAACACAAGGTGTAATTTCATATTCTCTTTGAAAAAATAGTTGAGTTCAGTGATACAACATCCACATCCAAATTAAACACAGTCAAGAGTTTTAGGACTCAGCTCTGTGGCAGATTGAGTAAGTTGTCCTCATGTAAAAAAATGCCTCAAAAAGAGCTTGAAACACATGGGATTTCCCAACCTAGCAAGCATTTTGCTAAATCAGTGCAATACCTTCACATACTGACAACTTATTCGAGTGTTCAGTATTCCAATTTTGTAGAACAACATTACCATAATCTCCAGTATAGAAGCAGATAATTTCATCATAGTGTTTTAAGAACCTACTTTCAATAACCAGGCTGATTTAGAATGAGTGCAATAATTTGGGATTTACTTGATTGGTTTTTCTGAACCGAGTCAACGTGACATATTTATTCCCTTTAATCACCTCAGTGTTATATTGACAATTAACCTTTGCTGATTCAAAAGTGGTGCTGTAATGCTATATTTGGATCTATTAAAACTTTCATTCCAAACATGATTTTCCCTTCAATGCCAACCGCATTACTATATGTGTTACAAATGCAGTAATATAACTGAATGGATTTGAAGTAGTAACTTAAATAGAACAAATGGACAAAGTGAGTAAGAAAACACTTCAGGAAAAAATGAAATGGTAATTAGTTGTCTAACACAACATTTTGGTGTTATTTTTGAAAAGCAGAATGTTGCTGTATTTTGCACTTTATTTTCATTATGTCTCCTCTGGCTTTTGCTATTTGTTCACTTTTGCTCCTTGGACTAATCTAAATCTAAATTTAAATCTAAATCTAAGTTGTAATCTGATTTATTGTTTATTTTTTTTTTTAATAAGGGGGATTTTTTTTTTAAAGAACATGACTCCTTGGAGTGCAAGTGACTGGTGTGGGTTGGAGCCAGTTCTAGTTGAAAGCAATCAAATGCTCACTTTGACATCAGTGTTTTCTAGAGATGCAGAAGGCTTAGCTATTATTCTGTATTGTTACTATTGTTAATGGTTCCTGTGCTCTATTCTTATCAAATCTCATTTTTTCTGTAATGAGACAAATCCAATTCAATTACTAAATTGGACAACGTAGTTCATTTACATATTGTATTTACCTATGTGCATGTAAAAACCACACACATGTATATACATTATCTACATCATGAACAAATGAATGCTTTATCTGGTAATTATAAATCAGTAGTGGCTGTAGGATATTTTTTAATATATTTTTGTATATATGCATATTTCATTTAACAGAGCTGGAATGGCAACAAAGTAATGGAGCAGTTACTTCAATGTACTTGCTTCCCTCTCTCACATGGGTCTGACCAAAGGGGTAAGCAAGCCGTGTGTTCCTCTCAATGCCTTACATGTCACCAGACGTGTCATTCCCTCTGCCAGCTGCCACTCCTGAATGGGGAGGGACAGCGCTGTTCCGGCTCATGTTAGGAGATGGAGGTGGCTCGATCTGAACGCCTACCTCTACCAAAGCTAACAGCACTAAAGTCAAAAGGGCAGACAAGTGAGAGAGAAAATGGGGCTGAGTGGTGATGTGCTGAAAGGGTGTTTCCTTTCTTTGCAACAGGCAAGGGACTGAGTCAAGGTTACCGTAAAGTTGAGAGCGTTATTTATTGCTTCTTTGTAGGTAGCATATGACTTTTCACATATTGATGCTGTCCCATTTGCCTTTCTGGGTCTTCTGTACAGATTTGGCATTTGTAGATGGGGAATTACTGCCTGGGAATGGTACCCAGAAGAGTGGCAGGTTAATTCCTGTGTTTTTGAGTAGAAGTTGTTTGGGATTTGCAAGAGCTGCCATGCAACCAGAAGCAGGTAAGTGTTCCTGGAATTAATAGGAAGACATGCCCCATCCCTGGAGGTTTTTAAGGCCAGGTTGGATGAGGTTTTGTGCAACCTGGTCTAGTGGTAGGCTTCCCTGCTCATGGCAGGGTGGTTGGAACTTGATGATCTCTAAGGTCCCTTCCAACCTTAATGATTCTATGATTCTATGATTTTTTCCCTGCTTCCTCACCCCTTCAAGGGGAATTTTTGGTCTCTAATGGAAAGGAAAACTGCTCCTTTATGGGGAACACCAAACACACAATGTCACTCCACAAGCTTTATTGCTTTAGACAACCAGACTAGAAATTGGTCTTTTCCTGGTTTAAACAGTTGATTACATGCTATTACCAAGAGGAGCCATGGGGGAGCAAGAAATACTCTAGAAACATTAATCTCTACGCATATACAACAGTGGAAGACTAGCATTGTGTTTCTATTTGAAGGCAGCTTCAGGTGGCAGTTCACCTGCCTGAAGACCTTACAATTTATCTCATTGTACATTTCATTTTGGTTTTATTCCTGATCTTGCTGAGACTGGATAATTAAGTACTCAACCCCTCAGGGAACCTAAAATGAGCAGACCTCTGCACACATGGCCTTGGTTACAAAATTCTAACCTTCTAGTGCAATTAAACATCTCTGAGCCATGTCACAGCAATTTGTTATGGTTTAATGTATACTTACAATACAAAATTAAAACTCTCAAGAGATGCAGTTGCCGTATTTCTTTCTCCCTGTGAAAAAAATCATATATGGTGAAACCAAAAAAAGATCTAAACATAGAGACAAATAGAATTTGCAAACGAAGGTTTCTCAGCATAATTCACAAAGGAAATGTATGAAATCATCAGTGTGCTGAAATAATTTGTTTTAATTTGTTTTCCATTTGATTCACTTCACATAGTTTATTAATGTCAAAATTTGTGTGCTTCACTGGAGCATGATCTTTTGTACAGTATCTTTTATTGCAAGTTTTGCATAGTATATACTGCTAGACAAAGGTCCAAAGGGAGAAGGCAAGAGATAATTTTCTACAAGATCAGAGACAGAATGTTTGTGGTTATGCTTTACGAGGTTTATTCTTTCACCTCACTTAGCATGTCCAGTGTGTATGGCCTGGTATTTTGCTGTACTTTGCTGCATTTCATTATATGAGACTTTTGCAGTCCTTACTTCTTGCAAATTCACTGCTTATGCTGCTATCCTAACTAAAACTGTTTTGTGAATCATGGGAGGAAATCTGTATTAATTCATTCACAAGCATAAGACATAAGTCCAAATGCCATCTTTCACGGAAGTCCAAGGATTGTCATGATACTGTCCATTTCCTATCCAGTCCCTTTTGCCAACAGAGAAAATGCAGATCAGAGCAGCTGCACAGGAAGCAGAAATTTTGTGTCAGACTTGGACCAAAACTTGCATGAAGTTTATAAAAGTGCAGAGTGGATGAAAAGTGTCACATGCTCTTAATCCAGAATGTTCCCATGAAGATGGGAACTGTAAACCCTGTACGAGCTGTTCCCAAGATAGTGTTCAGTCTTCAGCATCAGCCACTACAGTCTGCCTGGTACACATAGTAATTCATACTGCCCTGAAGTTACTTAAATCAATCCTATGCAATTCTGTTGCAGAAGTGCCAGAGTGAATTTTGGCTAAATGTTTTTGTTTTCTCTTGATGATAATTTCTGGTTTGTTTATTTTTCCAAATGAATCAGATTACTGTCTGTAGGGTGAAACTTAAATATTTATAGTTGATTTGAATGTGTATTACTCTAAGGTATTTGCACAGCATCCTGAAAGCTTTGATAAGTACTTTTTATAAACCACCAACGTATCATCAAAATCTATTTTTGACTGAGGTCTTGAGCTCATTTTCAAAATCCCTACCTCAGTCGATCAGTTGCAATCACTCACTGTACACATGAATGGTTGGTTTTGACATCTGGAATGGTAAGATTATTATAATACAGAATAAAGCACCTGTGCCATTTCTGTCTTGAATGGCTGTTAGGGTAATACCATAAAGTAATGAACTGTCTAGCACAAATGGTTAATGGGAACAGTTAAGATTTCACAGTCAAAGCAGAATGCTTTGTAAGGAACAAGATCTGTAAAAAGCTTGTCTCATAATGCATAGCATCATCATCCTACGTGACAACCTACATAATCATGATTCTCACTTTCAGCTCACAGTACCCAGCACTGTGTTTTTCATAATTAAGGTAGCACAGGCTGCTTTCCCTACCAATACCCTGTTACTTATGTGAGGTAATATATGGTGAGATCCATTTTCTTACCACTGAATTTCATCACGACCATCTCCACTACAACCCCTAAGAAAATCCCAAAGCCCTACAACTTTGCAATTTTAAGATATATGTTCCTGAACCTATATAGAATTACTTAATTACAAAGGGTATAATGAGCAACCTTTCTCATTAATCTGTATGTAGTGAGAATGGAACTGTGTATAGCCATATTGGATGAGGTGACTGATGGGTGGTTTCCACGAATTGACTGGTATCTTAAAACTCATCTGTTTGGTATATACAAAGCTGGGCAGTGATAATGGATTAAATTTCATTTTATACAAGCTATATGTAGGTAAACTCCACATGCCTGGATTTCTTCCAACCACAACATGGGATTTCCTACTTGACTCTGAGGTCTTTTTCTGTTTGATAATTGGTGCAACAAAAAGAGTGACCAGATTAAACTCTATGTTCAAATTTGCAGTAATCTTACTAATTTTGCTTGAAGCTGCTGACCACACATTTTTTTCTTACCTGTTTAAATGTGCTGGAGTAAATGCTGAGGGAACATCTGGCATATCCAATTAGGTTCAGTTCTGAAAGAGATAACATCAAGTTATTATAGAATGGAGCTTATAGGGCTTTTAAAGCTCTATTATTTATAAAGCCATACTAGAGCCCCACTATAGGGCTTTACAAAGCTCTGACTCAGATTCTTGAAAAAAAAAATTGACTGCAAACTTCTTTTAGATTTTAAGGTGTTAGGAAAATTCTTGCTGCTCATTTTTTCATTGCTGTAAACAGACCAAACCAAGACCAAATTCTAATGGAGATCACAGGCAAAGTTGTTGGTTTCTTTTGGTATTTGCTCTAAACTCCTGCTTGCAGCTATACTCAGGTATCCTCTTTCAAATTAAAAGCAAATTACAGAAAGTTTGTGAAATTATTCTTTCACAGAAGAATAACTGATATTGACAATATGACATAATGGTAAATCTTAAAGGAAGCCAAGCTATCAGCAGCATGCAGTTCTCCTTAGGCTTGATGAGAGCATGGTGCCTAGATCAAAAGAAGGGCAGACTTTTCTAGATTCAGCTTTTGTCTTGTTTAATAGGATCTTTGAGCTCTGTGATGAAAATTCATTGATAGACTTAACTATATTTTTCAGAAAGATAATTTTTTCTGTTGTTATAATAGATAGATTGACACAGCAGAGATGGCGTATGAATTGGGCTATTGTCACACTCATTTAATTCAGAGGATACATTTTATTTCCTTTTAAAAATCTGTAGATTGGTCATATTACTAATTTTTGAAACAAGTTGAGAAATGGCAAATCAACAACTAACTTGTTTGGTTTAATCTTATCCACAGTGACTCTATGCCTTTGTTCCTCATCTTGCTTTTCTGTTTTCACTGGTGAAAACTATTCATGATCAACTTCCCTAGGGAGCAGAAATGCTGGGTACAGTGAGAAACAGAAGAGCTGAATGCCATGAAGAACATAGTTGTTGAGTTTTTTCTTAGGTAAGCAGGTTGCCCCTTGATTATGTTGAGTATTTATACTGTAAGTGCAAGGGGACTGAAAGTATAAGAGGATAGATTCCTGTAGTCATATCTCTGTTCAACTTGGCTTGTGTGTCTTCACCTTCTGTAGTTTATTTGGATTTTTAAAAATGTTTGGGCATATCCTGGGACTGCCAGGGTGTCTGCTGGGGCTGCAGTAGCTACTGATGTACCTTTGAGTAGCTGAGTCTCAGAGGCATGGAATATGAAACAGAAGAGATGTTCCAGCAGAACAATCCCCTTACCCCAGTGCCAGAAATGCTGAGCTGAAAAAAAGGATGATGCAGTCCTACGCCAAATAGCTGTCAACCTGAGAGTTCCCAAAGCTGTGAGCAGAGATGGAGTTTAAAGAACAGAAACAACAAAGAGCAACTTTTGGCCCATTTCTCCCCAAGGTGAGCAAGGTCACCATGAGAACTCATGAAAAACAAACATAAAAGCCATACCTGGGTTTTTCTGTCTGCCACTTTGGTACCAGGAAGGTCACACAGGCTGAGAACTGCTGCAGAACAGGGAATATAATTAAAATGTAAAATGACAGCAGTCAGTCAGTGGAAAGTTCATCCAACTGCTGCCTGCAAGTTGCTCTGAATCACTTTAGAAACAGTGGCATCGATGTGAAAGCTCCCAGCAACAGGAGCCACTGTGGAAAATGTTTATATCTTGGCTTAATTTCCAACAGTTAATGAGACCTACAGGGAATATTCACAGAGTAAAAAGCACCTTGTTTTGGCTTGCTTGCTTTCTAATGCAGAATATTTGTTGGTCTCCAGTCACTCCCTGATGACACTTCCCTCTTTCAATCTCTGGCCTCTGCCATCCTGGATATAAATAAGTAAGAAGAGAGAGACTTTGCAAACTGCTTTTAAAATCTGTCTCTTTGCATTTCCCCTTTGGAACCTGTTTGTTCCTGTTTGTTAAGTATTTGGAACTGTTCACCTTCCTGATCTCTGACACAGGAAAACCAGGGGCTTGGGTCCTGAGATGTCTTCTTCCCCTGAGGAAAGGCCTTAGGTCCATGGCCTTGCTGGGGCACCCCAGCACAGACACAAACTGTTGTATGAAGGTGGCATCATGGTGCCAGGGCAGAGTGCCAGGGTGGTGGCTCTGCCTCATAGGCTTATTGGAAAAAAAATACTGTTTTCAATGAAAGGTGAAACGGAGAATCCTCCCTTCCGAGCCCCTTGAGCAAACACAGATTAAGGAGGAAGATTTTATTCTGTAAATAAGTTTGCCCTTTTCTGTGTTCCTGGGACAGACGTCCCTCTCAGGCTGCCCTGGCTTTGGCATGTACACACAGACACTGCCTGTGGCATAAACATTGACACACACAGAGTGACCAAATGAACCAGATGTCTCACAGGGTAACATGAGCACCAACATGGAGACTTTCATAGGAACGTTCTTTGCAAACTTCACTTTTGACAGATGAAGTTAAAAAGTTGATTTAAAAAGTGATGTTATTTTGATTCCAAACCAAAGTCCCAGAGTTTACTCTGTACTAAAATTATTCTTCTGTTTTTAAAGCTCTGCAAAACACTGGGAAGAAAGACTGATGTTAGTTAAGTTTGAATTGAAGTGGATGTGGATTGGATTTGGATTGAATCATAAAAGCTTTTCTTATCCTGTAACACCTTATTCTCCATAGAGAATTGCTTCCTATTCCTCTCAATTGTTAAAAGCTTTACACTTGTGTTTGCTTCACAAAGTCTTTAGTATGATGTGAAATTTTGCATTCCATCTTTGAAAAATTATTATCCAGAAAGCAAATATATTTAAGGAAGCACAGGTGTTATAAGCTGTCTTTCTGGAGCTATTCCGTATTTTCTTTACTTTGGAGGTACAAGGGAAGATGAACCTAATTCTTTGAGTACCAAAGCCTGTAGAGAAAATCAGTAGGAAAGGGACTAATTCTGTGACACACAGAGGACATTCAGATCCTACAGGATAATGCTTTGAAATATTTTCCCATCTTCCATTTTGGCAGGTTTCACAAACTGAAAACATTAGATTTTATTCATCTTTTGCTGACACTCTGGAGGAAAAGAATGAACAGAAATTAATTTCTGGGTGCATTTCCACTTTCAAATAAGAATATTTATTGCTCCTTTGGATTCAGCAGAGTTACAGATAAAGTAAGAAATATACAAAAAAGCTGCAAAAAGAGCTTATTTTCTATATGGGAATGCATAGCCTTTCAAGTCTCCAGATATTATGTATATTGCAAGAGAAGAAATCTAATAATCCGGAGCATTAAGTCATGGAACTGCTCAGGTTGCAAGAAAGCTTGGTGAGTTGTTAGTTCAGCCACTTGTTCTAAGCAGAGTCAGCTATCTTATAAGACCAGGTTTGTTAGGACTCAGTCCAATCAGGTCTTGAAAATCTTTAAGGACAGAGATTTTCATCCTCTGCCACTCTGTCACTCATTTCTCCATTGCAAATTGCAGTAGAAATACCCAGGAAAACATGGAAATCAATGCCATATATCACGGGAAGTTATTATTCCCTTTTACTTACTTCATGTTGTACCATATCTACATCCAGTTTTGGACTTCTAGTGAAAGAAAGAGTTCCTGATCATATTTAAAATTTCATTATTTTATTTAAACTAATTGATTTTATTTGGCTTATCTAGATCAAACAACTTCAGAAATACACTGGGGAAACTGAGCAGAGTTTTGTTTCTTGATGACTGACTTTTTTCTTAAGTTATATAAGTATAATCTTAAGGACTATAAATAGCTTTGACTGTCAGGTTTGATTTTTATGAGATAGTGTTGACTAAAGGTAACTGTGGCTTTTATGTTTTCCTAGACAAAGGATTTTTGTTATTGAGGAAAACAGATTTTTCTTAAGCTGTTCATTCTTGAGCAGAGGTCTTCTTTTATTAGGATTCTGTTATATAACTGTTCTCTATGTAAACAGTTAGTTTTCCTGTAAAAAAAGTCAAAGGCATGTGAAGACATCAACTTTTTGAATAGCTTCTGTAAGATGTTAATACTGCAAATATTAGGAAGTTGTACAGTAGTTCCAGCATCCCAGGCTGCACTGGGAAGGGCATTGCTAGCAGATTTAGGGAGGTGGTCTTTGCCCTCTACTCAGCACTGGTGAGACACATCTGGGGTTCTGGGATCGCCAGTAAAAGAAAGGTATGAACTTACTGGAGTGAGCCCGGTGAAGGGCCACTAAGATGGTTAAGGTTCTGGTGCATCTCTTTTACTTGGCTGAGAGCACTGGGCCTGTCCATCCTGAAGAAGAGAAGGCTCAGGGAGATGGTATTCAAATGTATAAAAATCTGATGGGGATGAGTAAAGTAGTCAGAGCCAGATTCTTCTTAGTGATACCCAGTGACAGGACAAGAGGCAATGGACAAATATTGAAATACAGGGAATTACATTTAAACATGTGGAAAACATTTTCTTTTAAGGTTATCAACCTCTGGCACAAGTTGCTCTGAGAGGTTCTGGAGTCTCCATCCTCCGCAATATTAAAACTCTTCCCGGTCAGGGTTCAGAGCAACTCACTTTAGCTGACCCTGCTCTGAGCAGGTGGTTAGACTAGATGGTCTCCAGTAGTGCCTTCCAACCTCAGCAATTCTGTGATTCTGTTTCAGATTCTTTAACCTAACCCATTATTATACTTTACTGCATTTCATGTTTTCTATAAAAGAGGCATCTCCTGTGATTGGACTATACTTATAAGCATTGCTCTACCTATAGATGTTTAGCAGATCTGTGGATATGGATCTATGAATTTGATTTGATAAACAAGATTAAGCAATAGTGCTGTGTGTATAGGCTGAAGCCATGAAACTACCTCTATTCAGTAGAACACTTCAGAACAAATATATATTCAAGTGCTGTCCTGTATGTTGTATCGAACTGGGCTCACAGAACATATTTGGGAGTAAAAGTGTGGAATTTCCATTGACATTAAGAGTGAAAGATCAAGCCCTTGATTATCAGATTGCTACTTTGCAGTTTATGACATTCTGTCTTGGTTTCAGTCCAACAGTAGATTGCTTTAGAAACACATGACTAACTCTTAATTTATTATTTATTTTTTTAATTAAGAAGGGAGTGCAAAAATGAATTTCCCCCCCTAGCATAGCATTATTGTTTTCACTGACTTTTGACAGCCATAAATGACAGACAGCCAAATTTTGAAGATGAAGCTTGGTCTGTCACTTCCCTATTGACCTGAGTACAGCTTTATGAATCGTGGGAAACAGGATTGTGAAATAAATCCACATATGTGCCAGTGAGTTTGTCCTAGGGAAAATTTATATCCATCTCATTTTTATGTGATAGGAGAGCTTGTACCTATTTCTTTTGTAGCTGGACAAAGCACCTTCTTAATGAAGTCTACAAAGCAAGACAAGTTTGAGCTTCTTTCTTTAGTAGCCATAGGAGTACAGTCATGGCTAGATCAGTAGTCATGAGAGCCACCACAGCCATAAAATCATGAATCTGTCATTGCTACTTGCATGAATGTTTGGTTTTCTCTTGTCTGATTGCTTCTTGTTAATAGTTTGAAGTTTCTGTTAAGCTGTCGTATATTCACTTTCGATATTTGTAGGTGGAAACATATGACTGGGAGGTATCTGGACCCCTGAGCACATAAATCTGCATATGACACATTCATAGTCTTTTGCTTTCCAGCAATGAGTTCCAAGCTGTGAGGAAGTTTTAAGTATTTCCTGGTGGCTGCTTGGACTGAGAGCAGTGTAATTTCCATACAGAGGGAGGTGGGGGGGGAAAGGGAACCCCCCCCCCCCCAAACAAAACAAACAAACAATACAAAAAAACAACAACAACAACAAAAAAGAAAACGAAACAAATAAGGAAGAAAACAAATCCTATTTCCTGGATTAAAAACTACCACATGCTGAATTTGCAGCTGAAATGCCCTCCTGAGAATGCCACAGATTTCCCCCAGCTTCAGCTCTGCTCAGAACAACTAACACCAGGCATGGAGGGTGGTTTAGCAAGTGACATACTGAAGTACAGTGTTAGAAATGGACTCTCAGTCGGGCCTTCCAGGCACTACAAGTACACGAAAGAAGGTCATGGCATTATATGACCAATGCCTTCTTTCACACAGTGACACACATAGCCCAGGAAACGTGTTCTCACGCATGTGCCTACCTGCAACCTGGACTCAGGTGCATGCACAAGCATGTAAAGCATAGGAGACTTCAAACAGGGCTTCTTGTTCTCTAGCTGTGGTAGCTCCTGGTTCTGCATCCAACTGAAGTGATACCATGTGAGACCCAGTTCCTGCTTCAGAGCCAGGAAGCCAAGGGCTCACTATCAGTCTAATCAGCCCAGCAGTAACAATGGCATAAGAAATCGCAAGTACTTCTTAAGGATATTGCCTTTATTTTTATTTTGGATTTCTTTGGTTCTTCCTTTCCTTATACTGAGATTCTACTCCTAGCCCTGACTACTTCCTGAAATGGTACCACAGCAATTTAGATCATCAGCACATTTATATTTTAAATTCTTGTCCTCTCATTTTTTAGTGATTTGGCAGTCGGAAGTAAAAAATTACTTACACTTTGCAAGTCCATTCTTATCAAAAAGCTTCTATCAATAGAGTTGGAAACATCCATTGCATTTGGATCAATCTATAAATTTTAAAGATAAGTCCTCTTCTTTTAGGAAGCAAAGATTTTGATTGTATCTGTACCATTTTTGTGAGCTGGAAGCCCTGCCCTTCAGAGTAATTAATGTGATCTGGCCACATCCTTTGTGTTGGAGCTGAATCCCCAGTGGGAGCGAGTAGAGCGTGGTGGGAGCCTGGTGTTCAAGAGCTTATATGGGCACCTAGGGTGCCAGGATATAAGGCTGAATAGGGATCAAGCCAAAATGATGATGTGTATGCACCCTCTGATGGTTGCTTCAATGCACCTTTTAATTTTTATTTTTAGAGAGAAAGGATACTAAAGCTGTGGTAGTGAGTACTTTATTTTATTCTGGAAAATAAACCAAAATGTTTTCCAAGCATAGCATTACTTTAAAATTAATTTAAATTGTTTTTTCTTTCAAGTGTGAATTCAATGTACTGCAGCTATTGCTGATTAGCTGTATGTGGGGACACGCTTTCCCAGAGTAACATGCCTGTTTTCATTCTGAAAATAAAAGGTCAGAAAAGGAGACAATCCAGCATAGAGGAGTGGAATTGATTTGGAATGGCAACATGAAATGTTGTGATAGGAAAAGTGCTAAAACCAGCAAAACCAGCTAAAAGGCTTGAGGCATTTGTAAAAGCACAATGTGCAAACTGTGAAAAGAGACAAAAGAAACCATGGCTGGCTGGCTCTTGTCGTGGGGCTTTTACAGTCACCTGTGTCCATGCTGTAGACTAGTTGTGACCCCACCACAGCACCATGTGGGAGAACTTGCAACCTTCCTTTTGGTGGACTAGGGTTTTGTCTCAGTGACCTCAGCTGTCAGTTTATTTCTGCCCACCAATACGCATGTCATTTTTTCGTGTGATTTTATTCTTCTGGGATGCTGCAGATTGAGAACAATAATTTCTTTAGCAAAAATTTATTCAAAAAAGAAAATAAATGTTTCCTTTATAAACTCACTCTATAAAGTAAATCTACTCTTACCTGATATGGGTGGCTAAGCCACACCTGTCCTGAGTTCAACTTTCTTGTTTGTTTTGATAAAAAATAAACAAATTCTGCTTGCCTCTTTTTGTTGACTAAAAGTTTCCATGCTACAAGTTACGCAGAAGATAGTAATTAATAATCATATCATGCAAGCCCACAAATTTGCAAAATATTTGCCTCTGTGTTTAAGACAAAGAAATATTTACTTTGCAAATAGTGTGTCAGAATAGTATTCAGCAGCTGGTTAAAAACACAATCAAATACAAATGCTACAATGCTTTCAAGATCCTTAGCTTGCCACTGAAGGACAGCAATTTACAGGTATGCATTTGCATCCATTATAAAAGTAATTCTCCACTGCCATCCATCTTATGGTTTGCTTAGGGAAAGCACATACTGTGTCTATAAGTCTAAAGGGGAGATGTAGAGGCAGAGCAGCACATGAGAAGTAAATCAAAACTATCTCTCTGGCTCTCTGAGGGGAGGGATAGCTCTATTTGCAATGCAATTACTGCATCCAAATTGCTACTCCAGCTGTTGGGACTCATGTGATGAGTGATTTCCTTGATGAGAACCTTCACCAGTCTTGCAGTATGTCCTCTGCCTTGTAGTCCTTAAACTCAGGAGTTTCTAGCAAGCAGAACTTAGTTTCTATGACATATAGAATTTCCCTAAACTTGGGAAAGCTAATGGAAAAGTTGCATTTCTAGACCAAAATGCTCACCTGAGTTCAGCCCATTGATAATGAGTTAAAGAGGCTTGCTCCTATCTCCACTGGAAGCCAAAGCACTATTACATCTCCTTCATGTATGGAACACTTTTAGCTTTTCCTCTCATCTCTGCAGTCTTGCTTGGTAACTCCAATGTAACTGGTTTCAGCCTGTGGCTGTGGGCATCTTCTTTGGGAAATATATCTTATTTCTTCCATGTCTCCATGGCAGTTGGGAACATGTACGTGATGGGGAAACACTTTTTATGAGTTAGGATTGCATGATGTGTAAAAATGTATGCTGGTATGTAACATGGAGTTTTGGAAAGGATAAGTCTTTTCAATGAGTCAAGCAGTTACCAGAATAAATTTACTCTCATCTGTAAATGGGCAGAATCCCTCTCTGGAGGAAGGGGTGGGGGTGGCAGGCTGTTTATATGCATTTAGCCTGGCAAATACATAGTAATTTTAATTAGTTAAATGAGCAATACAGGAATTGCAAACATTTTCTGCACACTATGAGCATTCATCTTTGGGGTGTCACCACAAATCAGCTGAAAAATGGAAATTTCTTAAAGTAAGTTGATCGCAGATCATGACCCCCAGTGTCCTTCATGGTGTAGCTCATCATAGAATCACAAAATGGCTGAAGCTTGAAGGGACCTCTGGAAGTCACCTAACCCAAGCCTCCAGCTCCAGCAGGGTCACCGGAAGGAAGGCATGGAAGGCATCTTTTAAATATCTCCAGGGGTGGAGACTCCACAACCTTGCCTGGCAACCTGTGCCAGTGCTGGGTCACCCTCACAGGAAAAAAGTGTTTCCTGACGTTCAGAAGGAACCTCCTGTATTTGAGTTTGTATTCATTACTTCTAGTCCTGTCACCAGACACCACTGGAAATGGCCTGGCTCTGTCCTCTTTGTACCCTCCCTTCAATTATTTATACACCTGGATGAGATCCCTCCTGAGCCTTCTCTTCTCCAGGCAGAATAGTCCCAGCTGTCTCTGTCTCATAGGAGAGATGCTCCAATCCCTTCACCATCTTAGTAACCATTCACTACACTCTCTCCATTATGTCCACGTCTCTTTAGAACTGGGGATCCCAGAACTGAATCCAGCCTTCCAGGTGTGGTCTCACCACTGCTGAATAGAGCTCCCTTGCCTGCTGGCAATTCTTTGTCTAATGCAGCTGAGGGTATAATTCATCTCCTTTGTGGTAAGGGCACATGGCTGGCTCTTGTTCAGCTTGGCATCTACCAGGACAGTGAGGTAATTTCCTGCAAATCTGCTTTCCAGCACTGGATGGCCCCCAGCATATACTGGTCCTGGGGTTATTCCTCCCCAGGTAAATGGCAGATGTAACCTCGATACACTAGTCCATTAATATCTATTATTTTCTATTTCAACTGCATCCATCTTTTTTTTGAATGAATGTTGTAATCTTGCAGATGTTTCAGACATAGAAGAAAATAACTGTGAGTCACAGTGGAGATCTCATCTGACTGCTCCATGGAAAAGGCCTCCAGCCTGGGGCTGTGTCTCAGTGGCTCACCCAGAGAACAAGGAGAGACTTGAGCACCAAAGAGAAGCACTGAGCCGACGGGTCATGAGTCAGTGTCAGCTTTAGTAGCACAAGTTACCAATAAAATGCATGACAGCTTATTAATGTGCAACTAGCCTAACAGCATGTTGGAAATCAACTGCATTTTGAAAGGGGAATAATGAGTAATCCAAATTAAGATGTTTATTATACACTAAGAGGAATGAATAACAAAATCACAGATAATTTGGTGGAGATTTTTCCATTCTGTGGCTCGTAAGTTTTACTGGGCTTCAAGCAAACGTGCATCATGAAATACGCTGTATCCTGCTATTGACTGCTCACTGGGCTTGGCTGCACAAAGAGGCAGTTTGTCAGCACGTGCCAAATACAGGAGGATCTGGCTCTTAGGGTCGTGTATGAGGCAAGCTGCATCAGGAAAAGCCTAGAGAAGAGGTGGGCTAGCAGAGGCCTTAGCCCTCTCTTGGTAAAATGTAGTTGTCAATTAATTATCATTTTGAATTAACAGTTCGTGTCTTTGTGTCTTCTGTTCCACGACAGGACTTTTTCTTTTTTGTTCCTTCTATTGCTGCTGCAACCGTGTAATTTATGTAATTTACTGATTCAGCCACACCATGCCATTCATTGCAAGCAGAAATATCTTTTCCTCTCACATTTTTAGGATAAATTATTTTCTGCCAGCAGGGGTCACACGGCGACCGCAGCTCCCCATCTCTGCTTCTGCCCTGGTCACTGTTGCCAGCCCGTCACTTCTGGGTGAGAGGCACTTGGAAATGCCTCTCAGAGTTACAGAAAAGAGAACTAAGACTTACCATCTTATTGCATAAATATTTTCTGCGAAAGGTCCCATCCTATCTATAGCATTATTTTATTTGGAAGCTCAGATTTTTTTTTTGAATGATCATACTAATATTATTAAGTGTTTTAATAGTTCAGATAAATACACCCATTCTGCTCTTCACTGTTAGCAGGCTGTTATTGCTCCCCCAGTGCTAAACTTGACTCACCAATCTCTGCTACACAAGTATAAAACTTCCTCTAGGAAAGGAAAAAAGTAGCAGCTGACTGTTGGAACCCCACTAGGGAAAGCAAATTGACAGTCAGAAATTGAAATGAAAACATTAATATTTTATGCTTTCATATGTGATATGCCTGTTTGAATAGTCTCCTTAGTGAATTTTGCTTCAAGGAAAAAAGTCAGCAATGAAGACTGAGCAGCTGAAGAATGAACGGCTGTTACAGCCTTTGAAAAAAACACCAGTGGGATGCAGTGTCAAACCTTTGGCTCATTTGTGCCTAGTATTGGTATTTCAACTGGAAAAAAATTAAGGATTCCATTGAGGGACCAGGGCTCCCTTGTACTAGACACTGTGCAAATACTGGAGGGACATTTTCTTCCAAGACAACCAGAATCCTGGACAGATAGACAGAAACAGTCGCTAAAATAATCCTGTCCCTGTCAGTCTTAGCTATTTAAGAGATTAATAGCTGAATCTCCTACAAAGATACCTGGATGTTGACACCCCTAGATGTTACCTGCAGGCTGAATGACAATTGCATAGGCTCCAGGGGACACAAGGTGCTGCTTTCACCTCCCTCTATATTTTGCATCATGAAATCTGTGAGAACATAAGATTTGACAACTATGCTCAAGTTTGGGGTTAAATGTGCCGGGAGAAATGGTTCAAACTGCGGCTGTGGGTTACTGCAGAAAAGGTCAGGTCTTGCATTTGGGCATTATCCTACCATGCCAGGATCACTCTGTGGCTCCATTCTCCAGCTTCAATCAGGGAATCTGGACTCGTGTAGGTCTGAGCTACAAGTGGCTTAGTGGCACTGGGAATGGCCCATGGTCCTCTCACCACATTTCTGCAGGCTGCAGGATGTGTCTGAAGCCAATTTCCAGCCTGCATGAGAACTTACTCAGATTTAGTTTCAAATAAAAAGTATGGAAATATCTTACAAAGAAAATGGGAGAGGAGAAAAAAATATTCCAATCTACAACCGTGAAGATAGTCTAAACTGTAATTTCCACTACCTGATTGCCCATTAATGCTTGTTCACCTTAGGTTTTGTAGTGAACCAAAGAGATTAAGATAAAAAAATGCCAACAGAAGAACAATCAGAGTTGTCAGAGGGTCAGAGTCTTTCAGCCAACTTTGAAAAGAGACAAGAAATGAGATGATGAGTCTGCAGACCTGAAAAGAAAGAAGAGAGGTCAGTAGCACTGTGAGACAGACATGCTCAGTAATTACTATAGTGACAGGACTAAGCGGAGATGCAGCAACCCATCTGTAACAGAGAAGTTAATGAATCTAGTCATAGTTTGTTAATTTCTGTGAAAGTCTTCATAACCTTCAATTATTCCCACGCAAATGTCCTGAGACCTATCAAAACAGATGTAGAGATGCACTCAGCATCTTTCCTTTTAAGACTGAAGTTCCATTTATTATCTTCTACAGAGATATTGAAGTGAGACCAACTGGTGAGCTTTAAACATTAAACTAGGAATTATAACTACAGAGCTGATACCTAGAGAACTCATTATCTAACTTCCTAGGATCTTATTGATGTTATTAATTTCCTTCTATCAAATAGGCAAAGATAATGTAAGATGCTGAATGAACAGATCATTCCAAGAAGAAATAATTAAACATTTCCAGCTGCAAATGTTTCTTCTTTATATGACAAATAATGACCTTTTCATGGTGTAAAATTACACTACAAATCATAATGTTAGTACGTGAGTTGGGTTCTAATTCTGTCCCAAGATGCAGGATACCCATGTTGGAAAAATTATCCTTTCACCCGGAAAGATTACACAGTGCACAGCCAGGAAAAATGTTGACAAACACCCTCCTAGGGGAGGCACCGAGTAAGTGTTGTGAATCCTTTTCTTCCTGATGGGAATTCTCACGCAGAAGGTCTGTCAAGATGAGATTGTGTGAAAAACCTCACAAACACCATAAGTGTAGTACCTCAGAAGATATTAGGAAGAAGAGATGCAAGGGATGCAAAGGATGCCAGTGGCAAATCAGAGAAAGGTTTTCTACTAGTTGCACCCTTATGCATATTCAGATGGATATAAAATCACTCCTCTTGTGGGAAGCCTCAACGTGGCAGCATCTCAGAGATGCTGAGCAACACAAGGTGAACAAGAAGGACAAATGGTGTCATGTCTTCACCAGTGTTCATAAGGACCCTTAAAGCTAAAAGGACTTTTGCAAAAAAAAGCATAAACAGAATTCAGAGTGGCTAGGTTCTTTAAGTGCTCTGAAAGAAGCTATGTCACCATTGATGGATACGAGCTCAAACTGGTAGCATGGCACTGTTCAGCACTGTACAGCAGCATGAGTATATAATCTAACATCAACCAGTATCATACCTTGGTTCATAAACCAGCTTCTCAGATTCTGATTCTCAAAGTGTCTCTTGGGCCATCTGTATCTACTGCATTATACCATGAAGATCTGCCCCCATTCTGCTGTGCTTTTGCCCTTCTAATAAGATCTCTAGAGAAATTGATATGAAGCTAGATATGTGACAGACATCCTCCAATATCTTTTGTCCCTAAGTCTCCAAGATCATTGTGAAAGATTTTGTGGCTGCTTTGTCCCTGTGCAATTTCCAGCTTCTTGCTGTTGAGCTGTGAAAACAAAGACTGAAAAACACTCTGTGCTCCAGAATTTTTGAGTGAGATTTCCTCTTTCCTTGCTTTAAAACATTTCTACTGGAGACAGTGAATCTTTAGTCCTTCAAGTGTCTTTTAGAGGCTAAGTGGGTGGTGGTAACAATCTGTAAAGGCTCTGTCAGTACATCTTCTTAACAGATTGCTAGTGTTTAACCACCACTTGAGGGAATGCTTTATGTGTCTGTAAATATCACTATATCCAGAAGATGCTGAAAAGATAGTACTTCCAGGCAAATGCTTTGAGAATGTGGGTGAAGTTGCCTCAGGAATTGTGGTTTGGCAAAATGATGTCAATTCTACTAGGCACAATACAGTCTTTTCTGCTCATGTGCCATTTTGCAAAAGAAAGTCTTCATACTTGTGTTTTGTTTCCCCCCCCCCCCTTTACTTTCCTTTTTCTCTTCTGAGAAGAAAAATTACCTCAACCCTTTGTATTGAATAGAGCTTCTTAATTGGCATAAATCCTGACCCAGAATGACAATGCTCATTGCAAAGGTAAAAAAAAAATATAATTTTTCTTTTGCTATTGTAAAAGGAGTCATATTTACAACCTAGTCTTTTAAACATCTGTCAGGCAAATGTTTTGCAAGCCTTCCACAACAGCAACATCCTTTGGGAAGATTTATTGGCTGCCAATGGGAAAAAGATTGAGCCTGTGTTGACCACTGAAATGCAACGTGCATCTGTAAGGTTATAGCCTAAAGAAAGTAATGGAAATATATTCCATTCAGCTGTTAATAACGTAGGTCCACAATCAAGCATCTTGACTAATTTACAATATACAGCATGACAATAATTCAGTGAGTGCAAGGCAATTTTTGCACATCAAACATACATTTTTATAATTCTTGTAAATGTTTACAGTTTAACAGGACTGTGAAAACAGTACAGAGATACAAGATCTCAGAATACCATGTACACATTCTAGTGCTGCTCATTGTACTGTTCTTTACAAGGCACCAGGAAAAATCAGAACATTACAGTGGGCACAGCTTGGCCTTTTGTGCTTGTTTGTGGATTTTAACAACATGTTTTTAAGAAACCTAATAGCATCAGTTCTCATTTTGTTGAGAGTAATGGACAATTGAAAATTACCAGGAAGAATCTCTCTTAATTTCTGAAGAGTTCGTTATATTCCAGAAATAAAAAACACCTAACAACCAGCTAAAATAAAATAATCCTCCTCCTCAGGTTTGAAATATCAGCTTTTATGGATATAAATGCTCTGGCAAAAAGAAAACATCAAGTGCATCTGTTGAAGAAAAACAGTAGGTGTGAACACTACAGGTAAATTAGATGAGCTCATAGAGTAGTAGCATAGTAAGAAAGCAAACTGTTGTTGGAAAAAAACCCTTTGTAAGTATCTAAAATGACATGTCTGTAAAGTTCTATCTGCATAAACGAAGTTAATGCCACTGTTTCAGGACAGTGAATATATTTATATATACTTAACATACACCTGACATTACTGGCACCAAACCCACTTTATGGAAAAAAATAAGACACGTGACATTTTGCTGTAGAGCCATAAAATCATATACAAGCAGTGTCCAGCTCTGCAGTTTGTAGTGTCATGAAGTCTCTTGTACTGAGAATTAACAGAGGAGTAAAAGGATATTACACTGGGTTACTCAATCCAATTAATCTTTTGCTACCCCTCATTGCAGTGCTGGAGACCCACAAACCCACAGCCCCCCAGGCCACACTGTGATGTCAGCACCAGCCAACATTGTTCGTGTTTTAATTACAAGTGTAGTGGGCTGAGACAATTTGGCACTTTCATATCTTGCCTACTGGAGCAGTGAGTTGAGACAATTTGATACCTTCTTGTTCTGGGTTCAAGTACAGCGCGGTGGGATGTTTAAGCAATTTCTAAATTGCACCTGGAACTCCCAGTGCCTGGGAAATGTACCCGACACCCCTCCTGCCTGGATCACAATCCACCCTGAAAGTTGCTAAGATTGCCTGACAAGATTTATGGCCACAATGAAAAAGTACTGAGCAAAGTAAATAATCTTGCAATCCCAGAACTCCTTTTTGGGTCCAGTGTTAGGTTTTATCTCATGGTTTATTAAACACCAGGTAGTGAAGCTTTAAGGAAGACTCAGACCCTGATTGGTTTGTAGGGCGGTTTTGGCATGAGTGCCACAACCTTGGTTTCTATTCCGTCTGTCCAGCCATGGGCAGCTTTTTCTCTGCCTCACACAGGCTGAGAGGAAGTTGTTATGGTAAAAATAAACAGCAGTGGTACATTAGGTTAGCAGTTGGACTTGGAGGTCTTTTAGCTTTGTCTTTTTCAGCCAAAATGATTCCATGATTCTGTGATGGGTAAGAGTCCTTACCCAGCCTTCGTGCCCTGATTAATGCAATAATGGAAAATAGTTTTGCAGGGCAAGGCTGACATAATGTGACATTGAAATGTAGTTTTGTCATTAACTTCCTGAGAAATCTGTTAGTAAAAAAAATGTATGAGTGGAAGAAGCCAGAAAGAGAGAGAAAGAACTCTCTTTAAAATACAGAGTTATCTGGAAGATGCTTGCTCAACCAAGGTAAAAAGAAAGAAGAAAGAAGGACCCTGAAATGTTATGAAAAGGGTCTCCACAGCAGTAGGTAGATCTGTTCTCAGTCACAGGAAGAACTAGAAGTCATAAATTCTTCATGGTAAATCCATCTAAAAAGTTCACGCTCCAGCCTCTGTATAAAGGAGAGATGATTTTTTCACTTTAAAAATCAGACACTTCAGATGAGAGAGCCAGGGGAACACAGAGGTAGAAGGGCAGAAGTTACAGTTCAGCAGCAGCAACACTTTCACAGTATGGTTTGTATGAGGGTAGACTATAGACTAAGAAAGAAATGTCACTGCCTCTCTCTCCTCTTTCCCCCAAGAGCTAGCTTTTGTGCAAACAAATGAATGACAGTTACAGTGATTCACATTTGTCTGACCCCTGGAATATCAGGGTACGTATGTGCCTCATGGGCTTACTTCAGGCTGTTGACAGCTCAGTGGCTGAAGCAGGCTTGCAGGAGGCAAATGCCTTGCTTTTCCCCAACTCCTGGCCAGCTGTCAGCTTACCTGTGGCCAGGAAATTTCCTTTATGTTCTACATTGTTACAGATTATTTTAAATCTACTTAGAGAATAAGTCTATTAGTGGTCATATGACACTATGGATTTTAGTTCCTAGCCTTGCCTTTTTGTTGACATTCGTAACTAGGGTTCTAAATTCTTTCTTAAGGAGCACTATACTAGACATACATTCTGAATGTAAAGAAAACAGCAAAATCTCTAAAATGTCTAGCTTTAGAAGTTAAATTTAAATAAACTGCAGCACTCATGTTTTTCTGGCTTATTAACACACATTTTCATCTTTCATCATTATTAGATACATTCCACCTCAATGTAACTTATTCTGACTTAAAGGGATCTTTCCCAGGAATGCATTTAACCCTACATGTCTCTACCACGGTTGAGGTTTTCTGCAGGAAGCTTGAGACAGATAAAGTGATGATCTCTACGAATATGTTATGCTTACACTGAAGGAAATCAGTTATTCTCAAAAGGAAGCTGTTTGGGAGAAGAAAAGATGGATGGGAAAAAGCCTGGAGCAATGAGAGGAATAATGAAATTTGGGAAGGTTGTGGAGAAAGAATGATGGGTCTTTTTCTCCTAGAGATTTCCTTGATTTCAATTTATTGCAGTGCCCTTCGATCAAGTGAGGCAAACTTCAGGATGATTTACGTTGGAATGTGATACTCTATTAATAAAGTATCCCAGTAGGAGCATGTGAGACACATTTTCTGCCAAATGGGAGCTGAAAATCAGAATGTCCCCTTTTTATGTCTGAAGAAAATCTTCAGTGTTTTGGATAGTACTCCTGCCATTTTGTAAACCCACTGCCAGATTAAGCATTTATCTCTAGTGTCCCTAGCCTTAGCCCAAACAGAAGGGGCAGATGGATGGATGTTTTAAGGCAGGGATCTGAGAAAGATGTTCTGCATTGAGCTAGCTTAAAGCGGTCAAGGGAGTTCCTGAAGATGGAGAAGCCCGAGGGAGTGCAGAGAGACCAAAAGGGAGTCGAGAATCTCATGAGGGAGCCGAGAGACTGAAGTGGCTGGGGAAGGTTTTTGCAGAGCTGTGGCACAAGCCAGGCACACAGGTAAGTGTGGGGGAAGGAACAGCAGCTCTGCGTGCTCGACAGGTGAGCCCTATTGGTGGTTGTCAACCTCTTGGAGAGACATCTGTTATGGTCTTGTCACAATCTGATATTTGGATACGTGGCAATTTTTTTGTCCTTGCCAGGACAAAACAAAGATCACAAAATATTGGGTGCACAAATAGGCACTGGGGCTGGCGTGCGGTCTTACGAGAGATGGGGCAGAACCCCCCTGCTTTCTAACACTCCCCACCGCAGTGGGAGGCTGGTGCGGCTGGACTCTGCCTTCCCTCCCCTGGGATGAGCCACACGGCAGCTGCACCCTTTGTTGCCCGGCAGGACCTGTGAGAAGATTTAAAGGTGATCCTAAGTTGTGAAATTAAGATGCAAAAGAGGTCAGATGTCACACGCACAACAAACTTTTATTAGAGTAACACAACGAAAGCCCTAGAGCAGATAGGACAGGGAGGAAAACAGAGACACAAAAGAAAGGAGAAAGCAGAAATACGGAGGACAGCAAGCGAGAGAATAGTTACCACCACAGTCCAGCAATATCATCAGTGGGGAAGTGCTTCCCTGCACCCATAGTGTCCCAGATTTTTATACAGTTCTTGCCCACTGCACCCCCACTTTTCTCCCTGCAGAGGTGAGAAAATCCTTCTATCTTCTCTGTGCTCCTCCAAGATAGGAGGGGGGTATGGTGCCAGGGCTATGTCCTGCAGATAGTCTTTCTTTGACTAATTAATAAGATAAGCCATGGCAAAACGGGAGGTTGAGACAACTGGCACCACAGGATTAGTTTATTGCAGTGGAGGTTTGGTCCTAGGAGGCAGCTTGAGACGGGCACTCTATCTTTTCCTGCTAAGTCCATGGTTTTAATGAAACCTCAAGGCTTGGTTATCACTGGATATTCTGCTCCCAGCACCAGCTGTACAACTCCTTTGTATCCAATCTCAGCATGTCCCACACTAAACTCCCCAGTTCTCAGGTACACCCACAGTTTGGTGGGTTGCTGAGACATTTCTTTAGTCCATCAACAAATCTTGTTTTACTCTTAGATGTCTCAAGACAAACAACAGATATCCTGAGTGCCTAAGTACATCACTTATATCTTGGATTGTGCAAGACAAGCTCTATACATCCTGAATGTCACAAGTGTCCACCTGGAGGAAGGCCATATGCTCAACACCAGTCAGGATGGACCTGAGAACCTGGATATCCATGGACACATGCAGCTTTGAAGGCCACAGGCTATGGGGAGTGTCACTGGCAACAAGTGGTAGTTATGACAACTGCTGTGTGCACCATGAGCAGGTGGATGATCTCCTCTGCTGGTGAGGTTACATCTGGAATATTGTGTCCAGTTCTGGGCCCCTCAGTTCAGGAAGGACAGGGAACTGCTTAAAGAGTCCAGTGCAGAGCCACAAAGATGATTAAGGGAGGGGAACATCTCCCTTATAAGGAAAGGCTGAGGGAGCTGGGTTTCTTTAGCTTGGAGAAGAGGAGACTGAGGGGTGACCTCATCCATGTTTACAAATATGTTAAGGGCGAGTGGCAGGAGGATGGAGCCAGGCTTTTTTTCAGTGCTGTCCAGTGATAGCACCAGGGGCAGTGGGTGCAAGTGGAGTGGAGCATAGGAAGTTCCACATAAACATCAGAAAAAACTTTACTGTGAGAGTGACAGAGCACTGGGACAGGCTGCCCAGAGAGGTTGTGGAGTCTCCTTCATTGAAGACATTCAAAACCCACTTGGACGCCTTCCTGTGTGATGTGCTCTAGGTGACCCTGCTCTGGCAGGGGGGTTGGACTGGATCATCTTTTGAGGTCCCTTCCAACCCCTAAGATTCTGGGATTCTGTGATTCTATTGGCCTTACAGCTCTTCCAGCAGCACTGCCAGCATTACAAATCTCTTGTTCAGAAAGTCCCCAAACCACCAGGGCTGGAAGAACCTTTAGGAAAAGCCAAGAAAGCCCAAGCCATGTTATCTGCCCCAAGTGGTCCCTATGGACAGCAAAGTGCAGGTGCCTCTCCTCCACCTCTCCCTGCCCTGCCAGCCCTGAGATCCTGAGGGTTGCCATCAGATGACTAAGAGAGAGCAATACGGACAATGATTAGACAACTGTGAGGCACACATGCAACCTTTGTGCTACTGTTTCTGAGTGCAATTCATTGTTATTATTCTCTCATGAGGAGGAAAACAAAACCTAGAAACCTCCAGCTTTCTTGAAATCTTTGAGATTGCAATTGTAAATGCAGATGCAAAATCCATTTACAATTGTACATTGAGAAATGAAGTGATATTTAGGATTTAATTTACTTTTATGTTACCCTGCCTGTCAATTACAGTACCATAACTAAATAACTGAAAAAATATATAGTCCTAATTATGAATAATATAGCAGCATCTGGGAAGCTTGGGTAGATGCCAACAAGAGAGATGATGACATTTTGGTTTAAAAGCTGGAACAGTGTTTTCTGTATACAGACCGTCTTTCTTGCATATTTTATAGCTCTGGGAACAAGTGTCAAACCCATGCAAAGCGTGGGTTTGCATAAATGTTCATGGCATGAATTGAAAGGTAGGATTTTTAAGATCGTATTTAAAGTTAACAGCTTTAGGTTAGATATCTCTGTACGGGCATTTAGCAATAAAAGGATAGATGTGTTTTAGTGGCAGAAGGAGCATAATCACAAAAGACAGGCTGTTGTCAGAGTGGTGGATCAGTTAGTTATGCAAGGCAATTCTAAACCCTCATACCAGCTAGCTTGGTCTTTTCCAGGCAAAAAAGCAAATATTGATCATAGCAAAACTAAACAGAACAATCTGACCCTATTCTAATTACAAAAAAGGCTGTATCTACTCATGAAAGTTCTTCGAATGTTTTTTTTATGCAACTTAGTTTGAGAGAAATAAAAAAGAAGAATTTTTGAGGTAGTTAATACAGTTTAGTACTATTTTTGTTGAAATAATAACCCACTAGCTTAATCATACCTTATCCATTTCATAAAACGTACATAGTTTTCTTAGTCATATGAACTTCCAGGCATTAGCACAGAAAAACACTGCCTAGACATAAGATTGGAAGTCCCAACAGCAAGTATGTCTGTGCAGTTTGGAAACAGTAACAGAAAGCAAAACAGTGCAGAATATATAACTTGGCTACATATCATGACAGCCAAGTCATGATTTGGAAGAGTGACAGCCAAGTCAAACTAAGTTCTTACTACCCTTATATAAGAGATGTGGCTTCTCTTTTGTGCACTTAATGGAAAACAATCATGTGTTCATGATGATTACTTCAGGGTAAGTCCCACCCCTTCATGTCCTTCCTCAGCCTTCCTCTCTCAGATCAGCTATGTTAAACCTCTGCCTGAACGTTACTTTGAGAATACGCATCCTTCTCATCTGGCATCTTCTTCAGAGAAAAAAAGATACTTCCTTTCCAGCTAGGGCGTGCTTGCTATGGCAGAGGAAGGAAGATACAAATCTCCTGTTCACACCCAAGTACTTACCCACCTGATCCTGGAGGGGTTTGTACTGACCACGAGGAGTGTAGAGGCTGACGTTTCTCAGGTAGCAGCTCCCTGTGAGAGGGCAGACCCAAGGCACTGTCAGGGACACTGTCTGCCCTACGTCCAAGGTGCAGCCTGGGCAGCGAAAACAGAGGATTTGGAAAAGTGTTATGCTGTTTGTCATGGTTTCAACCCGGTTGGCTGCTTTCACGTTAGTGGGGCTCTGCTTCTGCCAACAGTGCTTGATGGTATAAGATACCTCTTAGTAACAAAAATAGTTTAAAAACATTGCATGAGAAGGGTGAGTAGAAATTCTGAGTACTTTATAACCAGCTTACAGTGTAGCAATAACAACAGCATTTTAGTTCTTTTAGTATTATCAAGCCAGTGCCCTAAATAGAGTCAAAAAGTCATGTTGGATTTTTGGAGGTGCTGATCTGTGCAAGAATGCAAAGTATCAATTTAATGAAAACTATTTTAGTCCTGACATTATATAAACCAAAAATATCACAGCTTGACTTTGAAATTCCATGCTGAGTTTATAGGGTCGGTAGTTAGAAAGCAGGTTTGTACTTGTAAACTGTGCAGAGTTGGTACGAAATCCTTGAGAATATTCAAAGAATGAGAGGAACATTTTGGCTTGTGCTTTTCTGGCTAGAAACTTATTTTTATCCAACATTTCTTATTATGATCTGTCCATAAAATTAAGCTAACTCCTCCTCTCTGTCTCCATATCAGTAGACATTATTTTTGTTTCTACTCAAACTATTTTGGCCTTGTTTATCACATTTCTTCTCCACACAGAATAAATGTCACAGTTTATAAACTTGAGCTATGATATTTTTATAAGCCAAGAAAAACAGGAAATGTTGTTAAAAAAAAAAAAAAAAAAAAAAAGAGGAAAAACATTACTGGAAGATAATTAGAATGATTAATTAAGTCAAGCACAAGGAGCACTTAGCTCTGGCTTTTGGTAGCAGATATCTTAGGCTAAAGCACATTCCTGCAGAGAAGCTCATTCTAATAAAATTAGGTCTAAGTTCCTTTCTCTCCGACTCAATTATAGAGTCCTTCTGACTTCGGATCATTTTCTCCCTGAAGAGGAGCACAAGGGTTCTGCTCACAGTAAAGGGGATTTCAGAGACAAAGCTAAGGTAAATGTAATTTTCCTGAAATTTGAAATTTATATACAGCTGATTGAAAGTGTTATTAATGAACTGGTTGAAAGGAAGAAGTCAGAGTTGTGGTCAATGGGACAGAATCTGGTTGGAGGTCTGTGACTAGTGGAGTCCCTCAGGGGTCAGTACAGGGACCGGTGCTGTTCAGTATTTTCATCAATAACCTGGATGAGGGAACAGAGTGCCCTCAGCAAGTTTGCTGATGACACTAAATTGGGAGGAGTGGCTGACACACCAGAAGGCTGTGCTGCCATTCAGTGAGACCTAGACAGGCTGGAGAGTTGGGCAGGGAGAATCTTGATGAAATTCAACAAGGGCAAGCGTAGAGTTTTGCATTTGGGGAAGAACAACCCCACGTACCAGTACAGGTTGGGGGCTGATCTGCTGGAGAGCAGTGTAGGAGAAAGGGACCTGGGGGTCCTGGTGGACAGGAGGATGACCATGAACCAGCAGTGTGCCCTTGTAGCCAAGAAGGCCAATGGCACCCTGGGGTGGAATAGAAGGGGTGTGCCTAGTAGGTGGAGAGAGGTACTCCTCCCGCTCTGCTCTGCCCTGGTCAGGCTACATCCAGAGTATTGTGTCTAGTTCTGAGCTCCTCAGTTCAAGAAGGACAGGGAACTGCTTGAAAGAGTCCAGCGAGAGCCACAAAGATGATTAAGGGAGTGGAACATCTCCCTTATGAGGAAAGGCTGAGGGAGCTGGGTCTCTTTAGCTTGGAGAAAAGGAGACTGAGGGGTGACTTCATCAGTGTTTACAAATATGTTAAGGGCGAGTGGCAGGAGGATGGAGCCAGGCTTTTTTCAGTGATGTCCAGTGACAGGACAAGGGGCAGTGGGTGCAAACTGGAGCATAGGAAGTTCCACATAAACATCAGAAAAAACTTCTTTACTGTGAGAGTGACAGAGCACTGGAACAGGCTGCCCAGAGAGGTTGTGGAGTCTCCTTTGCTGGAGACATTCAAAACCCACCTGGATGCGTTCCTGTGTGATGTGCTCCAGGTGTCCCTGCTCTGGCAGGGGCGTTGGACTAGATGATCTTTTGAGGTCCCTTCCAACCCCTAAGATTCTGTGATTCTGTGATTCTGTGATTCTGTGATTCTGTGATTTGTATCTGCTGACAAACGTAACCCAATGAAATGAGAAATATATTTGGCTAGGAACAGTACAGATGAAGTATATAATAAAATTCGCCCAACTGATAGGTAATATATATTTTTAATATTAAAAAAAAATTGAATTAACTCTACCCCCTGTACTGGTTTGAGCCAGGAGGAAGCCAATTTTCTTTTTATGGATTTTTTTTTCTTCAGTGAACTCTCTTTTAAGCAGCACACTTGCTGAAACTAGCAGCAAGTTTTCCAGCTAGTGGACTGATAATGCCCAAATGTTTACAGTTAGTGCTGAGAGACCAAGGACACTTTGTTCTGCTTGTTGAGTCTTCTGCTTCAGACACTAAAGGAGCAGAAGAGTCAGATTTACAAGCTTCCCTAGGAGCAGACTAGACAGGTGGCAAAATTGGCCAGAGATTATTCTATCCTCTATGTCATACTTGGTATAAATTCTGGGATCACAGAAGTCAAGTCCCTTCTTCCTTCCTCTTCCATCCATGTCCTGTGTCCAGGGATGACTCCGTCTACCCACCACCTTTGATCTCTAGTCCTATGTGCTCCTGACCCTTGTATCTCCTTCAGCTCCTGTCTGCTCTGTTACTATCTCCCGAAGCAGTCTGGGACTTTTTGGAGCTGCTCACAGCTAAGGAGAGTGCCATGGGAGTTGCTGGGAGTGAGGGGAGGTGATAGGGATTTTGCACATTCCTACACATATATATTCGTACATATTTTCTTTAACAGTAGTATTTCATTAAAGCAATTTAGTTTAGTTTTCAATCCAGAAGCCTCTCTCCTTATTCTCTCTCTCCTTCTCTCCTTATTTTCTCTCTCTCTCCTTTCCCTATCTGGCTGGGAGGGGATAGAGAGCATTATTGTAATTTGTTTGACTGCAAATCCTGTATTAAACTGTGACAACCCCTCACCATGTTCCCTCTTCTTTTTCCAACTGACAGAAAGGCTAGATGCATTAGGTGGATACTAGCAAAAATGCACATCTTGTTGTAAAATACAATTATATATATAGGATTACATGTCACACAGACATCTGCATAGAACAGAGGATAAAGAATTTTATTGAAGAGAACTAATAAGATTCCTAAATATCATAAATTCTGTATCTGCAACCAAAATAATCTTCTAAATAATGTTTACCTAATCAAGAAAAAATTGAACAAATGCCCCAAGTGGCAGTGAAGTTTCTTAGACACTCCATTGCACCCCTTACCATAAGATGCATTCCATTCAAAAGAGTCACTGTTCTTTATTGTTTTATTATTGAGATATTTACTGTATATTTAATTATGAAACAAGGCTGCCGTTCTTGAGAAACAAGTCCAGTTTTGCCATGACTTTCTGGAGTTGATGGACTTCTGCCTTTCTCTTCTTTAATTACATTTTTGTATCACTTCTATTTTGTGTGTGTGTATGTGTAACAGCAATATTACTCTCTCATATCACTTAGAACTTCCTCCTTACTTCAGGAATAACAGCTGCTGAATTACCATCATTCTTACTGTGTGTATGTCCGAGAGATTAAGAGACTCTGTGGATCAGGAGCTACAGGCAAGCAGGAGAACCAAAACCAAAGCGCAGGTTGAAGTTACTTTAGTTCCTAGAGGCTTTGCATGCTTTTTCAAATATAAAATAATTTCTCTGTAGAAGCATGGCATTTCATGACTAATTAAAATGCATTCTGCAGGCCTCTAGAGAGTTTATCTGCCAGTTTACTTACCTATCTTCAAATTTTAAAAGCCTTAAAAAATATGACTTCCTAATGGATTTTAAAAGCCAAGAATATTCAAGATTTATATTTTTTCAGATGTGTAGTATCTGATCACCTTAAAAAGCCCCTGACATCTCGTATAAAACTGGAAACTGAATAATACACAGTGAGGGATATCTTAAAACATTCTTATAGCTTGGATAAAGCACCCAGTGAACACGTGTAACACGAATGGAAGATTAAAGACCTAATTATTTTTGTTGTGCTTGTGAGGGAAAAAACCCAAGTCACGTCATACCTCATTAGATAATGTGTACATATATAATTCATATGGTGTCTTTAAATACTACACATATTGTATATGCATTTAGGTAACTTAAAAGTACAGTTGGATAGATGAAACTCCTACTCAAATTGGGGAGAGACAGAAAGGATGGAAAGGAGGCACAACTAAGAGAAGAGGGAAAAGCAATGTTCAGGGTACTGTTGTAAGAAACTATCCTGCTCTGAGAGTTTGATAGATGGTGATTCTATAATTCTGTAATTCTTGAATCTTGCACCTTGCTCTGCTGACCAGTGTCATGTTACCTGAAGCTGAGGCAAGGAAGACACAACATCCCTGGGCAACATGTGCCAGTGTCTTACCACCCTCACAGGAAAGAACTTTTTCCTAAGAAAAGGTTGTTTAATCAGGCAAGAGCTTTATTATACCTGAAGGTAATTATAATAACTTGAACAAAATAACATTGTTTCTGTTTAGACTGTGTTAATAGTGGTTAAATTTTCTCACGGATATGTAAAAAGTAATTTATTTTTGTATTGAGATGGCAATATGGTTTCTCTTATACAATAAAATGTATGATCATGTTTATTTTCCAATTTATTTTTTTTTCACATACAGAAAACATTTCTAAGATTTCAGCAAGGCACAAGAAAGTGTCACTGCATGCTTGAATGAGGAACAGACAGCGAACAAGCTGAGTCCTTTGGGAAGAATTTCATGGCAGAGACTCTATTTCTGCTAGTTAGGATTACAAATTGTTTGGACAAGTATATTAATCTGGTACATCATCGGAGAGGTTTGTATTTGTTTTTGGAAGACAGGTTTACTTCAGAGCAAATGAAATAATTAAAATAATTACAGTAGGGACTATATGAGGATGGGTATTCATACAGCAAAGCCTGAAGGATCACTGTAAAGGTTGAAAAACAAAACAAGGGGGGATTCGGGTGGTTAGCCCCTCTCCCTTAGGCTTTACCTGATACCTGTCGAAACCCTCCCCATGGGTTGTATGCACTTCCACTCAAAAAGGGAGTGAGGACGCTGAGTGAGGGGTTTTTAGGTGCTGGTATTTTATGAACAAAACAGAGGTGTATGAAGATATAATACAAGCCACTGATGGGGTGCAAAGGATAGGAAGAGGATTGTTAGGATAAAGGGAAGTGATTTAGAGCGCGTCGCAGTTCCCCCCCGTTGGGGTCACCGTTGTGCGTGTGAGAACGGGGAGTGAACTCTACATAGAGACAGGAGAGCAGGGAAGATTTGCAGATGGAGTTCTTAAACTCCTGATGCGTTGAAGGTCGCAGAAGCTAGCAGTAGTGATGGATCCTGGGCTGGAGGGCAGCAGGCACGCACCGTGTGGGCAGTGGCGGTGCAGCAGCTTTGGCTCAGGCGGGTCTTCCTGTCTTCTTGGGGAACAGGCAGGGGTCTCAGCTCTCTGTTCTTAAAAGAACGGTTAGATTTCAGCCTTTATTTAGCCCTTCAGGTCCCATGAAGATCTGGCAGGCAGTAGCAGAGTATCGTGCCTGTAGGCTACCAGTGATTTCTGCTCTCATTTCAACAGAGGCAGAAGCCCCCCCCAGCTGTCCGGTGACTTCTCCCAGGTTAGGATGACTCAGCGCACTGTTTCAGGTGCTACAGTGCATTATCTGATCTTCATGTCAGCTCTGGCCCAGCCAATCTTGAGTCCCGGAGCAGAAGAGACCACCCACCCACAGGCAGCCAGGTAGACCCCTTCTGCAAGGAGCCAGGGCCTCAGGTCTTGATGGTCCCTGGTATCACAGGCACCATGCAGGAGTGGTATCCATTTAGTCGCCCTTATATGTTGAGATAGTTTTATGGGAATCATGTATTTTTTTTTGTGGTAAGGGGCATAACCCTTACAATCACTGAGCCAGAGGGCCCCATGACAAGACAATGGATAAGACAATATTTAGATCCTGCACCTCAAAAATACAGTTTCTAAACCAAAATATGTTTTCTTCTGCTTAAATGGTATTACAAATTAATAGTATTTGTATTGAATACTCCCTGCCAGTATTCAGTGGCAGGGAGTTTGCTGAGTTTTGGATTTAGATTTAGCTGTCTTTCCATAGCACCCAGGCACAACAATGAAGACAGACACCTAATTATTTGGTGTCGTCCACACACAGACCAAGAAGGAGGATGAAAACTGATGGGGAATTAGACACCCAGGAAAAACAGGGGGTTGGCTCAACACTGTCCTCCCATCAAATTTGGTAATTTGGATTGCTGTCTCATACTTTTTTTGTTTCTTGCATGGGACACTGTATTCAGTATTGATTCTAATTGATTTTTGCTGTCCTGTTGCATCCTGTGAGCTATTCTCACAGGCCACTGAGAAGGCCAAATAATCCAAAGTGGTTGCCTGTGTACACATGGAGGGGCTGATGGTGCCTGTATGAAGGATCTCCCATACTCAGGGGCTGTATCTGCTGTCCAGCAGCTTGTTCTTTGTACAAGTACCTACAAAGGAGATGAAACCAGGGCTTTTCAATCCCTTGAGATGACCCAGAGCCATGGGGCATTGATTATAACAATTATCTACTAGGTAGGCTTGTACTGTTCCTTGGTAAAGTTCCTTTAACTGCCTGCATAATATAATCTCTATCAGCCTTTAAAAGTTCGTAGTGATTGTTCCCATGGAAAATCACATCCAAGAGATTTGATAATTTTGTGAGAAATGAAACACCAGAACATTGCATCTGGATACTAATGCTAAAATGCTTTTCTGGTGGAGATACCATTCCTTTGCCAACCTAAAATCCATTTGCATTTAGAATGAAGAGTCAGACATACAAAGCACACTCCTAAACCCAGCATCCTTCTAGCATGGTTGTATATATACCATCTTGTGTAGGATCTGCATCAAAGTCTTACATAAATTAAGTCCTAGAGTCTCAACATCATGTGGCTGGACAAATGCATTATAGGCTTATCCCATCAAATGTAGGTGCGCAAAAAAGGAGGATTACAGGCAAATTTTTTTAAGTGCTATTAAACAGAGAGGAAATAAATCCTGTGACTATTAAAGTGTACAGCACTGTTTCACTGTCGTATCTTATAGAAATTTTCTTCATGGCTTTGGAGATTTGCAATTTGCAATTGAAATATGCTTGACAACACTTGCCCTGATAGTTCGAAGGAGACCATCAACAAAATTGTTCAAGTTTCTAATAAGTGTCACAAAGGACTTCTGTTTGTGGTCTTGATCACATGAAAGTACTGTCAAGAAAAGGAAACCCATTGCCATGGTCTTTCTATTAATTTAGTTCATTATTCACTGTTTATAAAAATTCACTTTTAATATTTTTATAAAATGCTATAATGCCAGGTGTTGATGGTATCAATTTGTCATCCTGAAACACCTGAAAGCTAATCTAAGATTTGATGTTTTGTTTCACAAGGGGCCATTCAGATTATATTTGAAAATCATACTACTGCTCTGCATTGTATAATATAGCATCTATGTTCCATTCTCACTATATGTGAGTTACCGTCACACTTCCTGGATAATATTCATGTCATGAGCAGCAAGTGAAAAGGAAGCTATAAGAGAATGCACAAGCCAAAAATTTAGTTCTAGAGTCTACAATCACATATCTCATCCTGACCCCAGCTGTAAGCATAGCTGATTGCATTTCTAGTATTGGCAGAGCTAGCAAAGTCCAGCAAATTACCTTGTGCCTCACAACTGAACGGTTTATCTCAAGTCATAAGGGTATGGAGCCTAAAGCTGTGATAGAAGTTGAAAACAGCTTCTAAATGACATAACTTCTGTACTAGCTTGACTGCATCACATCTCTTTGTAGGGCCACTGCAGGGTCAGCACCACACACCACAGGATGCAGCATGTCCGGCTTGGTGACTGTGATGTCGCAGGGCAAAGCATGACTGTAGGTGTAGTTTTACAGAGACTGCTTTAGTGGGATAAAGTTTGAGATTAACACATTTGGCAGCAAAAGCCTCTGTGCAGGGCACCTGCTAGTACACTATTTTGGATCTGTCCTTACAGGCAATGGAGATCTGGTCAATACAGTCAGAGGAGCCTGGGGCACAACTCAGTTCACAACTCAGAAGTAGACTTGTATCTACTCATCTAATGCCTTCTCCATTGACTCTAGTGATTAGGGTCTTAGTTTGGCTCACAACATGTAGGAACATGGAGTAATTTGAGATATGACATGGGACATATAGGAAACCCATGCTCTTATAGACTGGCAGCTATGACATGAAATAGCCATAGAAGCCAATAAAAGCGACTGAAGCAATCCCCTAGTATAGTGTAGACATTTGTATAGTCCTAGGTTAGGTCTTAATCTTGTTTGATTCCTACCCTTGTAGCAATACCTATGTTCAAGCTAGGCACACTTCATTTCTCGAGCTGTAGCTTGTGAACAACAGCTCCCCAGCTGGCTTCACAAACTGCAGGCAGCAGACAGTAACAAGTGGGAGATTACAATCTGGGGGCACAGATAGCACAAGCCACAGGCTGCAGCTGTGGCTGGTGGAGAACCAGACTGGAAAGAATAACTGGCCACAAGCCTTCCAGTGGGAGTGGCTGACAAAAAGTAGGATTAAGATGAAGCAGTTTTCAGGCATGGCATCATTCTTGTCTGGGATACAGAAACTCTGTGCACTTAGCCATGTATAGAACCTGCTGGGGGCTGCACAGTGACTACTGCACCTGCCACGGGGGGACACATGCTGTGTGCTGCTGGTTTTGCTTGGGGAAACTTCACATTCACAGGCTGACTTGTCCTTGTGTTTTCTTTTTCCTTTTTCTGTTCTGTTTGGGTGAATTCACATGGTGGTTTCCATGAGTGTTTGTTTCCTAGGCTTAGCAGCAGGGAAGAGAAAAAAAGGAAGACAAGAGGCTAGGCAGAACTCCAGCTGCCCTGCCCAAGTGTTTTAGCACATCTAAAGAGAGGGCTTAGTCCTGACTGCCCGCAGCCACTGTCTGGAAAAAGGTTTCCACATGTGGAAGGAGCTGGAGCATCCTTAGCGGCTATCCACAAGTCTGGAACAATCTCCTGGCAACAAAACACAGCAAAATGCAGCACGAAGTCCTTTACCCACACACATCTCATCCAGAAACATCATGCATAAACACTGAAAAAAGAAACTACATGCACTAAACAAAATCTAGACCTTATTGTGTGATTTGGGGCCCATGACAGTATGTTGACAATCACATATTACCTCTTGTTAAGTCCCCTGCAAGGCAACACTTCTCTATGTAAAAATTTTTAACAATATTTAAACATCCATTTAAATAATATTTGTTAGTCTCTGATTACTTTCAGGTAATGGTAGACATGAGGATTAAGAAAAATGATATGTCCACCACCAAGAATGAAGTAGAATAATTGCACTGCATTATAACTTGTTTGGGGGCTACAATTAAGCCATCTAAGTTCTCTGCCATGCTGTTCTTTGGATCATTAGCTACTTGATACCATTTGTATGATTGTGATCTCCCTGAATGTCATTGCAAAACTCTCTGTTTTGTTGCCAGAAAAAAACACAGGACTTCCCACCTGCACTTTACTAATGTCATGTCAATAAATACATTTCTTTGAGAAATGTCCTTGCTAAATGAGATGAAATTACTTTTACATCAGTTTAAAATGGCTCAAACTCCATGGATTTCAATAGGCTTGTTCTTACACTGTGCTATTAACTCCAGACGAGTGTTATTACATTTGGATACTGATATTTAAACTTGATTTGAATCACTTAGATAAAAACTAGAAAATTACAGAATATTTGTGTGGAACACTGAGCTGAAAATACTGAAAATATAATGGCATTAAAGGTTTCTGAAACTTTCTTCTCTCTGGAAAAAATGCACGTCAACAGTTGGTGGCCATACACTGCTTCTGCTTTTGCCACTTGATAGCTGGAGCAACACACCAGAACCTTTGAAGGAAAAAGGCATTTTACTCTGGGAGTGCTTATGGTTTCTACAGATGCCTACAATGGAGCAGCCCAGAGGGGGGCAGAGAGTTGGGGTTGTGCTTTGGGGCAGCGTACATACCCTGTAAGGGTAAGCAACACAGTAAACACGATGGGTGGTTTCAGAGGGCAAACTGGGGCTTGGATGTCAGTGTGTGAGGGAACAGAAGCACTGCTCTCCCACAGCTGATGGTAGTGGCCAACCCAAGAAACAATGTGCTTGGTGTTATTCATTGCTCCCAGCTTGCCAAACACAGCTTCTTTCTCTTTGTCCTGAAAAATGATCAACACTCTATAAAGCTTTTAAGATACTGAGATGCAATAAAATATTTCTGGTTGCATCTGAGTAACCAGCTAAATCACACATTTAGTTTTAAGACTGAAAGGCAGTGCTGGCTTCAGCAGATGAAAGATGTGCATATAGATATAGGGCACTGAGTGTTTTTCCTGATGAATAACTTCTGAAACAAATTATGCATAAGATAACACCACACTGCTGGTCTATTACTGGTGTTTGCATCAAAACAATTAACACTTAAGTAAATAAATCTCATTACCTATATGCATGTCCTCTACCTGTTAGGCTTTCAAATGTGTAAAACTGGAACAACCATTTATTATAAATTGTGGTGTAATAACAATAATCTCTGTGATGTTATTTGCAGTTGTGGTCATTATAAATGACAGATGTGTTAGAGCAGCATCATTCTGAGAGACTAATACATTACCCATTTATTGCTGTGCAGGAAATTGCTCAGGTCGTTATTGTCAACCTAATTAATCTAGGCTTTGGGTAACCAAAAAGCCCACATGCCCCCCCGCAAAACCACAACAAACCCAAACAAATAAACAAAAAAAACACCCAAAAAACCAAAGGGTAAAAAAAAGCACTGCTGTGACAGGGAAAACTGAATCATGTTCTTGGGTATTGAGTTTTTCTCCAGCACTCCCTAGTAGCTCATTAATATGTATCCATATTTTCAGCTGTTGCATACCAATGAAATAGGCACTTAACCACTTCTGAGTACTTTCCTGATACAACTGTGCATCATTAGGAAACGGGACAATGTATAGTCATGGCACATCTGTTTCCTTTTCTTCTGGTCCTCTCCTCCTAATAAGATCCTGCTGGATACGCTATTAGGTTTAATTCACTTCAAAGCGCCTGAGAGTTGAAATTACAAGGCATAAACTTTTCTACTTCCATTAATGCCGAGGTCCAGTTTCTGTGGCAAGCCGGGAAAGAACATGACACACCAGTATGATGTAGATTCAATCCATGTTTATTAGGCTGCGTGCAGATTATATAGTCTTAGGACAGCGTGTATGCCACCCACGTGGCAGAGCAAGGTTTTTGAGTGGTTATTGCACACTGTTTACAGGTCCCCATTCCCCTTTTAATTGGTCCCAACTCCAAACCCTTTGTCCAGCCCCTCATCCTGTTTACCACACTACCCGACTGCTGTATGTCATCTTCACTAACTAGTTCCCACAGAATGGCCTTCACTGTTTCTCTTGTTATCTAAAGTTTCTCATAACCATTCAGCACAGCTAGGGCTCCAACACGTTAAGTTTTAAGGAATGTTATAATCAACCAAGCATGGGCATAAAACCTGCAGCCTTATTTTGAAAGAGTTAAAGATTTTTTTACATAATATTGTCGCGGGCTGGTATCAGGGGCCTACCAGCTGTCAGGATGTTTCTGCGACTTCCCCCCCTAGTGTGGAGAGGTTTGTGAATGAGCCCGAGGGTCACACGTGGCGTTGGCCTCCATCAAATGCAGTTGGCTTTATGTAAGCAGTTTGAAGCAGAATTGCCTCCAAATATGCCAGAAGAGCACATGAGCAGTAACAACAGATTAGATTTTCTGTACCTTAGAGAACATAAATGCATTTAACTTAGCTCCTAAAAGCAGGCAGCTATCAGACCAGGGGAGAGGCCAACATAACAACTGTTCTGCCCCCAGACCTTGCTGCAAATCATGCTGAGCAGGCACCTTTCTTCTCACCTCCCCTAATCCCAATGATAAGAAGTGCTGGCTCTGGGCTGTGCTCTGCTCCCATGAGCTACCTTGCCATTTGCAGGCAGAGACATCTAGCCCCTACCGTGTCACCCTCTTCTGCTTGGTCAGCTTTGTGAAAATAATTCAAATATTTGTGTTTATTGTTATCTTTTTTAAATGCACAAGTCACTGAGAGCTGGAAAGCAATGTTGGCCAGCTGACTAATTCAACTATTTCCTTCTACCTACAAGCAGAGGAGAAGAGGAATAAACCAGCCAAACCATGTTTGAAGAGCACAGACTGGGCAGTGAAAGGGAAGAAGGAAAGTCTGCCTTTGGAGGAAACAAATTCAATTTTATTTAAATAATATGAAAGGCTCACTTGTGTCATTTTAGGTGTGGCAATTACTAAGGGAAGCATGGATGTGTGTAACAGGAATATCCAGGAGAGCAATGGAGATAGGAACTCTACAGAGCTGAGAGCTGACAGATTCATTATACTGAACAACCCTCTGGAAATCTGCTTTCTATTCCAGTCTGTCCATAGTCAAATCTATTTCTCTGTGTCAGGATCTGGGGGCAGAGTCGCGGCTCCATCACATACTTGCCACTTTGTGCAGATAGGGAATGTTTCTTATGACCTGCCTAGCTTCAGGATAACTATTTTGGGATGAACATTATGAAGATTTGGCAATGAGACCATGCCAGGGAGGGTTTTTTTCCTAGCACCACTTTGTCTTCAGTTGCTTGTACCTAATGAAGCTTCTCCTGTAACTGCAGGATTAAAACCCCAGGTTTCCTACACATGTTGGAGGCCCAGTTAGTGCCTTGTTTTTCACTACTATTGGGTTCTTCTCTATTTGGTTCAGGTTGCTGCATTTCTTGTCTGAGGAAATCCGTGCACTTTTAAGGAGGATTTCTTGTCCTGCTATACTGATGTTCTACTTAGAGCTGGCTCAAGCAAGAATAGGCTTTAGGGAAATGGAAGCTATTAATTCTATGACATTTCAGGCAGCCCACAGAAGCACTAAATACTGTAGTATTTGACACTGCAGAGGTGACTGAAGTGGCATCTTTGGTTCCTGGTTCTGTGTTTCTCAGATACAAACCCTCCACGTGTGGCACATGTCAGATGCCAGTAACTTAGAGACAAGCCTTCTGATGTAGTTGCTAGGTATCAAAGATGCTCCGCCTCTTTCTTTGTCTCCAATTAATTTCACATATTTTAAGGCAGAACATGACTTATAATGAGTACATTCCTTGCAGCATATTCTTAAATTGAAAAAGCACATGCACACAGACAACCCCTTGCAGATATTTATCTCTGGTCCTTGATGGGATGCCTTGCTATTGACATGCTGCATCTTTTCAGGCATTGTGGCTATTGTCAAGTTGCATCACATTATGTCTGCCTATGGCAAAATAAAGCCTGGAAAACGTGTGGTAGGACTTGAAAATATATTAATTGTGGGTTACTTTGAAAATCAAAAGGGCAATGAAGTTGGTGAGGTTTGATCTCAACTTTTCATAGTTTTCTTAAATTGCTTGACAGGTTACATCTATGAAAAACAATTTTCTATCCAGTCTGTTAGTACTTTATCTTTGTGTCTATGGTTTATCCTGTCTTGTCTCTGCATCACTTCCTGGATATTTAAAAAGAATCAATGTTTTGAGAAAAAACAGCTCTTCGAGAGAAGTCTGATGTAATCGACGTATTTATATTAATTCAGCAGAAATTAAATGCCCAGACTAGGCCTTGTCTAACAACTAGATAGGATACAAAAAAGAAACTTAAGTCCCGCATTAAGTATCTGTTGCATACATATAAAAAATTCTTCCTGTCTTCCAGCTACAGTAGATCATAAATCATACAGCAGAACAACATGAGTCACCAGTCTCTTTTATAGGATTCAGATTAAATTATTTATAATTTTTCTTGGGCATTTTGATCTCAGACAAATAATTTTCATCCACCTGGTGGCTGGATCCAAAGACTGGGCCATTTTTAAAATCACAAGACATGCACCTTCACAGTAAGATGCCAAGGTTTTTTGGGCCTAGTATGGAGGTACACTATTTTGTGGCAGAATATATCCCAATAATCTTGCCAGAATCCATTGGGAAGTTAAAGGCTTGCGTATTTTGAAGTGTTGTCATCTTCAGGGTGATTACAAGAGTATCTGAATCCCCTGTGACTGAACACTGGAATGACAACAGCCATGTGCAAATGGCAAGACACAGTCGGTTTATTTATTTGGAGCAGCAGGAGCTGCTTGCAGAATTACAGCCTGTTGTTCCTTCTAGTTTGCTTTTCCTCACCATCCTTCCATGTTTCTTTGAATAGTTATTCTCCATGTATCAATAGTAAGTATTTCCTTAACTGTGACCTGCTCTTTCCTTCCCTCCTGAAACTGCCAATGAGTATCCCAGGGTCTACCTAATCATCTGGATCATTAAAGTATGGGATTTGGATTAGCCTTATTGATTTTAAGGCATTTGCCACATAGGTGTCAAATGGTTGTTGAAAAGAGAACATTGCCTACATCATAGCTCCTCAGCCCTAGGCTCCCTTCATTATCAATGCACAGGAAAGACATCAGGACCTATTTTAGATGCTTACCTTAGGGAAGAAGTTTTATGTCGCAAAAGGGCTGCCTTCTGCCAGTTAGTGTAAAGGGAATATACAGTGAATTAAGATAATGTTGACTTCTCAATAGACATATGTTTCACCAGCAGCTTTAATACATGGCATCTCTGATCATGATAATTCCTGATGAAGCTTCATTGTTTTTCATCCTAGTGTGAGTCCCCCACTGAATATTATTCAGTCTTGGAATTCAGTGTTCTGTTGATTTCTTGTCATTTAGCAATTTTCACATTGCTTGGTCAATCAAAATAATCTTTGGTGACTTTTGATGATCTGTTTGCCTGGTGTTCCAGTTTGGTGGTTTCCTTAATAATAGTGAAAGACATGGTGTCATGCTGCTGGAAGTTCACTGCTGCCCATACTTGTGCCAGTCTGTGGGCAGGGTGTTTGATGGTCCATTGCTGCAAATAACTCAGGACACTGGATCAAAAGACCATATCTGCTCGTTTTCTTCATGCAGTATGCAGAGACTGCAGCATGCTGATCCTCTCTCTGGGGTGACAACCCAGTATTTTTCTGGTAAGGCTTTGGTGGCTGAAAATTCCCAGAAGCTGCCAAGCCTAAGCAGGGAGCAGTGTCCTAACTAACCCCCTCCCTGCTCAGTTTGCCTAACGAGCAACAGATCACAAGGTGTTTGTTTAGCCACTCAGTTGGCTGGACTTTGTTATAATTCCTGGTGGGAACATACCTTTAGGAAAGGTTTTTCCTCTCATTTTATCTTATATCTCTCATACCTACTCCTAGCTCAGTGTTACGTGTCTCTTAATATCATGTGATTCTGCACAGTGTAACCTGCACTGACACATCAACCCGAGCACAGCTATTGAGCTCCTGCATTTTATTACATCAACAAGGCTCCTTGCTGGCTACAGAAGCTACAATATCAGCACAGATGACTGTTTCTATGACTTCAAGACCTTGTTTTGCTGACACTGAAAACAGACTTATCAGTATGCTAGGAAGTGTCTCTATGACTATGTTATTTTGTTCAGCAGCAAAACACTGAAGTATACTTGACAACAATCTTCATGTCTTATTGCAAATTTTTAGACTGTAGGTGTAGAATCAAATAGCAGAGTGCATGTTAAGGTTGTTTTTTTACTAGTACATAAAACAGACCATGACTTGTATTGATCTTAGTGGACTGTTTTCTCTGTACT
The DNA here is from genome assembly GCF_020740795.1 of Apus apus. Classification (NCBI taxonomy): domain Eukaryota; kingdom Metazoa; phylum Chordata; class Aves; order Apodiformes; family Apodidae; genus Apus; species Apus apus. The sequence continues at coordinate 62,966,066 of NC_067282.1, read as the reverse complement.
GTCCACTAGAAAGAGATGGTGGTCCATGCTTTCCCCAAGACCAGCTAATTTGCCTTGTACATTAAATGTAGGCAGGTATCCCACACTATACTTGAGAAATGTATTCCTTTGTTAGAACAGGGTTCCTATCACCTCTATCTGAACCACAACCTTATGGTCATAATAATATCAGAATTTGAATCAGTCTGCTAAAAATATTGACATCAACGTTACCTGATCTTATAAATGCCTTCTCAGGGTGCTTGGTGATAGGATAACTGTTATCTGTTGGACAAACACCTTTCAACATCATCAAGTGCTGCTGAGTTATATTTTTATTGCTAAATAATAACTGTAGTAATAAAAATGTGTCTTATTCTGTGTCCAAAATTATGTATTAATCTTACTCTCATTTCTCTCACAAGAAAGCTGCAATTGTTCATATTCTTTAGAACTGAAAGCCTTTCCAATTTCCACGCAAATCATTATACATCCTATCCAAGGCACATTTCTATAACTGCAACTTACAAAGCCACTGATTAGGCAGATCGTTCAGCCACTAACCTCCATCTATTTCCATGTTTAACAGTGGTTAAAGACTTAATAAATGCAATTTCAACCTTCTCCATTTCACACATGTGACTTGATATTTTGTCTCCCCAGAGCCTGTTCTCAAACAGCAACTGTGGTGAATGTCCCTTTGAGTAGGACCCTTGGACTCCACATAAACTGGTAAATATCTTCAGATGCCTAAAATTGTTCTCCAAGGGCACAAAAATAACTTTTTCCTGACACCTTATACCCTTATTGCCACTTCCTAGCATACTGATAAGTTTTCAGTGTCAGCAAAACAAGGTCTTGAAGAAACCTCAACATCTGACCTCTAGGCCTTGCCTTCAGCTTGAACCCACATACTGGAGAGTTTAGTAACTCAACTGCAGATTTTGATTCACATCTATTTCTCCATTTGCTTCTTCCCCTTTAAGTAATCTTTCTCCCATATTTCTCTGAAGAAAGCTGGTGTTCTTCTGAATTTAAATACTTTCTAATTTTCTTGTAAAGTGTGATGACACTTGGTGAGGGTATTTTAACAAGATTCTTTATTTCCATAAAGTTCCCAAAGCCCCTGTTTTTACAAGCTCATGTTAGTTTTTTGCAGACCTAGTTCAAGCTCATTGCTTTATAAAACATACTTAATAATAAAATGGTCCAGGGTAGAAACAAATTTCAACTGAAGCAGTTATACCTTTCTTAAGTCCTTTCCCAAGTACCATGTAATTCTATAGTAGTCTTAGGAAGTATTTAATCTTTATTGCACATACAGTATAAATAAATCATACAGCTGCCTACATCTGTAAAAAGGCATAATCTTTAGTGTGAATCCTTTCAACACATGGTAACAGTAGAGCAAGTGAAAGAAGTATGTCAAGAGCAGAAATAAATCCATGCAAGTATGTGATGGATATAAGTTTATACCTGTTAAACACCTTTTCTTGCACATTTTAGTCCAATCAATGAGTACATTTCTCTCTTTCTACTGACGAGGCCCAGCCCAAGCCCCCCCAGTAATGTCTTCCCTTTCTTTTCTGCATGAGCACTGACAAAGAATCAGGCAGAAATGCAATACTTTTTACCAGCAAGTTTTAATGTTAGAGGGAGCTTGGGTCTGGATTAAAATTTCTATTAATCCTTTTTTAAAAATAACATTTTTATACCAGCAGAAAAAAAACACACAGAAGATGACTGTCATTTTGGGAAAAAAAAAATAATAAAAATAAGACAACATCTAGAATAGCCAATATTAATTATCTTGCTATTATATTTTAATAGTCTCAGTACAAGGAACCTGGAAAGTCATGGTGGCCACATGTGACAAGCCCACACAACAATGTACAGAAACACATTTAAAACACTTCATTTCCACTTCCAGAGGAACGCAAGACATGGAAGAGTCTGTTCATCCCTCAGATTGTTTATCTAGCAGAGGTAATTATTTCATAAATCTTGAAAGACATGTTCTATTAGAAGGAAGAAGGTTTGGTTGGTTTTGGTTGTTGTTTTTTTTTTTTTTCCCAGCAGGGAACCTGGAGTCCTTTTGGCAATCAGGCTCCACAAAAATGTGCAGAAGGTGAAGGACATGTTTGTGTGCAAGAGTTGCATCACCCATGCCAGCTGAACTGTGGAATGTCTTGCTGTGTTAGCACAGGCAGGACATGATGGGAACTTTCTCTGCTTATTTTTGCAACTAAATTCACTGTCAGAAAGTGGTTACAAAGCCTGCCCAGATGGATTATGTTAAAAATAGTAATTTCTGCCTCACTTAGCCTGGGCTGATTGATCTAATGTTGAGAAAAGGCGGGGCAGAAAAAGAAAACAGTGGCTGCTTATGGTGGTTGCAGAGAATATTCCTTCAGGTTATCCATTGAATTAACAGTTTTTAACAAGTCATGAGCTAAATGTATTTCCGGAAAGTACTTTGGGCTCAGATTTTACCTTTTTTTTGGAGTACCACTGTGCCAGAGTTTAAATTTTGCATTTGCTTGCAGGGACTGCTGTTTCTGGGCTCGTTTCTCATTGCCTCCACAGCCTTTATCACACAAGGATGAACTTTAGATACTAACATAAACTGTGGCTATGGCCTTGTTACACCTCAGTCAGCATCTAAGGTGCCACTTAATGTCTAATCTGAGACAGCAGGTACTGGCCTCTTTTTTAAGCCAACATCTTTCAAAGTATAAAATTGCCCTCCTGAGAAGCTAGGAAGTATCTAAAATTGATGCACCAGAGTGGTTTTGTGTGCTCTATTGTTATGAGTTCCTCTGAGGAGCACTCAGGAGAGTTGTTGACTGTGATCCAAATGGCTTAAATAATGTGTTCCTTTTACAGTTTCTTATCATGCCAATTTTCAAATTATTCACTGAATTTACGGGTCTTTAAAACCATGTTCCACTTGCAGTTGTAACTGAGGTAGCCAGACAGCAGCAGAGACCAGCACCGTAAGAACGCAATTTAGATGCTGTGAACTCACTCCATTTTGATTTCAAGCTGATGCACTGAGGTGTAGCTGAATTTTGTGTTTAAAAGCAATATAAATTAGAAGTGCATTTTCCATTCTGAATTTCTTTAAAAATGTAGCATTCACGTCAGCCCTTCTTTAGATTTGATTGAACTGAGCCTTGCAAAACCCGATCACTATGAACGTGCTACATGCTTTCCATAATTATGAAATTAATATTGAGCATAACGAATTTTAGCACACAGCACATATGTAAAGTCTGCAGTTTGACTGTTGGCTGCTCATTGTGTACAATTACTTGGAAAAATAAAATGAAATAAAATTACTTAGAAAACTGAAATGAAATAAGATCTGAATTCTGCAACCAGTTAAATACAGGTCTGACAGAAAACAAATGGATTCATGGTGTCCTGACACGTCCCCAGACCACTGCACAAGGCAAGACTTGTGCAACAAAAATAGTATTGAAAGATCCAGTTAAGCTTTTCTTCACAGTACAAAGGGCTCAAAATGAATTTGCAAGGGTGACATTCATTGTGTCATAATGTTAAGATATCTGACTTTGTCATATCAATAGTGTTCTCAGGAAACAATCAGTAAGTTTAATTTCTTTCTAAGTTTTTACTCACTTGTGTTACCAACAGGGTTTGGAGGCTCAATATTGACAAGACTTTGGCTGTTTGAACTTATAGGGCCTGCATTTAAATTGTGAATATGGGAATACTTCCAAATGCCTGGATCCAGGTGTTCATCCAGCTAAGCTATAACCTCCTGTTGGACATGGCTTTGTCCCAATTTCTCTTTCACATCTTGCCTTCCAGCGAACAGAACTCATATTCACTCACCAGAAAGGAGACAGGACATGCTCTAGTCACAGCCCAGCTCTAGATTTTGTCTGATGGTACCCAAGTATTCCTCTGACTATTCATTTCAGTCCTTCTGACCAGATGTTTCCATCTGTTAATCTGTGATCTTTTCCTTGCCCTTTTCTCCACATTACCATACTGCCCTTTGCAGCCCTCTAGCTCCAGCCTTATCTCCTCAAGCTCCCCTACTTTTCTCCACCCAACTGTGGTCTCCTCCTGTAGCCAGTTCTTTTCCAGTTATCAGATGTCAGGCTTTCTACTTCCTCTGTTCATCACAGTCACATTTTCCTAATCCTTCCTTACTTCCTTCCTTCCTGCCTGCCTTCCTGCCTGCCTGCCTCTGAGAAAGGAATACAATAACAGTTCTTCAGCTTTCCTTTATACTTGAGTAGTCTGTCCATGCAGGAACAATTTCAGTTCTTGGCAACTTATATAAAGGCTTCATTTGCCTGGCAAATGGAGACGTCACATTATTTTTTGTTTTAATGTTGAAGAAGGTTCTCTGTAATGTTAACCCTTTTCCCTTTATGTTTACTGGCATAACTCCTATAGCTTTTTCCTTAATAAATAAGACACTATCAAAAATAAAATAGCAGTTTTCTAGCTGCTACTTGGCTTTTAGCCAACAAGTTACAAGCCATGCCTCATGGACCTCAGAAATTTGAATCTCTTGTTTTGCTCATCTTTCTTCCAAACTAAGACCTTAAAGTAAAAGTTGCCTATGATATGGAGAGGCCAGTAACTCTTATTGCCTCAAATTATTCATTGAAGGCAGCTGATGTAAAGAGTAGAAGAACATAATTCACTCAGGAAAAAAAAAACAAAAACCCAACAAACAAATCCACTAATACTATTTTATGATTCTGAGACAGTAAAGAAAAAAAGAATGTGATCAATGTTCACAAGTTAAAAAGAAGTCCCATTTGGTGAATGCAATCAGGTCAGGACAGCCACTGTAATCCCACTGGGACCTTCTGGGCTCCTTAAGCTTTTAAAATGTTGAAGCCACCTTCTACTTAGTTAAGCATAGCCCATTCTAGGTCATAGTTTTAGGGAACATTCCTGTGAGATAATATCAATGAAGTCTTTTGTTAGCAGTTATAAGAATATCAGGAAAACAGGCTGCAGAATGATGCCCTCTGGACATGAAAAGGTTTTTTTTAAACAATTATTTCCTAGTGAGGGCTTTGTTTTGAGACCACTAGACCTCTGAGGAACTTGCCAAATTAAATACTGTGAAATTCTCTTTCAATTAGTCACAGAGGTGTGCAGTGTAAATGTAATAGTTAAAATAAAGATACTAATTGGATAAAAACCACAGCAAGGTTACCAGTTTGCAACATTTTGCAACCTGAGTTTTAAAATGGGTGTCAGTAGCAGAGGGTGAAAGAGAAGTAGGAATTAAATATTGCACCAGTGTTTTGCAAATGCACAGGAATGAATTTAAGATCAGCTCAGCACAAATACCAGATCAAATGTCATACTCTACAACTCCAAATATAAGATTTAAAGACTTACTTAAAGGTCAACATCTCTGCAAAAAACACTTCATGTGACAGCAGATTTTCTTGTGATGCACAGCACAATTACACAAATATATGAGACAACTTTATTTGTCTTTCATATTGAGATAACATGTCAAGTTTACAGCTTAGTTGAAACTGAGAACTGGAAGCACATCCAATTCCTGAGGGTAAAATGTAATTTTCTTGTACATAAGGAGTGAGAATAGATGAAAATGTAAGACCCTCAGACATTCTGAATTCCATTATGACTTTGATACATAATTGTTTAATGATTTCCTGAGGCGAATATGTGTCCTTGTGTTTAGGGAATAGTAACCTGGAAGATTTGGTGAAGGAGATATCCTAGAAAATATTTGTACAAATGCTATATCAGGAGATTAGGTGGTTTTTGTAAGGTAGCCTGTCTCCCAGGTCTACTTATTTATTTCAGGAGTAATGAAACAATTCAACATTAGTATACTGTAGCTTTTTGAGCTGTTAAATCTACATAGCGCTTGGGAAAAAAATAGGCAGGGAACAGGAATCTGCTAGAATACAGCTAAGCAGCACCAGACAGCTGTTGTTACAGCCCAGCTGAAACGACAACACTGATCCAGATTCTCCTCTGAGAGGCATCGTTGTTCCTTGGTGCCTCCGTAGAAGTCAGTGTAAAGTGATTCCACATGCCTATTCAGAAAAATGAAAGATGTGCAAAGGAATTTATAATACTTGCATTGCTTTTTCTATTCCCATTTTTTTCTAAATCACCTGTGAAATTAAGAAGGTATTACGTTGTGCTGCTGGGATAGAACTGATTTTGTTTATAGTAGCTGGGATGATGCTGTATTTTGGATTTGTGCTGAACACAGTGTTGACAATACAGAGATGTTTTTGTTATTGATGAGCAGTGCTCACACAGAGCCAAGGCCTTTTCTGCTCCTCACAACACCCCACCAGTGAGCAGGTTGGGGGGGTCACAAGGAGTTGGGAGAGGACACAGCTTGGATACTGAGCCCAACTGACCAGAGGGATATCCCACAACATGTGATGTCCTACTCAATACATAAAGCTGGGGGAAGCAGAAAGGGGAGGATGTTTGGGGTGATGGCGTTTGTCTTCCCAAGTAACCATGATACGTGATGGAACCCAGCTATCCTGGAGATGGCTGAACACCTGCCTTCCAAAGGGAAGCAGTGAATTAATTCCTTTTTTTGCTTTGCTCACATGGACTTGGCTTTTGCTTTACCTATTAAACTGTCTTTATCTCAGCTCACATTTTTTCTCACTTTTACCCTTCCAGTTCTCTTCCTTTTTCCACCTGGGGGATGAGTGAGTGGCTCAGTGGGTCTGGGCTGCTGGCTGAGGTTAAACTGCAATATACAGGTAGAAACTGTTACAAAAACAAGTGGGCTGTTTATTTTAGTCCATATATTATAATCAGCAATACTGGCATGAGATGGCCAGGTCTGTTTGCTGGGGCTGTGAACCCAGGTGTGCTGAATGAGAGTCAGCAATCATCTGGATGTTTTATGCTGGAAGTGACACACAATTATAATGTGAATATCTGTGGACTTTTTCAGGCTTTGTTGTGCCAGAAAGTCAGCCTTCAATGCATCTACAAGGATGTTCCAGTGTGGATCAGCAGTGTACTCTTGAACCAAATCCCCCAAGTACCCTCCTTGCTGTGGCCCAGTTCTCACCACAGACTGACCTCAGTGCATATAACATGGATCCCCTTCGCAGCCAAGCTGAGCTGCCAGACTCCTCCAGGAGACAGCCCATAACAAACTGCAGCTGCAGATGGGCATTCAGCTCTTTGTCTCAGACGAGTATAAGTTGAAAGTGAACACCCCCGAGCAGGTACCATGCCGATGCTGAGTGTTCTGCACCAGATGTTTTGATCTACAAACCCCATTCCCTCCTTGCTCCACTGCTTGGCAATGGAGGAATAGCAGGGCCCTCAGCAGGTTACCAGATGGAGGTGTGTTTTGAAGTGATAACTAACCAGGGCTCAGGCAGCTATTCATTCTTCCACGTCTCACTGAGTCACCACTGGCTTCAGGTTTTTCTTAACCAATGTGACTTTCCTCCTCAAATGCTGAGTGAGGAAAAAGGAGTACCCAGGAGACTAAGGAATACCCATAAGACTACCTGGAAATAAAGAGTATGAGTACTTTAAAATGAAAGTATACAGTTACCTTTCTACCACAACCTACAAGGTAAGAGGAAAACCTTCACATATGTTGTTTTTTCTCATTCTAAGGCTAGAAGGGTTCAGTATGCAAATACAGGAGAGGAAAAGAACAGGAAACAGACGTACCCATAAGATAATGGACTTTCTTGGGAGACTGGAAAATTATACGGTACAAGACTTTTTAGAAGAAAAAAACATATAAAGCTTATAAATATCAGTAATGGGAGAGTTATTGCCTTTTAAATGATTTGGTAGAAAATGCTAAATTGAAAAGATTATACTAGGGCTATAGTTTCCACATGGAATATTTTGGGATTTTAGCAGGAAAGGTGAAACATAAGACTATATTTTGAATAAGTGAAGCCCAAATCAAGATTTTTGGGTTTACACAAAGCACACTATGGCATTATGCTGCTGCAGCATTTCTGGGAAACAGTGCTTTGAAGGCTGGCCTCTGGGCAGGCTCAGTTCTGGACTTCATGTTATGCTCTCTCATCTCCTCCGATGGTACATGATGTGAAGTGTAGGTGATCAAGGATGTTCTGTAGGAACAAAAAAAGTAAGATTTCCATGTCAAATCTTTGTTTTCACAATGCTCACTATGTTTTTTTTTCATGAGAGTGTCACATTGTTCGTAAGAGAAAAATTTTAACCATTTAAGGTTAAAATGTTGGCTAATACTCAGATTGTATGCAATTTTTATTGGCAGACTTTCAAAAAACTGAAACTCTAAATCTCAGGCGAGACTAACCATGAATGTATGGCAAAGCATCACAGAAAAACATTTTTGTACTGTCAAAACAAGACTCTGACAGCCTCAGATTACATGTGTCCATAGCAGATTTGGCACAGGTAGTGGCAATGAAGCATTCCATTGTTGCTCTTCTTTGCTGTCATTCTGGAGTGTGACAGCCTTGTGTTGCAGACCTCCTAGTGCAAAGGAGGGTTAGGAAGACTATATAAACACAATATAAAAAAGACATCCAGCTATTGAAGGGTGTCCAAAGGAGAGCCACAAGGATGGTGAAGGGTCTGAATAGGATGACTTATTAGGAGTGGCTGAGATCACTTGCATTGTTTAGCTAGGAAAAGAGAGGGCTGAGAGGTGATCTAATTGCAATCTATGGCTTCTTCAAGAGGGGAAGAGGTGGGGCAGGTACTGATCTCTTCACTCCTGTGACCAGTGACAGGACTCTGGGAAATGGCAGGAAGCTGAATCAGGGGAGGTTTAGGTTGGGTATCAGGAAAAGGTTTTTTTCACCCAGAGGGTGGTTGAGCACTGGAACAAGCTCCCCAGGGAAGTGGTCACAGCACCAAGCCTGGCTGAGTCCAGGAAGCATTCGGATGATGCTCTCAGGCACATGGTGTGATTCTTGGGGTGCCCTACACAGGGACAGGAGTTGGACTTGATGATCCTGATGGGTCCCTTCCAAATCAGCATATTTCATGATAAGACTCCATATTTCATACTTACCAGTGAAGAATTAACAGAATAGGTAACTTCTAACTGCTTAGGTACAAGCTATTGACATTAGCTGGTACAAGATAATTAATGAATCCAGTCCCACAAAGCGTAACTGAAGTGTCCTGGGAATCACTGCGCAGGAGCTAGGACACAGCAGCAGTACCAGGAGGGGTCAAAAGGGAGTAATGTTCAATAATAAAATATTTTGAAAAAACATCACCCTGAAATTTGGCTCCTGCAGTTGATGGATACTTGCCAACTTTGGTCACTCTCCACCTGTAACTAATTTTCCCCACTTTAGATAAGGAAAAATATCATTGAAACATGACTAAGACTTATGACATGCTCAGCTACTATAGTGGGAACATTGCAGGTTCATCAAGTACAATCTTCTATGTTTAATTTGGATGAAATGTGCTAAACTAGGTCCCTCTGAATGACAAGAAGAGAAACACTGAATATCCAGCTACTGCCCAAGACAAGGTACAGTGAAAAACAGTGTTTGAGCATATAATTAAAGATTTTTAGTTGTTCATATGTAGAAGGAGCCATAAGGACATTTTAGACATTTCTTCAGTTTGCGGGTTTGCAACTTACACATTTTTAACACAGCTCTTATTTTTTTCAACTTGAATTTCAGCACAGTAATGAAGAGAGAAAATGAGCAAATACTGCTCCTGACAAAATTGTCCATCTGGCATAGTTTTTCTATGTAACAGTGTTAGGAAATGTCAGCTGTCACTTGCAAATGAATGTGTGCATGTTCAGCTGCCCAGATTTGTCTTGGAGAGTGACAGACCTAGCAAAATTTGTCCACGGCTTCGTTCCCAACTGCTGCCACAGCTTAGGATGCAGCATCCATCCTCCATGCACTTACCATCCAAAGCACAGTTAGGTGGCTGTTAAATTTTAGTCAGCTCCATGGCTATGGTACAGCTCTCCCTGGCCAGCAGGACAGTTCCTCCTTGTATCCATGGGGACATTTCTATATGGGGAGGGTAGCACCCCAGCTAGAAAAAATGCATTTTGGCCTAGCCTGGACAATCTGTTTTTAAAAGACACTGGAGTCCAGCAACATCTTCAACCACATCGAGACAGTCCCATTCCTCACACCCCTGGAGCAGCCACCACTATGAGCATGGTCTCTGCTGTGCATGGAGGAGACTCCCCAGTCCTGGGGCTTTCTCTGGGGTGTGGTGCCATCCTGCCCAGCCCATTCTTCAGATCCTGGAGATGACTGTCATCCTTGGTGCCACTCTTGTATTTCTCTCATCTCTTCCGACAGCTGAAGTGGCAAGCATGAGCTTTCCTTTAGAAATTAGATTTAGATTAGGTGTTAGGAAGAAATTATTTCCTATGAGAGTGGTGAGACACTGGCACAGGCTGCCCAGAGAAGCTGTGGATGTCCCCTCCCTCGAAGTGTTCAAGGCCTCCTCTTCTCCTAGATTACTTCTCATCACCTACCTCTGAGTCTCTTGACACCTCATAGTGTGACTTAGGACATGGAAAAAAAATAACCCAGAACAGAGTTGAATTTTGTTTCAGTATTGGGAAGTCAAGGCCAGGCAGGATGAGGCTTTGAGCAGCCTGGTCTAGTGGGAGGTATTCCTACTTATGGAAGAGGGGCTGGAACTAGATGATCTTTAAGATCCCTTCCAACCCAGACCATTCCATGATTCTATGAGTCTTTTCCTGGGTGGCTGCACTAACAGAGCAGCCTTTGTGCTGGGACCTGCACGGGACGGGGCTGGACTAGGGAACAGCACCCCAGACTTGGCCAAATCCGGGCAGCACCTGCAGCACAGGAGCAGGGGCTTGCAGAACTGCTCCAATCCATACCACAGCACTGCAGAGCTTACCAGTACAGCTGGAGAGGCTGCTGCTGGTGGGCAGGGTGAGCTGTCAATTTGGGAGAAGGGGTTCAGATGCCAGCCATCATGCTAGTTCCTGCTTTGAAGACAGCACCTGCTGACCTAGAGCTAAGTGCCATAACTGTATTTATTAAGTTGTTCAGTGGGAAAAAAAAAAATGGACTAAGCCCAGCCAGTATGCAGAGGACTCCAAATCTACTTAAAGACAAAGCATGAAGGCACAGCCTTAAGTTTGGTACAAAATCTTAATCACAAGAAGCCTGGAACTAAGGTCTGAAGAAATTGAGCACATAAATGTGAAGAAGAGGAATAAAAGTAAAGTTATATGCACCTCAGAATGTATTTTATTATTGTTTCAAATGAAAAAAAGTGCAGCTCTTCGGGGGTACTAGTATCCGTCCTTAGTCTGAGAAATAGCTTCATTATTAAGTCCGCAGATAACTCAAATAGCAAATTCAACAGCACGGTAATTCTTGTATTCCACAGCATCAGAAAGAATCTATTGCCATATTCAACAAAATTTCTGCTCTTGAGGGCCATTGTGTCTTTGTTACAGATGTTTGTTGAATGAAATCCTGCTTTCCTTAATGGCTTACATGAAGCAAGATGAGTGACAGCATTTCTGAGATGGGAGCTGTGGGGGGTAAGGTGTGATGCAAAGAAATAAAAAAGAAAGCCCCAGGCTCCTTCCTGACAGTTTGTACAAGTGCCGCTCTGAGGAAAGCAGAAAACCAGCTACGCTTTAAAAATGTCACCTAAATGTACATGTGAATGATATCACAGAAATATTTGAGCAGAAAGACTTCCAGGGTATTCTCACAAAAAGGCTTCTTGCTGCACACATGCAATGGAAGCAGTCAGCATGGTTTTGGAACTGGGCTTTTAATTACAGATAACCTGTTTCACATGAGCTTAAGCAAAAATGTAAGGGTCCTGGGAAATACAAATCAGGAATGGAATAAGTTGGTGTTTGGCTATTTCAACCAGAGCAGTCTGAAAAGCAGAATATAGCATGAAGACTCAGGATTGCAGCATGGGAACCCTGCAAGCCTATTATTTCCTTAGCTGCCATTGATTTTTTTTATTTTTTTTTAAAAAGAAAACATATGGATATCCCAGAGCAGTACTGGGAAGCAGCAAAACATGGAGGAATTTCGAGTTCTGGATGTATCTAATAGTGGAATAATAAATATTAAAGAAGAACTCTCAAAGAAACCTTGGAATGGTAAACAAATAGCTTCTGAATACAAATACAAAAACTGAACAGAAAGGCCAACATGTCTGATAACATTCCTAACTTGAATGATAGCTGATTGTGCACTGTTTCTTTTAGAGCTGCTCAGGATTTTTCCATCAGAACAATTTTCTGGAAGAAAAAGTAAAATTTACCCTGGGGTATTTTCTATTTGCCATTTGGAAAGAGAGACAAATTTAATTTTCCAACAGGAAAGCAGCTGCTCCCTTAAAGTGACCATGCACATTTGACTAAAAACTGGTAAAATCAGTACATTTTTTAAAATATTTTTTTTTCTAAAACCTTCTGCAAAAGTTAGAAAAATCTTTCCAATCATGCAGTTCACAAACCCAAAAAGTTCCTATTTAGGACTGAGCCATACTTTTTGAATGTGTAGACTTTCAATGGGATAAATTTCCACTTTTCCAGGATCTCTAGACAGAACAAAGCTTTGTCAACACAATAGTAGCAAAGCAATTCTCACATCAGCTCATGGATGCTTCCACTTCTAAACTACTTCTGACACTTTTGAGGTGCTGCAGCACACATCACAGGATGCAAAGAATCACCTTGCAACTTAAATGTGTGAGGAAGCCAAAGCCTGAAATTGTGCCAGGGGAGGTTTAGACAAGATATTAGGAAGAATTTCTCTACCAAAAGAGTGATCAGGCACTAGAACAGGCTGCTCAGTGAGGTGGTTGAGTCACCATCCCTGGAGGCATTCAAGAAGGGTATAGATGTGGCACTTCAGGGCATGCTCTTGTGGGCATGGTGGGGCTTTTTGTGGGTTGTCGGTTGTTGTTGCCTTTGTGAGGTGTGTGGTTGTGGTTTTGTGTGGGATTTGTTTTGTTGTGTTCATTTTTTCCTGCATGGATGGCTGGACTCAGTGATCTTAGAGATCTTTTCCAACCCTGATGATTCTGTGATTTCAAATCTTTTTTTAAAAACAGAGTGGTGCTTACAGTAACTTTGAAAAGTACACATTGCTTTTTCAAATGAGATTTTTAATGTAGCAAAAGTGATTAAATCTACCTATTATCAGCCTTGTCTACAGTGAACAAATGTGCGTTGATTCAAACATGGCTCCTTACTCAGCTGCCTCAAATAATTAGATGCCAGGAGGCTGACTTTGGGTTTAATTTGATTGAATTAATTGCCCCAGATTAACTCTGATATCATTAAAAAGTACATTCACAAGCATCAGATGTTAACCAGTACGGACCACCAGGAAGAGTTCGGTAAGGCTGGTGCATCAGCAACCTGTAGCAGGAGTTGCGGGCAGCAGGCATGCGCCAGGCGTGCAGCGGGTCCCTCAGGGCGGCTCCCGCTGCGGGGCCCGGCCAAGCATCGCCGTGGTACCAATCACCTCCATGGGCAACCTGTGCCAGCATCAGGCCACACTCTGGGTGAATATATATATATATTTTTTTTTTTTTTTCCTTAGTATCTAACCAAACTTTACTGAGCTCCATCTTGGTTTTGTTGCTTTTTGTCCTACCACTGTGCACTTTCAGAGAAGCCTGGCTCTGTTTTCTCTGCGGTCTCCCATCAGGTACTTCTATGCAGCAGTAACGTCTCCTCTCAGCCTTGTGGTCTTCAGACTGAACAAATCTGCTTTCTGCCTCTCCCATCATGCTTCAGCCCTCTTATCATCATGGCCATCTCTGCCAGGGTGTCAGTGACTGTCTTGTGCTCTGAAACTAAAAAGTAGACGTGGTACTCCAGATAGGGTCTTATAAATGCCAGAGGGGAGAAATTGCTTCCCTTGACTTTCTGAATATTTGCTAAGACACTCCAAGATGTAGTTGCATTTCATCACTGCAAAGGTATGCTGCTGGTTATTATTTTTGTAATATGCAATTCAGTTAAGGTTCTGCCCTGTTGTCAATGTAGTGCTCTTCTCTTAGCACACAGTGCATCCAGTTAGTAAAATGGATTGTGCAAAGTAAGCGTTGGTGGCTTATGCAAAGGAAAAAGTAGCTTTGAGTCAAAGTTCCATGATCACAGCATGTCACATCCCAGCAGGTGGGTATGGCTAGAGTTCCCCAGGTGTGGGGGTCAACCCTCTCTTAGTTAAACTCTTTTACCAAGCCATTTGGCGAGATCAACCTCTTGAATTGTCTGCGTGGTACTCTAATAAGTAAGACTATTACCCAGGAGGCTTATAAAAACCACAACTCTACCTGAAATTGAATAAGATTCTAAAGCTTGTGAAAAACGCACGACACTATACTCTCAAAGCAACGCATTACAACTAGCAAAACTTAGCAAAATAGTCAAAGCAACTGGTTCCAAAAAACAAAGTCAGGAATTATGTTGCCCTTATGTGCCAAAAGTAAGGTTAGAAAAAGAGAGAGAGAGATGAAGAAAAGGGGTTAGAAAAGACATCACAACCCTTGGATGCAGCGACAATCTCAGCATGATGTTGTGGTCCTTGGATGGTGGGCGCACACCAAGTGTCTTGAGTCTGCATCTTTTATGCTACCTGGCCCCACCTTTTTGGGAGGGGCTTGGTGTATCTTGTGCAGACTCAGTGTTGAAGTTTAGAGTGTTCTGGAAATGAGTCAGTGGAGCATGGGGGTCCAGGTGGTCACTTGGCCCCACTAGCCGGGTTGACCGAACAACGACGCTTATTTCTGAGCATGTGCCCTGTTTGGTGGCTTTACACAGGGCTTTCTCAAGAAGGTGCTCTGCTTCTGCAGAGCCCCACTTGCTGCCCACTGTTCCTTAACAAATAAGGACAGTGTCCTACCTATCAGGTTGACTACTGAAGGAGAGGCTCCCCTTGCATGAACAGCATCCAGTTTATCATGGTGGCCACCAAATGAGGGGCTCTCCTTGGGAGAACAGGGATCCAGTGAGGATCCCACATGAGCACAATGTTCAGTTTGTTAGGGCAACTGTTTTGAGACAATTCTTTTTGGGACTCTACATGGTATGGTCACTGCATAGGTAAAGCCACTGCTGATATGTCACTTTAGCAGTGGCTGACTGAAGGAACCATGAATGACAGACATTCTCGCTCAGTAGTTTGTGTTGCTCTAGGAAAGCACCTGGTAAATTATTGATCATATGATGATGAATATTGACAAACAGAGGAATGAGAAAGTATGACCTATGAGTTTCTCTCAGGATATCACAAATCAGCCTACAGATAAAGATGAGGTAAAGAAAAGCCTGTTTGACATTGAAAAAGAGTCAGCAAATAGTCCTCATGTTACTGCTACACTTAGAGTTGCTAAGGGAAGCATCTAGCTGTTGTATATCCTTGTTTCACCAGATGTCATTGAAGGAAATCAGAAGACAGGATCCAGACGCATATTCTCGGATGAAAAGGTCTGCCAAAGCAGGATTTTATAGGATGTAGAAAGAATTTCTTAAAGGAGATGAATCTATAAAACCACAATTCTCTGGCTGTTTTCTTACTGACTCTCCTCCCTCACACTTTCCCTAAAGCTGCTTCACCCTTCTACTCTTCTGTTAGGGTTCCTACTTTAAAACTTTTGACTTTCAAGTAAAAGTATATTTAAAACATGGTGATAGAATAATTGCAGTATCTGCAGTGACTCTGCTATCTCACTTTACATCTGACTTAAATTGTAGGGGGTTTTCTTTCTGTATTATTTTTTTGTTGTTGTATAGGTTTTGGTTGCCTTTTCTTTAAGGAAGGAACCTCACCTGGCAAAGAATTATCTTCTAACAAATACTTTTAAAATTTCTTTTAGTTTATTTTGGAAATTGAAAAAGCTTATATAAAGTTTACTGATTTTTAGTGCATCGGCCAGAAGTATTGTATTTTGTTTACAATTTGGGCTATGTGATACATGGTTTCTGGAATTAATTTGATTAATTACTATAGTTTGTGTAGTTTTTACTTCAAGTAAGAAAAAGGAATCATTTTGTTTCACCAACAATTTTTTTCTTAGGAACCGGGAAAGTTCTGAACTATGCATTTCTAAATATACAAAAAGGACAGAGCTATTTTTTTTTTACTTTTAACTGTAAAAATAAAATACTATTTTTTTGAATGCTTATCCATTGAAGTAACAGCTCAGCATCCTTTGATCCACACACCCTTGCTCTGAAATATGATTTCTACTCTGCTGTGACAATTTCGGGATATGCAAAAATCACTGAACACCACTTTAAGTATTTCCCATGATCCCTCTCAAAATAATATTCTAGGATTTTACCGTATTCAGTTGTCATGTAAGACACCCAACAGTCTGAGAATAACAGTAGTAGTTAGGAATTATTTCCTATATGCATCTGCATGAATATTTAGAAATTTTGTGTCTAGAAAAAAAGTTATTTTAAAATAATATTATGATGCTTATATTTAAAAAGGTATTTAAAAGGAGTATGCTGAATTTAAACTTACAAAATGGTAACAGAAATGTCTTCTTGGTATCCACAACCACTCTCAGTATATTTCAACAAGTCAATTTAAATTTTAAAGAATCACAAGCGACTCTGGAAGTTGCATCTCTGTTATGCCTGTCAGATACTGTCCAATGTGATCAAGAGGGCAATTCAAATTTATAGAAGATGCTTTTCACCATATTCTTCTGAAGTGCATCTTATTTGAACTTACTGATGGAACAAAGAACAAAAAACCTGAATAAAAGGAAACCTTCCTAACTTGCATATGGTCTGATTCTAGCAGCCCGTGGCCAGCATACAAATAATTTTCATACTTAATTGGTTGCTACTCTGGGATTATTATTTTGACAAAACTTTCACAGATGATACTGAAGTGATGGATAAGTTAGCTGCTGCTTAATCATATAATGTTCTATTGCATCATTTCTAGGCAATACAAAGTCAATGTAATGTGTGTGCAATTTTGCTAGTTTTGGAAATGACTTCATTCAATTGCATGGAAAATTAGCAGTTGAAAAACAAGGAAATCTCTTGTAGTCACACAAACAAAAACTATGTTCAGCCTCCTACCCCTATGAATTTTTAAAGAAAATCCATTATAATCACTTCAGCTAGCATATTAATCTAATTTTGGGAAGGAAAAATATATAGTGATTTCAACTGCTTTCAAATCGTAACAAATTTCAGAATATAAATGCCATAATTAGCAGATCAAATAAGGCAACATTGGTTTATGGGGGATTGATGCCCTCTCCCTGAAAGTGTTCAAGACCAGGTTGGATGGGGCTTTGAGCAACCTTCTAGTGGAAGGTGCCTCTGCCCATGGCAGGGGGGCTTGGGACTAAAGGACCTTTAAGATCCCTTCCAAACCAAACCATGCTAAGATTCCATGATACTTAGTGTGGAAGAAATGAGAAATGAGTGACAATTGTTCTGTTGCACAAATACTTGTGTATGCTGCTGGAGAATAATGTTTTAGGATTTCTTATCACTGGCCACTTAAAGAAAAATGTCTGAGTTTATCTCTGGCATATGAGGATAAGGAACATTCTACGTGGTCTGTGGGGCAAAGATCATGTATTCCTATCAATTATGTGAAACCCCTATCAATTCAAAGAGTAAGCACTGTAAAATAATAAAATAACAACAACACCACTACTAATAATAGTATCTGACCACTGACGGGTACAAAATTTAAACACTTCTGATTGTCAAAAAACCCCAACTAGCCGTGCAATTACTGCTAGTATCTAAATATGACAGCCATCCCAGTTCAAAATAATCTCAGAATTTTTAAGAGAGACATTATGAAGACCACCCTGTAGCTCTGTGTACTAAGAGGTCTTGTAAGAGCTGTGATCAGTTGCTGTGTCTACAGTAGGCTTTTTTTTTAACAGACTTTTCATACCATCCAGGTAAGGCAAATTTTGCATATGTTGACAGTGATGGCCAGATACATTCTTATGTAGAGTTATACATATGCTAGAGTTGAACTTTCTTTAGCTCAACAGACACCTAGAAGAAGGCAAGGTTTCATTTTATAGAAATCCTCCTGACAGTCATATTCTCACACTATATAGAAAACCAAATCTTTAGGTGAAAAATTGCCAAAATGCCACTGATCAACCTAGCTTCAAGGCTTCAGATTCTTCTCCAGGAACTCTCTGCCACTGGGTGACGTTCAGAACACAACAGCATGAGATATTCTACATTACCAAAATTTCAGTCTAGTGAACTGAGGTAATTGCAGATGTGAGTATTCAGCATACACAATTAAAGGTTTCTGTGACATACTGAGACAATGCTAAACGCCGCCCCCCCCGACAAACTCTTAAACTAGCCTAGCATTTCTGAAGCTCATGTTCATATGAATGCAACGCAGAAGATAATTCTGCTATTATTTCCTCAACGTTTTCGAGTCCTTCTAGGCTTTCATGAATGTAGGTTAACAATAAAGAAATTTGTCCATAATAAACAAGTTTTTGTATTAGTCAATAGAGCTGTGATTGTTTCAGATAACTACTAATTTAATCTTTCATGGTCTCTCAGAAAGAAATTATGGCTAATATCAAGATTAATCTTTTAAATACCTTTTCCAGTGCACCATGAATTTGATTATAACCATGATTCCCAAAGCAGTTCCAGGCATACAGTGCTGGAGATGTAGTGCATACATCATGTCATGCCCCCGAAGCAGCAATAGACTCACACCATAATGTGACTTAGAATGTCACCTGGCAGCGTTGGAAATAATGCTGAATTTCAATATGTACTCTTTGTATGGCCTTATGTATTTTTATTTCAAAAACAAAGTAATAGGAATTTAACCATAGACTCACTTGTAAGGTCAAAATAGTGTCATATGTCTTGATATTAAATAGATTATCCTAATATTATTTCTTTTCTTTAAAAGATGTGGAAACATCACCCCCTCTGACATCTAATATTCACAATTTTAAGAATTATATTTTTTTCCTGGATAATTTTTCAACTTAAAATATAAGTATTAGCTCACCTGTGCTTAATCCTGCATGTCATTTTTCAATATTTGGATCCATTTTCAGATTATAATGCTGTTAAACTTCATACATGCAGGCTGAAACTTTCCATAGTAGATATTTACCTCATTGCATGAATACTTCAGTTGCTTTTTTAAAGTCAAGAAATGCTACTTTGTTGTTGTTTTGCTTTTTCACAGTTGCTTCACTGAAGCTCCAGTAGCTTGAAACTTAGCACACAGTTTGTCAGGGATGTATCCTTTGCCATTCCTCTAGAAAACGGTATCAAAACAGAGCACTTCTGCAGTAGACCCTTGATACGGTTCTGCCTCTGCAGACTGCCTACGTAGAGCTTGTTTCACTCACCTCACTCCTTTGGCATACACCAAAAAAAGAGACGCGTTTCAGAAACTCCTGCTCTGGCAGCTGACAGCCTCGGTTGTGCCAGCCAGCAGGCAGGTACTGGGAAAGTGTGCATCATTAGCACATGTCAGCATGAACCAAAGCTGAGGCCCTCATGGTCCCCTCCCTCCCTCTCTGGCTCTGCCATGTGCTCTTGCCTTCCTTCTCACATCAGCCCTGGCACAGCACAGCCAGCCAAAAGCTTTTTAGCCGCAATTGTTTTCAGCAAACCCATGAATGTCTGTGCCAGAGCCAGCAAGAGTAGAAACTATATGAAAACAGAGTCAGACACTGTGGGAAAGTGAGGAGGGCACTGCTTAGAACTGTCATGGGACTGCACTCTCACTGCCCATGTTTGTTGTGGTTCTGCCTCCTGAAAGCCAACCAGACCAGGATGAGAGGGGGAAGCAAAAAATGAATGTAAGAGATAGTAGGAACAGACTACAATTAATAGTACTCTTAAATGCAAAAAGATCTGACTCTAAACTAGAAATCGTGATCAGTGAGCACCTAAGCCAGTAGCTGTCAATCCCATAAATCTCTCATGATACTTATATTGGCTTAAATTTTCAAGCATGTAATTTTCTGACCGTTTTTAGAACACATATGAAAAAGGTCACAAAACCCAGGATTACAAATTTTAGAAGACTGACAATTTTAAAATTGCCTGTCCCACTCTAATGGGCACTTCTCATAGGATCAATAGTTCGTTCGCTGCAGATTTTTCACAGCTCTGTACATAGAAAGCATCATTTTCAAGGAACAAAACAATGACTGCACACTGAAGTACGTATTTACAGTGGGAAGATGCTGAAAAAATCCCCACAAAACAGAAAGAATACATTACAGCTATGGGGAGCAGCCCTTTCTTCTGGAGAAGTAGGTGCTGTCTTTTCTTTCAAAATTCCTGTGCACTAGTAAAATTTTTACCTGTAATTCTTTATATAACTGGCCATCATTTTGATGTTCAATTTCTTTTAAGTAACCAAAATATAAAATTTGCTGACAGAGCTTGGTAAGTACCCATAGGTGGCTCGAGATTATTAAATGCTATCCAAAATGGTAAATTAATTTAATGGTAAATTAAAATGGTAAATTAATCTTTTATCCTTTCAGATTTAGATTCAAAATCAGTGGGTGTTTGAATTATTTTTAGTTTATCTTGTGCCATTTATCCACCTGTTTAACTGAGGTAGTATTCCTTACCTCTCCTGGAGAGGAATTTTCAAGATGATTAAAAGTTTGTGAAGAAAAGTCCAATAGTTTTTCCATAGGCAGTTTAAAATACAGATAGTATAAAATAAAATATGGTATGACAGTAGAGAATGAATGCTGACAAAATTAAATTGGGTTTCCAATACCTCTTATGACATTGTTCTTTCTACTGAGTCACAATTCATGTAGAAAAAAATTGTACTGTAGATTCTTCTGCACATGCATTCCTATGATAAAAGCCAGATTACCTGAATAAATTTCTGATCTGCTAGAACATTTGAATATTTGGATTATCTATGCTAATACTTGATAACTTATGGATGGATGAGCTTGTTAGAACTGAATGAAACATACTTCTCCATGTTGGATGGTTCTTGTTTTTCTCCTTCCAGATATGATTAATTCCTCTTCCTAACAACCCTTATCTGCTCATTTCTGAATCTCAGTAGTATTTTATGAATAGCAGTCTGGTAGGTGACTGTAAAAGAATTAAGGTAACAACCCAGTTGCAAAAGAAGTTTTGAGGTTAAAAAAAGTTGTATTGCTTCTCTATTTCATAGCATTGGCAAAAGCAGCTAAAAAATCACAATTGCATTTTTTGGTACAAATCATATTAATAACCCTTGTCAATGTGCTAAGTGAGTTAAACTTTATGCCCGTCAGTATTATGTCTTCATACATTTTTTCTCACACCTTGGATTTGTGTTGGTTGTTTGTTTTTTGTTTTTTTTTTTTTTTAACCAGATGCACAATATTTCTACATGTTGAATAATTTCCTATAAATGTAACCCATAATTTTCTTTCCATTTAAAAAAAATCTGGTACAGAACTGGCCTGTGATTTTACAGGTGAGATACGTTATAATGAATATGTCTTTAAATGCTCCAAAAACACAGCAGTTAGAAAATAATTTAAAATTCTCCCTGCATTTTTAACAAGATGAATGAATTAGAAAAAAGGAGAGTTGCTGTGAGAAAGCAGCAGAATTTAGGATTCTTTGCTGCTTAAAAAATGTGATGTTGGATAGGCTCCTAGCTACCTGCAGCTGGGAAAATTGACAGATACCTTAATTCTGAAGCATCTCTTTGCACATTCTATTTTTATTCATGCAGGAAGGAAAAGTTAGTGGCCCAATATTCAGCAACAGAAAAATCAAAAGGATGTTAGTGTATCGTCTCAAAACCAGTAGTTACTAAGCAGTCATTAATTCTATGTTCTCTATGTATATATTGGTCTTAGAAAACAAATAAAATATCAATCTTCATCTCTCATCTGGAAAAGAATTAATATGTTCATAGTTTTAGCATGTGCATTCAATCTGAGTAATCAACATGTCTCCAAAAGCACCTGCAGGAACAGACAGCTACATAATTTTACAGAATTCCTGCATGCAAAACACTACATAAGTTGTGTGAATTTCTTCAGGGAATTTGCTGATAATGTTGGGCAAACTAACATAGCTGTATGATTTGGAAGTGTCAGAAAAGCTTTAAAAAGTGAACTTTCATTTACTGTAGACTATACATATATAGTGGGTATGTGTTAATATACACACAATCAGACTTACACTTATAAATAAACAGAAAAAAATATTTATAACCATATATTGGTTATAGTTTTCTCAGACAAAGATAGGGAGGAAATAGAATCACAGAATCATCCTGGTTGGAAGGGACCTTGAAGATCATAGAATCCAACCATAATCTAAATCCCCCTACCATAATTCATCCCCCAATGGAGAGGAATTGTTGGTAAGACATCCACACACACACACAGGGGCAGCCACATGGCCTAACCAGGAGGTCAGGGCATTAACTGTTGGAAACCAGGGACAACCAAACCCACACACCCTGCATGGCTTCACTGGTCAAAGAGCCTTTGACAGGTTTTGGGTTTGCTTCAGGGCACACCAGGAGATGTCTAAGGATCACTGCCCACCTCTGTGGCCATGCAGCAGGGAAGCATCTGAATTCCAGTCCTGGGGATTTCACAGCACTCTGCATTTTCAAAGACTTTTAAGACCTTTTCAGGGAAATCCTTTGCCTCGCTGGATTTTTTTTAGATTCAGATTTTTACCGGCACTATTTGTTTTAAATCTTCCCCCAGCTCTTGAGGAGAAAGAGCCTTCATCTGATTGCCCCGCCTCACTCCCTGCCTCACTCAGGCAGTAATTCCTACCCCAGAAGAAGCTGTGGCTGAACTAGACCAGACACTCAAACCATCAGAGCAGTAAGTGAACTGCCATGGGACACAACACAGCAGGACAAACCTTCCAGTGGCTTCAAACCTTAGAGCACCTTCTGATATGTCCTGGGCTCTAGGGCAGGAACCAGTGGCCATGAGCCAACAATGTGTCCTGGCCAATGCCATCCTGTTCAGCTGAGAGAGAAGGAGGCTGAGGGGGATCTCATCAATGCTTTTAAACATCTATAGGGGGTATCAGGAGGATGGGGCCAGACTCTTCCCAGTGGTGTCCTGGGACAGGACAAGGGGCAATGGGCACAAACTGGCACATGGGAGGTTTAACATAAAGAAAATACTTTCCTACTCTGAGAGTAACAGAGCCCTGGAACAAGCTGCCCAGTGAGGGCATCCCTGGAGACATTCCAAACCTACCTTGACGCATTCCTGTGGGATCTGCTCTAGCAGGAGGGTTGGACCAGATGATCTCCAGAGGTCCCCCCCAACCCCCACCACTCTGTGATTCTGTGATGGAAACTGCCATCCAGTGAGAGCTGAGTTTATGATGTCCCATCTGCAAAACACAACAGCTGATGACCATGATCACCTGAACTCATTAGTGAAAGGGAAAATATCACAGATACCAGAGCTTCTCATAGGTATAAAAATCTATTATATTGAGTCATTAAATTCCTAAATCTACATTTTAAATGTCAAGCTGGAGAATTTTTGCCTCAATGATATAAAATTACCCTCTTGTGCTAGTTTTTGTATGTGTATAAATAGATCAATGAAAATCAGTAACTGGAGATAAATGAATGTAAATCATACGGTACCTGAAATGTGGCTTACTGCAAGAAACAGAGCTTCAGCTAATGTGATGTATATCAGATTTTAGTAGAATGAGTAAGTTTACTCAACAGAATTTACTTCTTAATTGTACGATAAAAATTATTTCATTTCACTGAATCAAGAGAAAGGACTCAGGAGATGCAGGTTTTATTTCCACTTTATTCTGGACCTCACAAGGTACCAAGAATATCCAATTATTCTCCATATCTCAGTTTTCCAATATATGAAATAAAAATTCTATTGACTTCTTGGTGTAACACTGAGATCTCCTGGCTCAAAAGACAACTAACAGAATTAAGTAAAATCATTATGAGATTGCACAGTTTCAAAATTATCATCCACGTTTCTGACATCACATCAGCTGACTCACCTGCAGACTTGCACATTTTGCTCAAAAATTATACAAAATATAGTTATTGCATTTCAGTTTTCAGTGAAGACTGAAATCTGTGGCAATGCAAAGATGTTTTATTATTTGCACTCCTCTGTAACTACTCTTTATTTATTGATTTTCGTTAGTGAATGCTGGAATACTGCAAAGGCTATAAATAGCATAAATGCATAAAATAATATTTTCCATGTGTCTTAAGAACAAACTAGTGTATCAGAACATGAGTGAGTTAGCCAGAGTAATTTTTTATTTCCTTTCAATCAACTATTCATAATTTTTGTGGTATCTAAAGTACATCTAGAAATGCTGATACATTTTTCTAGCAAAATGCAATAATTTAATAGCATATTATTGATCACTTATTCACTTTCAGAACATCTAGGTAGTAAGTCTATCACATCTATTCACCTGATAAAATAGCAATCTACTCTTACACATATGGAAATTATCAGATTTTTGGTAATGAAGCTTCGGAAAGGAAACATTCTTTGTTTCAGTGATTGGGTTTGAGAAGAGTTTAGAAGTAATTATTAGGTAGAAATAGGTAGGAGAAGAGTTATTTCTCAAAGACAAACAAGGAGGAAATACCTGTGGTTAGCATTTACAAGAAAACTCACATAGTTAAGATTTTATTTGAAATGGAGTCTTTGAGGAAGAAAGACTTTAATCTAAATGGAGTAAAGTGTATTAAAAAAATGCCTTAGCTCAGTTACTGTAATTACTGGAGTTAGTGGCCCACAGAGTAAATCAAGAAATAAATGGTTCCTATGTACTTTTTTGCATTTTCTGAAAATTAGTAACAAGCATATGTATCACTAAAAACTAAAATATAGTTTTGTAAAACAGATTAGAGTGAAACAAAACTCTGATGAAAGGTTACCATTACAATTAAATCCATAGGTCAGTGGGCTGAATTATTTAGACACTAAAAATGAAGGTTTTTTTTTTTCTGTGTTACTATTTTCTTTCTTACATCTCACTGATGGATAACATCAGTTTCTTTCCTCCTTCCACAAAGTAGCTCAATGTTTACAAAGACTTAACAGCTAAACATACAGGTCTCTAGAAAGAACATAATATGATAATACTTTCTTAATACCTCCACTGCTTATCTAAAGGATTCCCCTTCTATGTTGGAAGTGATTTCCCTTGAGGAAATTCAGTATTGTAGTATAAATCTAAAATATGCCACTGCTACCTCTATGTTCACTTGCCGTTTGTATGAGGGGACATAGTTTCCAAAAGAATAAACCTGAAATTTCACAATATTTCCTCTTTTGGGGAGGGTGCTTTGGGATGCAGTAAGTTATCATCCGTGAGATATAGTGTATCTCAGTCAAGTAAGAACAGAGTAGGATCTTACAATAAGAAGAGGCTTTCTCAGAAAATTGGTCTCATTGATATAAAAATTGTGAATCACCTTCAGGATGTACAGTCCATGCAGAAAGACATTATTTTAATCAGGTAAGATTTCTGACTCTTACAGTTACAGTGTTTCTCACTCTACTTTGGAAAAAATAGGCATAAACCCCAGGCAAGTTAAATAGTGTGTTCTGAACAGAATCTTTATGTCCCAGTCTCCCCTGGGAGGGAAATATTGGTCTTGAAAATAAGTTGCTAAGACAGCATGCTAAGTAACTTACAGAAAGATAAATAATTTGATGGAGCCTATAATGATAGGATTTATTACAAGCCCACTATCAAAAGATAACAAGCAACAATCTTCAGATATTTTAATTTGTGGGGTTTTTTAAGTGACGTAAAGAAACCATCAGTAATACATGAGTACTACATTCTGTCATTGGTATAAAACTTACCTTCTTATGTCAAGGATGGAAACTAAATGTATGACATATGTTTGTGTGAACTTACTTGAGATGAGTTTTTAACACAGAAACCCAAAGCAGCATCCATATTGTTACCAGTAAATTACATTTACTATGAAAATTAGAATTTATCTGTAACTCAGCTAGGAACCTCTGAATCTCCTAAGCTATGCATGTTAAAATGACAACAAGCAACTAAATGTATGAATCAGACCTTTTGAAGTGGTGGTTTCCTCTAGGAAAAATTAAGTCTTTATTCAGTTACTCACTATAGTCAAAGGGGAAAACGTCAGCTAACACAGGTATAACAAACAGATTATGCAGAATTTGTTAAGATTACTAAACACCAAATGCCATGCTGGAAGGGACCTCAAGGATCATCGGGTCCAACCTTTTTAGGTAATAATATAATTTAAATGAGATGGTTCAGCACCTTGCCTGTCAAGCTGAGTCTTAAAACTGTCCAGTGCAGGGGAATCCACTACTTCCCTTTTGGAGATTCTCATGATGAAAAATTTTCTGGAGTCCAGTTGGAATCTCCCCAGGAGTAACTTGTACCAAATACCTCCTTTCTTTCCATGCGACTCCTTGAGAAAAGACAGTCTCCATCTTCTTGGTAGCCACCCTTTATGGACTGGTGCATAAGACCCAAATGATACCCAGTTCCACTGCCTTAAGCACTTCACAAAACCTGAATCGTCCATGAAGAACAAGTCACAGTTGTTAAGGTGTAGAAAACCATATGACAAATAATGAGAATACACAGAATACATAATTGCCTTGACAATTAATAACTGTGTAAGTGCCACATTATTATTTGGTTTAGAAAAGTAGTACAATAACAGAGGAAGGAGAAGGAAGTGAAAAGAAGGGAAATACCCGGCAAACGCGGACTGAAGCTGGGAGCATCCCAGAGCAGGTCCTGCAGGAGAGCGGCGCTGCCGGCACCGAGCCCGCCCGGAGACCCGCGCCCGGGCGGCAGGAACGGCCCCGCCTGATTGGCCGGGAAGCCCCGAGCAAGAGCCAATCAGCGGCGGAGGAGCGAGCCCCGGGAGCCGTAAAGGAGCTGCCGCCGGCAGAGCCGGGCAGAGCGCTCCTGCCCTGCCCCCCTTCTGGGGCTCCCCTGCACTTCGGGGGGCCCTGCTCACCTGCGGTCCCTGCTCACCTGCGGTCCCCGCGGAACCCGCCTGCTGCTGCCCACCTGCGGGGAGGCTTCTTCCCGCCACCCGGGGGCTCTAAGACCGGGGTTGCAGGGGAAGTCATCCGCAGCTAATATATACATGCCTAGACCGTCTCGGGAGTAAAGTAAGGGATTGCATTTTGGTATCATTCCCTCCATAAGGTGTTCCTGCCCTGGCTTACCTCCACACAAACTGCGACCTATACGGGACAGGCATCGGGCACATCCCTCCTTCCCCCCTTAGATAGTAAGAGTTAATCTGGGTGTGTAAATAATAAGGTATATTCATATATTAGTACAAGTGTTTGGTGTTTTAAAGACCCTATCTCTCCTGAACCCTTCCTCCTCTAAATTGTGTTAAATTCTCGAATGAATTGTTTTAACTTGTTAAACTATTAATTTGTGCCCAGTCTGAATTTGTGGGTGTGGTGGGGGGTGTGATTCAGGATTCCACCTTACAAGTCTGAAGTGACTTTTAGTACCCTTGGTATAAGAAGGCAGAAGTGCTATAGTTCAATGTATATGTTCTTTTGGACTACTCTAGCTGTAAGATGAAGTGTATGAATTAAGTGCTTTGCTTAAGAGGACCTTTAATTCCTTATAGTGCTCTGAATGATGCACACTAATAGAGTGCACTTTGAAGAAAGTGTGGTCGTGCATAACACAGCAAAGATTAATGTCTACAGAGGAGATGAAGGTTTCTGTTTTCCCCAGGAATCATTTCATTACAGTCACAACTCAAGTTATATGATCAGCATACAGAATGTTAGTTCAGAGTTTAACATATATTGGAAAGGGGATATGCACACAGTCAGCTTTAAGCACTTGCAATAAGGCAGAGAAAAAATGAAGCTCCACCATAGCTTTACACAGGTGCCCTGCCTGCTTGAGATTCCTTCTCCAAATCATTCATCCATTTGAAGGGTCTTTTTGCTAGCTCTTCATTTTAGAAAGAGCTTTAGGTTCCTGAAGTTAGATTGTTAAATGTTATTGAGTGAACACTTCCACAGTTTCTAACATCTAAATAAACTTTTCAGGTATAAGGATATTAATCATCGTTAGCTTTGTTCACCTCCATTAACTGTATTAAAGTGGAAGAAAGCATTTATATGGCTTACCTTCCTTTCTCTCCTTCATCTTCCTCTCATTAAAGAGCACATTGTTTTGTTCAGTCCTGCAGTCCGCAGAATTGTATCTAAACAGGTAATTTTGTACATTAAAGGAATCTACAACCACTTCCACAACCTATTTTGAAATGTAAATTATTTTACAAAGCCCCAGTCATTATGGTACTCTGGAGTGCCATATTTCAATTATTGAAATTAAACATATTATGTGCTCAATTTGTGATCTCCATTCCTGAGTGTCTGCAAGCTAATATTATGGTGCTCTAGGTTCAATCTTCATAATTTTGTCTAAACACAAGGAAGCACTCCAGCACATAGATCATCAAGTCTCATTTATGCTGTGCCTGCAGGTAATGCATTTGTTCCTTTAAGGAATGTGTAAAGAAACTGAGCTACCAAGTGGGCTGACCTCTGTATCTGTTTAGATCCAATGGAAGTCTATCAGATCTATCTAAACACAGAGGCCAGGTTTGCTCTGATGCATCCTAACCCTGTTGGACATAGCTGCACACAGATTTAAAGTCACAGCAGAAACAATAAACATTCACAGATTTATTTTAAGAACAAGCCTTTATACCATTACTGAAAAAAGGTACCACTGTGAAATGGCACTACAAGAACGAACCTGAAAGTATAAATTAGATCTACTACAACCACTTCAACATGCTTATTATTGATAGCTACAACAATCTAAAGATACCCAAGAGCTCCAACCAAAATAACAGAAGGAAGAGGTATGTAGATACAATAATTGCTATATTTTATCACTTTATTTTTTACATTCAAGCATTAGACTAGAATCTTAGTGGGGGGCCGGGAGTGATATTTTAGAAGCAGTTTCTCTCTGGTCATAAACATTCTACAAAGGTAGAAATAGCTGTAGGTTGCTGCTGTGTGGCTGTGTCATCTGTCCCCTACAGCTGTTGGTCTCTGCTGAGATCCTGGCTAATTGGTAGGTGCTATCACTGTAAGAATCAAAGTATGATGTTATGTGGATGCTTAGTTTCACACAGTGTTTGAAGAAAACATCAGAAACTTTAGAAAAGTGGCAGGAGTAAAATAGATCTTACAGAACAGACATATGGTTAGACATAGTATGATAGTAGTATGAAATTTCTTTGCTTTTATTCAAGTTTTCCTCCCAAAGGATTCTGAAATATTTTTAGGACTTCTATTAACTATTCCTTATTATTGAGACAGGAAGAAACTTTAGACTGACATAGAAAATCTGAGCTGAATTACTAAGCCTGGTTATTAAGTGCTCATTTCTTAAATGTAAACAAATCCCAATTTATGACTGCAAGAAAAAAATGTTTAATCTAGATGTTTTATTAATATCTATATATAGACCTCAAAATAGAATGCATGCTTTGTGTTTTTTTCAATACCATAGTGATCCTTCCAATTGTGTGGGAATCATCCAGAAGAAAGTGTCAAAACAGACATTTTATTGGATAAAAAAATTTCAATATTGGAGATGTAGATGATTTGGCCTCTATCTATTTACGTGGGATCTGTACAGTTATAGGACAGAATTTCTTACATTGCCAGAGTGATGTTGTCTCAGCTGATTTGATATTGATTAGCTGTGCTGTCATGGGATGCCAAGTCTCTCTTGTATTGCAATGGTCCTTTGCATGCATTTCCTTCGCCCATTAAAAGTGAATTAAAACAAAAAGCCTTTGATAACTTACTGTACATTTGTAGAGATGCGTATGTGGCTGACAAGGCAAAGAAAAAGTTATGAAATACTGTCAAGTTCTACTCTCCTGATCACATAGTTTGTCAAGTTATTTATCAGTTTAGTAACATCAGCGTAACAATAAATGAATAGGAGAACTACAAGGAAAGAGTAGAATGCAGGACAAAATCTGAATTCTGTTCTCAGCTCTTTGTCAGCACTCTTGATTAAACCATCCATGTGAGTTGTACAATATTCCTTTTCCCTCCTGCAGCTGTCTATGTGAATAGCAAGATACTTGTAGCAGGATATACATGTTCCACTTTTAACACATATACTAGTCTATGCCAATTGTGAAAACCACAGAGTAAAGATAAACTGCAGAATTTTTAATGGAGTAGTAAGCATTCAAGAAATGGCTGCAATCAACTTTAGAATAAATTTGTATTTACCTTCATTGCATATTGTAACTTCTCAAGGAAAAAAACACTGAATTGTTTGTCTGAATCTTCAAATAAAGTAGGAATAGAAGTTTGGATTTTTTTGTTATCAAAGAAGTAGAGTGACCCACAAAATGGTTCCATACAGTTCGTTGTTATTTCAATTACAGTGTAGTTTTTTCCTGTTAATTGTAAATAGACTTCAATAAACGAGGAGCTGAGGAGTGGGAACACTGAAAGCTGGTTAGTTTCTGCCTTCATGAAAGACTAGAAAAATGTTCTTTTGGTTTTCTTCACCATCCAGGAATAAATTTATCATGGTTTCTCTTAATAGCAGTTATTTTTTTTTAAATCTTGATTCCTCTCCTGGAGGTCTTTTTAACATTAATAACAATATGGTCTACAACTGTAAACCTAGCATGAATAATATTAATAGTTGGAAAGATTAATTATTTTTCAAAGCTAAGCACATGTGATTCATTAACATGAGAAGGTCACCATAAGGCTCTGCTAGACTAAAGTTTACAGTTGAAAGACGCCTTTTTTTTCCCCTAATTACCTTTGTAGAGATCAAAAGTGTCACTTGGTGCATTGATGAATTCATACTAATTGCCAGTGCCATTATAATCAGTGTTCTTTTAGACCTACTGCTTTCCCCCTCTTTACTCCATCTTGACAACATGATAGATAGATCACCCATGTATAAACTCTCACCTGTATGTTTAGTTGGGCATATAGATAAGATACTTTCCTTTGTGTCCCCCAACCCTCATTTCCACTCCCCAAGAGTCTACACTAATTTTTATGCCTATAAATTAGATATACAGACTTCTGAACTATCATGTTTTCAGCTAATTTCAGATTACAGTATGAATAATCTAAATCTAACCTAAACTTTTTTGACTAAGTAACTATGCAAGTAAACAAAAATTTTAAGCATAATCCCCTTCAGAGAGGAAATGATCTGAGTATCTGGATCAGATTATACCTGCCTTTTTTTACAGTAGATGATGGCTTTGTTTTTTATGTGAAGACAATTTATAAAGATTAATTGAAATTAGAAAAAGTGAACCATTAAATGCCACTAATAGCTTGTTTTAAAAGCCAGTTGTGAAAAGTTCTGGATTGGACTGCAATTTGAAAATATATATGTAAATGAGAAAAACTTGTCTTGGTAGAATTACCACTAAATTACTTTGTATTAAACCTGAGGGTTCTTAGGACAATACCTAGGATTTTTGGCATTTCAGCTCTTCAGACTCATGTTTCTTACTGACTTTTTCCCTAAATCTTTGATTCATGTGATTAGGTATTTCTTTTTTATTGCAAAGAAGCATTAAGTCTTCAATATAATGAACAAAAAAGGTAAAAGTGTAAAATCTCAACAGTTCATGACATAATGAAGTAGGAAATACTAAGAGTAAATCAAACATGCCCACAGCTTACTTTATGCTCTGTCACTAAACCTATACTTCTCTTCCTCTTTGAAATAAAGCATGTTCCAGTAATTTAGTATGGAAACCTACACTCTAGGGAGTTTCATTTAAATTTTTGCAGCTCATAAAAATTACCTAATCAGGAATGTTTATAATTGTCACATTGATTGTTGCAGAATGTCCTACCATCTATTTCCCTCCAAATTCAATAGCAGTACCAGGAACTCATTCATGGAGTTTGAAAAGTTGGCAGCTACACTGTGATACTGGAATTAGTCATGTGAGATCAAATTGTGAGATCCTAGCTTAAAGTGTTGAAGCATTCCCTGAAGCAGCTTTCATTTAAGGTATTAAATGTCATAATTTTCATACTTCTTAACTCTGTAATTAAGCAGGGAGTAACTTCTTTCACTGCACCAGGTCTCCATATTAATTTGTTGTGTCTTGATGAGTTCTTGTTTATCTCAGAAACTAAACTTAAGTAATCATCTTAATTTTTGAAAGAGTATTATATATAATAAAAACAAATATTTGTCTCTTACACCTTAAAAGCTGTAAATTCCAATATTTAAACTTTGTTCAGTCCTACTTAGTCCATTAAGAGAGCCATTTATTCAACCAAGTAATTTTTGAACACTAAAAAATTGAAATAATTAATACTAGAGTAGTTAAAAAAGATAAGGCTGACACTGGGGAAAATTTTCATTAAAATGAGATTAAATTGTGTCCTACCTTCATAATTTACATACGCTGTTACAATTAGCTAAGTGTTTGATTATTTAAATCTGAATTTCTAATACCTGCGTCCCAGTAAACACTAGATACTGATGACAGAGAATTGCCTGTCTCTATTAAGTCCTAGTGCAGTCAACATTTGAGTTTAAGACTTTTACATTTTCTTCAGAAATCAAATAATTCAAACACTAGACCAATAAAATCTGGCTATATAACCCTTTTGAAACCTATAATAACTTCCAAACAATTTACTACACTGAGATCTACAATACTATTGAAGTGACTTATTACAAGAACACAGTTGCTGATTCTGTGGCTTTTAAGAATGAGATATACATAGTGCTAACCCATATCCATTCCACCAGCCTTTTTCAGGGTAGTTATACCAGAGGAATATTCTTAAAAAATATACAGAAACAGGAATACATATATGCTTATGTTCTTCTCTGAGAGCCTCCTGGAATATGAGTTTACATGGCTGAGAACTGCATAGCTAGCATTAAATAATCTACAACTCTTGGGACTTCCAGGAAAGAAAAGTGGCTAGGTGACAGAGTCATATGAACATATTATTACATGCCATAGAGTAACATTCTGCAAGCCCCATTCAAAACATGAAATGTTAGGTCCTGTATATTCCTTCCTCACCACATCTGCAAGAGAACTTAAATCATTAGACAAGATGGGCCAAAACTAGAAGGTAGTTCTCAAGTGCAGAACATCCATGGGTTTCCCAACAAATGGGTGATCTCTCCCATGTTCCCTTCAAAGGAGCTGCAATCATTGGAGATAATTATGCTACTCACTATTAAGTAAAGACATAGCCAGTAAAACCAAAAATGTATATTGCTGACTACTCTCCTACACTCCTGCCATGAAAAGAGTCATTGATAAATAACAAATACATTGGTAAATGTAAAGCAATGGAGCAGCTTGTCTTGAAAAGGTCAGTGCCACCATTGGTTTTATTTGCAGAGATCAGAGCTTCTTATCAGGTGTTGAACAAAGCATATCAGACACATAGCTAGGATTTCTACATGCGCATACTTGGCATTTCATATCAAGCCAGAGGACAATGCTAAAAGGTGATAATTTCTCACTTTGAATTTTTAACACTTCTAAAGAAACATTGGTTTAATATATGCCAAAAAGATGATAAAATATAACCCTTAAAAAGTGTATTTTTTTATATTTTCCTTTTCCAAAATTATTTTCTAACTATTCAGACATTAAAGGTAAGTTTTAACAGACCTTTTTAAACTCTGCAATATATGACCAGTTCCCTGCTTCAACCATCTATCAAATCTCTTGTGGATACTGATACATTTTTATGTGTTAGTTTGGAAAAATGTTATAGTTTTTATTTGATTGTTTTAGATTCACTTTTATGATTGTAACAGTAAAAGGAGATGTCAGATTCTCTGAAGATATTGGTCTAAATGCCTGTCCTGCCAGTCACTACTGTGTATGAGCATATATACTTGACTTTCATGTTTCAATCCTTCAGCTCATAATGAACATCACTCTTCTTTCCTCCTAAACTTTTATTAATTGCAAGCCCTTTAGGGATGCAGCTGTTCCTGATGTGTTTCTGGAATGTCAAACTGATTTTTATCTCTGTTTGCTTCTTTACAGATTTACAGTACCAATGAAAGTGAAGTCAGTGGTGTGGGAGCCAAAGTATCCTGACAGCCGGTAGCCCTCCGGTACCGGCTTGCAACAAGTGGGGATGAGAAATAAAAACAAAACATAACAAAACCGAGGACCTTCCTCACATTTAGAATATTCTAATAACTAAAACCACAAGCAAGAAAATGAGAAGCAACTGCTGCCGATTATTTTACAAGGATACAACTTGAGCGTTATATATACAACAACAAGGTAGGTAGGATATACATATTTCAGATGTAAGAAAAGAGTAACTAGTAAGGCTATTCAGGAAATAACCTACCCATGCCTCCTTTGTGAATGGAGAGTCCACTTAACTGTCTTAGACTGACAATTTACAGACCATGAATGAATGGTAAATCTAAGAATATTTTTTAAAGTGTTTTCGGCAGAAACATGGTTCCATTTTGGTAACACCATAAAGTTTGTATCTTTCAGTCCACATATTTACCCTGTGCTCTAAGTCGGAAGTAGATTTTGTATTTCTTACAGCACAAAATTACAAATGTGTTTTAATTTTTTACCATCTACAAACTCTCCTTAGAAAGGCAGGAAGCCCTCTAAAGCAAAGTCAGAACATCTGGCTTTGAAGCTTGGTGTGTGTAGGTATGTTGTATATGTAATTTTTATACACAAAAAGTCAGTAAGAGGTCACCAAAACCTCATCCAGATGTCAGTTATTAAGCACAGTCCAAATAATTGTTAAAACTCATAATTGTCATAATTTTGACATTTTTTAAAAATGTAAATACATTACACAAATATCTTGCAATAAAACAAGTTGAAGTTAGAAGCAAAACCATACCACATCTGAAATGCTCAGGTTGTCTTTTCTTAGAATTATGTATTTATCAATGTGTTTTATTATATTTTATTTAAAAGATTATTCCGAAGATTGATCTTTACTCGAATATTTTTGTTGCCTGCAAAAAAAAAGGGAAAAAAGTGGTCTTCCTTCAGAGTAACTCAATGAAAGGAGTGAGACTAATTCTGCTATAACAGGCTTGTAATTAGTTTTTGTTTACTTAACATGATCCTTAAGCTAGAGAATCAGTTGATTAGAAACATTTCCTAAGAATAACACATTGCCAGGAAGATAAATGTTACTGTTGCACATAAGGATATTGGGCTTGCAAGCTGAAGTCTTATAAAAGTAGAGAAAGAAGGCAGCAAGACATAAAATAAGAAGTCAAGATCCTCCTAAGGATGAAAGAAATTGTCAGCAGAAATACTTGCAAAACAAGGCACCGCTCAATACCTAGTAAAGGCAGAATCAGACCTTTGTCATTTAAAGACAGCAGAGGTTGTAACTGGTAGATATGAGTTATCAGAAAAGATCTTTAGGGAGCATGACATTTGTTTCTTTCACCTCTTATATTGCAAATATGTTTTTGACCTTTAATGGATTATGGATCTTAGGACATTTGTATGTTTCTGGTATACAACACTGGGGTACGCTTCAAAGCAGTACTGAATTAAAAGAACAAATGTTACAATTTGTTTGTCAAGTGAAGAGTAACTGAACCTCAGCATGGTCAATACAATTTTTTTAGAAGGGCCAGAGATCAATTACACCCTCTGGAGGTACAGCTCTGTGTATCTTATGACATACTCCATCTTCTGCTTCAGAAAGTCATTTATCTTCTGCTCATTCCAGCTAAATTTCTCAAATCAGCAGGATAGACACACTGTATTACTGGTAGAGAACAATTTCCAGGTAATGAGGATAAGAGCCTGGATCTAAAGGCTACAAAAAACTTTAATCTCCATCACATAAACCTTTACCAATGTGCAAAGGACAGAGATGGGTTAACCAAGGGAATTACTAGCAAATATGAATGTTCATCCTAATGTCATGGTCAGGAAGGAGACATAAGTACCAGGGGCAAAAGAAAATAAAAATCCCAACAGCCTTAACTTTCCCAGTGTGGAATTTACAAGGGAAATTTTCTACTGTGATAACAAGAGATGGCCTCTCTAATGCCTGCATCCCAAAATGAAAGCCATGTGCAAGACTGTCACTGGTTCATGACAAAGGCTGAAGTATTAGGACTGCTACCTTGCTACAGACAAGGAATATAGGGTCTTGAGACTAAGAAAAGCTAGAGAAGGTTATAAGCAAGTATGGAGAGAGAGAAAAGGAAAGGTGCAGGATTTAATAGCCTTGATACAGGTATGGGAGGAAGAGAAGTGAATGCTTTTCTATTATTTAAAACTAAAGGTCTGAAAAACTTACTCCTCATTTACCATGGAATTACAGGGTTTAAAGTAATGTTTTGTGATCATTTAATTCTATTCCCTTACCTTAAGGCATCATGATGTCTGCATAATTTCTGAGATCAGCTCATCTATCTCTAGGTATTATCTATCTTTAGGCACTATCTCTAGGCATATCAAGGATGAGGGGGTCATTAAGAGCAGTCAACATGGTTTTACCAAGGGGAAGTCATGTTTGACCAACCTTATAGCCTTCTATGAGGAAGTAACTAGGTGGATAGATGATGGTAGGGCAGTAGATGTGGTGTATCTTGATTTCAGTAAAGTATTTTGACACTGTCTCCCACAGCATCCTCATAGATAAGCTGAGGAAGTGTGGTCTTGATGATCAGGTAGTGAGATGGATCGTGAACTGGTTGAAAGGAAAAAGTCAGAGGGTTGTGGTCAACGGGACAGAACCTAGTTGGAGGTCTGTGACTAGTGGAGTCCCTCAGGGGTCGGTACTGGGACCAGTACTGTTCAGTATTTTCATCAATGACCTGGATGAGGGAACAGAGTGTGCCCTCAGCAAGTTTGCTGATGACACTAAGCTGGGAGGAGTGGCTGACACACCAGAAGGCTGTGCTGCCATTCAGAGAGACCTGGACAGGCTGGAGAATTGGGCAGGGAGAATCTTGAGGAAATTCAACAAGGGCAAGTGTAGAGTCTTGCGTCTGGGGACAAACAACCCCACTTACCAGTATAGTTTGGGGGCTGACCTGCTGGAGAGCAGTGTAGGAGAAAGGGACCCGGGGGTCCTGGTGGACAGGAGGATGACCATGAGCCAGCAATGTGCCCTTGTAGCCAAGAAGGCCAATGGCATCCTGGGGTGTATTAGAAAGGGTGTGGTTAGTAGGTCAAGAGAGGTTCTCCTCCCCCTCTCTTCTGCCTTGGTGAGGCCACATCTGAAATACTATGTCTAGTTCTGGGCCCCTCAGTTTCAGAAGGACAAGGAACTGCTTGAAAGAGTCCAGCGAGAGCCACAAAGATGAAGGGAGGGGAACATCTTCCTTTATGAGGAAAGGCTGAGGGAGCTGGGTCTCTTTAGCTTGGAGAAGAGCAGACTGAGGGGCAACCTCAATGTTTACAAATATGTTAAGGGCAAGTGTCAGGAGGATGGAGCCAGGCTTTTTTCAGTGATGTCCATTGATAGGACAAGGGACAGTGGGTGCAAACTGGAAGGTAGGAGGTTCCATGTAAATATCAGAAAAAAAAACTTCTTTACTGTGAGAGTGACAGAGCACTGGAACAGGCTGCCCAGAGAGGTTGTGGAGTCTCCTTTGCTGGAGACATTCAAAACCCACCTGAACATATTCCTGTGCCATGTGCTCTGGGTGACCCTTGGCTGTTTATAAATTTCCACTAAACTATTTCTAAAGACCATGTTAACTACACAGTTACCAAAATCTGTTATTCACAGAAGGTAAGAGACATGGGAAGCTGAAGCATACTGAGGAAAACCACCAGATTTCAAGATTCTGTGAACTCCTGCTGCTGTTGGTCTTCCATCTTTTAACTGCTGCATAACTAGGTCCTACCATATGAATCTCATACAGGCAAAATGCTCAATACTGCTACTAATCACATAGAATAGAAATGTTAAGTATCATATTCTTGTTATATGTGGAAATTCACCTTTCATATTACTTAAAGTGCAGAATTTTAGGAAGACAGATTGCACATTTACTGGATGCAACAGAATATATTCCTGTATATGCAGACTTCAAGCTAATTTTGTCCTAAGTTTTGCACTCCTACCTTAAGGGCTAAGATAACTCCCTGACAGACATTGCAAGAAAGGCCAATCTGGCTAAGGACGTGGTTCTCTGCTAAGTAGTAATTTCAGTAGTTTTGAGCTAATTCAATTTCTGCTGGCTTGGCAGCTTAAGACTTCCAATTATTTGTAAACAGTTGTTTTCTGTTCCGCAGTGGTGATCCCAATAGAAGCTGGAGCGACATACATGACAAACCTCGTAACCCATAAATTTCTTTTAATATGTTTTGGTAATTTTTTGTTGTTGTTTGCTTTTTTAAAGTTAGTAAATTAAAAAGCTGTTACCACATCAAAGGAGACAGCAGCCAGCTGTTCTAGCAAGGTGTACTGCTCGAAAAAGCCAATTCCTGGCTTTGCAGCCTCCTCTTCCTGCTGTTGAGTTGGCATTTAAATGTATGGGTTGGAAACTGTAGTAAGAATTAATGAAGGCTTCTCAAAGACAGGCTTTCTGCCTTTCCTCCAGCCTCTGGTAGCAGACAGCTTGCTTTTTCTCCACCTCCTCCATCCACCCCTCAAGTTACAAACATTCAGTAATACCAGTAGGAATTTTACTCCTACTGGCTTGTATAGAATACAGGACTAATTCTTTTGAAAAATGCAATTTTCTCTCCTAATTTTGCAAAAAGATACTACAGGTAAAGAAAATAAAATACTTTTCTGCTGCAAGGAGAAATTAATGGACCAGATGAATCTATCATGGGAGAACTATTCAAAAAAAGCCAGCAAAACTAAAACAACTTTGAATTATTTTTGTACATTTTAAGAGGACACACACAAAGAGTAAGTTTCTTTGTTGTCAGGTTTTGGGTGGCATAGCTTGTAATGCTTGTAGCATGACTCGTAGCACTTGGAATTACAATGTAGTGTTGTAACATGAAGGAGAGGCCAAGATGATTTAAGTTAAGAGATGTTCTTTTGTTAAACTTCCCTTTTGCTTCACTTCTTTGCCTTCTAGACAAACTTCTTTTTCAGGCCTCCACAGCAAGGATAATTTCTTCCAAGCCAATTTTTTTACTGCAGAGGGGAATACCTGGCAAGACTGGCATGAAAGAAATATTTTACCACTAGGGACTTCATAGATAAGATGCTTTTCTTCTTGCAAGAGCTGTTGTAACTAGCAAGACACATTCACTGCTTACCATTTGTCCGCTGAGAAAGAGCTTTCAGTCTGTTGGAAGGGGGCAGGGGATAAAACCAGGCTTACTACAGATAAGACTAGGGGTGGTGACCGTGTCAGGGATGAAATTGATAACCCAGCTGAAGTGCACTTACACCAGTGAAAGCAGCATGGGAAACAAACAGGAAGAGCTGGAAGCCCTTGTGCAGCAAGGTAACTATGACCTAATTGCCATCACAGAAACATGGTGGGATGGAATTCAGAACTGGAATACTTCAATAGATGGTTACAAGCTTTTCAGAAACATTAGGCAAGAGGAGGTGGGATGGCTCTACATATCAAGGAGAGCTTTGATTGTATAGAGCTCAATGATAGTGATGACAGTGTGGAGTGTTTATGGGTAAAGGCGAGGGGGAAGGCAAATAAGGCAGATATCCTGTTGGGAGTCTGCTACAGGCCACCCAACCAGGATGAGGAGGCAGATGAAACATTTTTCAGATAGCTGGCAGGAGTTTCAAAATCACCAGCCCTGGTTCTGGTGGGGGACTTTAACCTACAAGACATGTGCTGGAACAATAACTCAGCCAGAAGCAGGCAGGCTAGGAGGTTCCTTGAGTGTGTGGAAGATAACTTCCTGACAAAGCTGGATCCCCTACCAGAGGAGGTGCTTTGCTGGACCTGCTGTTCACTAACAGGGAAGGCATGGTCGGGGACGTGGAGGTTGGAGGCCATTTCAGGCTTAGCAACCATGAAATAGTTAAACTCTCAATACTTAGTGAAATAAGGAGAGGGGTCACCAAAACCTCCACTATGGACTTTCAGAGGACAGAGATTGGCCTGTTTAGAACGCTGGTTAGGAGAGTCCCTTGGGAGTCAGTTCTGAGGTGCAGAGGGGTTCAGGAAGGCTGGATGCTCTTCAAGAAGGAAGTTTTAAAAGCACAGGAGCAGGCTGTGTGCCATAAAACAAACTGTTGGGGAAGACAACCAGCCTGGCTGAACGGGGAGCTTTTGCTGGAACTGAGGGAGAAAAAGAGTTTACCACTTCTGGAAGGAAAGGCCGGCCAATTCAAAATGAGTTCAGGGAGCTTGTGAGGACATAGAAAATTAGTCAAAAGTCTAGCTGGAGCTCCATCTGGCCACTACCATAAAGGACAATAAAAGGTTTTACATCAACAGCAAAAAGAGATAGAGGAGAATCTCCAGGGAGAATCTCCATCCCTTATTGGATGAGGGAGGGGACATGGCAACCAGGTATGAAGAATCCTGCATAACAGGGGAGGTCCCAGATGACTGGAGGCTTGCCAATGTGATGCTCATCTACAAGAAGGGCCTGAACAAAGATCCTGGGAACTACAGGCCTGTCAGCCTGACTTCAGTACCAGGGAAAATAATGGAGAGGTTCATCTTGAATGCACTCACATGGCAAATACAGAATAGCCACAGGATCAGTTCAGGAAAGGCAGGTCCTGTTTGACTAATCTGATCTCCTTCTATGATCAGGTGACCTACCTAGTGGATAAGGGAAGAGCTATTGATATTGTCTTTCTGGACTTTGAAAAGGCCTTTGACACCATGTCCCACAGTATTCTCCTGGAGAAGCTGGTGGCTCATGGCATAGACAGGTACACTCTCAGCTGGGTAAAAAACTGGCTGGTTGGGCCCAGAGAGTTGTAGTGAATGGGGTTGGATCCAGCTCATGGCCAGTCACCAGTGGTGTTCCCCAGGGCTCAGTTTTGGGTCCAGTCTTGTTCAATATCTTTATTAATGACCTAGATGAGGGGATGGAGTGTTTCCTAAGTAAGTTTGCAGATGGCACTAAGCTGGGAGGAAGTGTCAATTTTCTTGAGGGTAGGAAGGCTCTGCAGAGAGACCTGGACAGACTAGATCAATGGGCTGAAGCCAATGGTATGAAGTTTAACAAGGCCAAATGCTGCGTCCTGCACTTTGGTCACAACAACCCCATGCAAAGCTACAGGCTTGGGGATGAGTGGCTGGAAAGCTCCATGGTGGAGAAGGACCTGGGGGTGATAGTTGACAGCCAACTTAACATGAGCCAGCATTGTGCCCAGGTGGCCAAGGCAGCCAACAGCATCCTGGCCTGCATTAGGATTAATGTGGTCAGCTGGAGTAGAGGGGATCATGTCCCTGTACTTGGCACTGGTGAGGCCACACCTCAAGCACTGTGTGCAGTTCTGAGCCCCTCACTACAAGAAGGACACTGAGGTGCTGGAGCGTGTCCAGAGAGGAGCTACCAAGCTGGTGAAAGAAAAAGAATAAGTTCTATGAGGAGAGGCTGAGGGAACTGGGATTGTTTAGTTTGAAGAAGAGGAGGCTGAGGGGAGACCTCATTGCTCACTACAAGTACCTGAGAGGAGGTTGTAGGGAGGTAGGAGTTGGCCTCTTCTCTCAAGTGAATAGTGACAGGACAAGAGGAAATGGCCTGAAGCTGCACCAGGGGAGGTTTAGACTGGGTAAGAATTAGAAAGAGTGGTTAGACAGTGGAGCAGACTGCCCAGGCAGGTGGTGGAGTCACCATCCCTAGAAATGTTAAAAGAAATGCAGATATAGTGCTTAGCAACATGATTTAAGCACTGAACGGGTAAATCAGGTTATGGTTGGGGGATTTAGGTTATGGTTGGACTCAATTATCTTCAAGGTCCCTTCCAACAAGGATGATTCTATAATCCTGAAGAGAGAATTAATAGCCATTATGAGAATGATGTTATTGGGGACAGGGAAGCAAAGTCTATGAAAAGCAAATTGGCAATACATTCAATATGTTTCATGAAGGGGATGAAGATTTCATGATTTCATGAAGGGGATGAAGAGCAAGTAGAAGCAGGGTAATTGTACAATTTCTTTTTTTTTTAAAAAATAAGACACTGGTGTATTAAGAGGCAGAGAAAAAAAAGCCAAATTATTAGGGAAAAAATTTAAATCAAAGTAAAAACAAGGCAATAGCTTGAACCAGAAAGGGACTACATAGGAGTAGATAGGATTGCAAGGTCCTTCTCAAGCAGTAAAGGGATTGTCAGTGCTAGATATAGAGAAGGTCCATGAAGGATGACAAGATGATGTTTCTCAACATGGTTTTCACACTGTTATTGTTTGTAACAGCAACTGTAATACACATTTTCCTTAATTTTTTAAGTGCACAGATAAGCATTGCATACATTCAAGAGTAATGAGCTGCCTGATTAGAGGTATGTATTTCAGTACCCTTTAACAAATGATCAAAAGAAGCTTAGATCACATTCTCTCCATTTAATGTTTATGAAAGATGTCTCAAACATCAGTCCAGGCAGGAAAACGTGTGAAAGTCCATTGAGAAAGCATAAATCACCTC
This sequence comes from Apus apus, assembly GCF_020740795.1. Taxonomy (NCBI): domain Eukaryota; kingdom Metazoa; phylum Chordata; class Aves; order Apodiformes; family Apodidae; genus Apus; species Apus apus. Next base: position 62,923,428 of record NC_067282.1, on the reverse strand, counting down.
TGAAAACTTACTATCCAGTCAGAAGTTTACCCTGATACTCTCCATTATGGCCCAGTGTTTGATCCCTATTCCTGTGTAACTACTTCGATAAGTAATTCCATTCAGCTGGTTAGAAACCCATTTAACTATGCTCCTGACTTATTTGTGAGCCTAACTGCTTACCACTGGTAGTAGAGGACTCAGCATTTGAGCTCACATGTCAAGTGGACATTTGACTGCTTAACTGTTCTCTTACACATTGCAAAATAAATCTAAGAAGAAGTTTAACACGGTAAAGACATTGGGCAGGAAGTCAAGCACACAAGATCAATGGAAATATTCAGGCTCTCTCAAAAAAGAGTTTGTTTTAAAGATAAAGTGAGCAATAATGAAATTGACCTTCAGCAAATCATTAAAATCGTATTCAAGCGGCTTAGAGAGATATCAGCAGACTAGTAAGCTAATTCTAACTTGTGAAGAAAATAATAAGGCAAGGAAGTATGACAGTCATAGGTAAAATGCCGTTTTATAGTTTTTAATTAACTAGGGCTAGCAAAACAAATTTCCATCTAAACTAGGTCTTAAGAATAATTCACCTTCAAAAAAACCCTGAAAAATAAAAACAATTGTTGAAAAACTGAAAAAGCAAAAACAAATGCTCAAATACTGTCATCTGGGAAAAAAAAAAAAAAGTATGGAAGCCTAAATTGCAGTCAGAGTACCTACAAGTCCAGTTTTCCTTCCCAGAATTACACCAAATATACTACAACTCCAAGTCTTCCCTATAACATCATGAGAGGATCTCCAGGTGCGATGCCAAAAATACATCCAGGATTCATTCATCCCTAATAGACAACCATTGAATAAGTCACCTTTTGTCATTGCTAATACCACTGAGTCAGAGGCTTAGGTTGCCATGCCAAGAAAATCCAAACCACAAAAGTTAACCTGCATTTGCCTTGGTATTGCTGCACAACATGCTCTTAGACAATGTCCAGCCCTACACTTCTGTTTCCATGTTACTAATGATGAAAGAAATCTCATGCTGTTTTAGGTAGAGAAAAAGACTCTTCTTACCCATAGCTGTTGCTCTGACCCATGTAGCTGCTGCTTCTTAAGCATCCATATCTTTCAGGAACTCTTGTCGGGAAGATGTTACCTCTCCTAGCTCAATGTTCTCTTTGCCACGTATGGAAGCTTTCTCCCCCTCTCCTGAGCAGCTTAATAAGGTGTGTTAATCACCTCACCTGCCCTGGCACCTGGAAAAATCCCAATTACTAATGGTAGCTAGGCTCACAAGCAGGCTTGTGAAACTGGTACCTGGGAGGTAAGAAAACAGTTTTGATTAAAAACACAAATCATCTGAGTCGTTGAATAAATTACAGCTCTTTCATGTCTTAGCAACCGACACAGACATCACTGACAAGAAAACCACAAGTACTTCTAAAAGGTAAGGAGGGTAGAAAGGTAGAGTGAAGACTATACATGGCTATCTTTGGGAAGTTTTTATTTCTTATTTCGCAGGTATATATTTTTTCAGTTCCATGAGAGTTATGTGTGAAATAATCTTCGTTACAAACTTCTTGAATTCCATTACATTTTCCCGTTCAACTTAGAGAGCCTCTATGAGAATTTACTTTCTTCAGCATCTCAGAGTTGGATAGGTGTGTTCCTGGAGATGCTAATTAGAATATACTATGGTCAGTAGCAATCAAAGTTTCTTAATGTTAATTTTGTTGTAGCTACTTTTTGCTTTCTAAGAAAAAAAAAAAAAAGTGAGGAAGATTTTATGAGAGTGAAAACAATACTAATGGAAATAATAAAAAGTCATTATCTACTGTGTCTATTACTCTCACAAAATATTATTGTTTATGTGGTTTTTCTGTATGAAAACATATATTGGACCTTTATTTTCCCAGAAAATAATCCCTTTAATTAATAAACAGCCCTAAATTTGAAAAAAATACACATGCTTGTGGGCAAAAACCAGCCTCAGAAAGGGGTAAAGAATAACTACAAGTACATTAAAAATAATTCCCTTTTCCACTCTTGCCTTTTGGCATTCTTTTGAAACACATATAGTGGCCTCTCTTAGAGTAAAATTTGGACTTGATGAACCACTGATGAGGTAACTGTAAAGTCCTGTTTCTGCTTCCCTTTGGTGATAATTTTTACAGCTTGTGTTTTGTCCTCACTCAGGGGAGGAGAGGCTGTAGTCCCGTACAGCAGTTAGGGAATAGCAGGGGCAGTTATGTACATGCTAGTGCAATCACACCATTTACAGATGTTTAAAACTTCCCCTAGATGGAACATTTAATTTTGGTTGTAGCTTCAAAAAAAGGAACTAGAGCCAGTAGGTAAAAGTAGACTGAGAGGCAATAGCTATCTACCTGTCCTATAAGCGAAAGAGTATTTCATGCCATAAGACTGTATCTCAGACTGAGGAAATGAGACTAAGAAACATTGTGGGAGATACAGACAATAGAAAACCAATGTGATGGATATGGAGGTTAGAAAGACATACTGTATTCTTGCTACATATTTTTAGTTGGTAATAAATATGCATTTTTCTACTTTTTGATTATATATATATGCATTTCACTCAGACATCGTAATTAGCTACATGGACTTATCAGTGTATTTGTTTATAAGGAAGCTTTGGAAATGCTTGGTGGACTTCCAGCACCTCTCTGGTGGATTCAAGAGAGTGTTTCAAACTTCTAAAACTATAGCAGAAGAATAAAAGGTAAGCCTAGAGGATTCTCTTTCAAGGAACTTCAGTGGAAGCATCTCCCAGACTTTTGACATCTAGATGCTTCTTTCTTCCAGCTTTACAGCGAGTCACTCCTGGCAGCCCTTCCTAAAAAGCTGGCAGCTGTGTTGAGAGGCACTGTCACAGAATGTTACCTCTTCTGTAAACAGTTTTCAGTTTTGCCACCCTGACATTATGCACAGAAATTGCAACTGTGCTTTCTTTTAAAGGTGTAACTGAGGTTGTCTTAGGAAGAGAGTAACTGTTTCCTATTGCTTCCTTTAAAACTGAAACTAGATTTCCGGTATCATACTCCGTTTCAAAAACTGGAGACTGAACTGAAGAGATAAAACATGTCATGGTCATTGAAAGTTAGAAGAAAAAATAAAGTCAAAGAGGGATTATGTAGGAGTTTAAACACACTTTATAAACACTAAGAAAAAGACTGAACAAGGACATAATGGGTACTGTTGCTGCTCCCACTGCATTTAATGTATCTATTTTCCTTTTTTATTTTATTTTCAAAATTTCCCACTTAGTTTCCGAAGCACAGAAACCCATGATCACTTCCCTAAATGCCATCTTAAATTCAGTACAGTGAATTTAATTGGAAGTAGAACCCAATGAGTTGAAAAACAAGTACAGCCCCAAACCCAGCGCTTATACCACTGGGGCTTGCTATGTGCAGAGAATGCATGGCATGAAGCTCAGCAAAGGATCAACACTAAAATTAGTTAGGCTGACTTGAATAATTTGGAAACTGATTCTGCAGAGTCCAAATTTTTATGAAGCCTGCCCTGTGAAATTGCACAAAAGTAGGGAGTAAGGTTATTTGTAAGGCTAGACGATTTTTATATTACTGGGCCACTTTAATAAAAAATATCATCTTTGTGAGAGAATTTGTAAATCCAGTGAAATCACCAGTAAAAGAAAGACCAGAAGATCCAACATAATAATTTTTTTATATTTTAAAATTCTTAAAAAAAAAAAAATCACAATTGGTGAAAAACTTAAATCTACAGTAGTCAAGAATTCATTTTTTTAAATTAATTTTAAATATTTCTGTAACTAGAAATGCCATTAACCAAAAAATACTTCAATACATTGTGTTGCATTTTGATCCTGCAAAGAAGGTGCTGTCACTGTGTGAGAAGGGCTGGCAAGAATTCATAGGATGAAAGAAGGCAGGAATAAAGAGGAATAATATATTCATATATAGTTGAAAATCATGTTTGATTTTTTATGATAATTCAGTTGTCCAAATGAGAATTCTCACCTTTTGCCAACTCAATATGAGAGAGAAAATGAGAAGCAGAGCTCCAAATGAAAAAAAAGCATTCATCATTTCAAAGTGACTAGAAAACATCAAGAATAAATCAAACAAATCAATCATTGTGGTAACTGTTTTACAGTGTTATGCTTCTTTACACCTATTATTAATTTAATGACAATTCATACTTACAGAGGGATACCCAGGTAATTTAGATTCAAAATTAAAGAGACTTGTGGTAGAGCAGTTCAATGTTAAGTGACTGAAAAGTGGCTAGTAGTTTAAGGAATAGCTTACTGCTGGACTCAGCGAGCTAGTACTTCTTCTGTCTTTCTTTCTGTCTTCTTTCTTTCTTATTAAAAAATAGTAAATTAATCTTAACTTCCACTTGGGGTTTTAGCTGCCATGGTAGCTGAGATCCCAAATCACAGACATCCTGATCACAGCAGAACTGTCACAGTGGGGTACCTTTGCTCAAAAGTTCGAAATTTCTAACACACATTCTGGTGAACAAATATACCTGTGGTGACATTTATGAGTAGAATCTATTCAACACAAAAATATCCAACTAAGTTCTTAGTATGGCTGACAGAACTTGAAGAGTAATATTAAGCCTATCTGTCTTTGATTTCATTAGGCTTAAATCTGAAAGGATTTGCCATTCTGTAACATATTGTTTGAAATTATTGTAATTTTAGGTATTACATGAGATGTTTCTTTTTGTGTTGCATGTGTACCAGTTGTACAGGGAGCAGTTGGAATGGACATTAGAGCACATTTCTTTACCAGGAGGGTGGTAAAACACTGGAACAGGCTTCCTAGAGAGGTGGTCGATGCCCCAAGTCTGTCAGTGTTCGAGAGGCATCTAGACAATGTCCTTAACAACATGCTTTGACTTTTGGTCAGCCCTGAAGTGGTCAGGCAGTTGGACTAGAGGATTGTTGTAGGTGCCTTCCTACTGAAATAGTCTATTCTATTCTAACATTTGCCTGCTAAACATCTGCTTCTTGCTGTGGCAGCATTAATCAAAAGGAAGGACACTTTGCTGCAGAAGTTGATACTGTGAAGGAGGAAAGGTGGTGATCATGGAGCTGTCCCTTCTGTGTTGTTCTTTCCTCATATTTGGGTTCATTTATCTCTTTCCCCTTCTTGAATCAGTTTCATTTATTCTAGGGTAGTTTTATTGCCTGATAGATTTTTGGTATTTTGTTCATGGTTAAAATGTTTAGAATCATATTATATGGGAGAAACACATTTTCTGCTACTAATATACAGGTTTTCCAAAAGCTCAAAAATCAAAACTCGGTTAAAAGGATCCCTGGGTTTAGTTTAGCTTCATGATCTTCTGCTGCCTGACTCACACTCAAAAGTTACTGGCGGTACTAATGTCTCAATTTGGCTGAGATGAAAACTTGCCCAGAAATAGTCCCTGTGCCTACAGTCAAGTTCATCCTTCCTTCCCTATAATGCTGAGGAACGTATGCAGGTCTCACATAGTGTCCCGTAAGAAGGGGAGTGAAAGAACAGTGAGGTTCCAGCAGTCAAAGCTCTGTTAACAATCACAGCTGGGCAGCTGCAAAGTAAAAGATGATGAAAGAATTTTTCTAATCACAGTTCACAAATATTTTCTGAATAAGCACTGGCAATGGCTGCAACAGCACGTACAATCTAAGCAACATTACTTCCTGCTGCTCTCCCAGGCCAGATAATTTCCTGGAGTAATTTACATACCAGAGTTAAGGAATCCTTGTTGTACAGAATACATCAATGGTAACAAAAGGCATTCTCAATGAACTGCTAACTTAACAACAGAAGGCACATAATAGGTAAAGGAGAAAAGATTATTTGCAAGAAAGGCTATTACTATAAATTAATCTATTTTTATGCTTAATGAAAAAAGTTATAGTTAGAAGGGCCCTCTGGTCATGGTCCACATGATGGTTTTCTTTCTTCACAGGTAATGGGGTATAAGTGATTTGTTTATATGATCTTTAACATTTTTTACATAGTGAAGGTGTTGAGCAGCATCTTTTCCACCATGTTATACAACCAAATAATTTTGGCATGGATTTTACTCCTGTGAATGCCTTAATCAGAATTGTTGAGGTTGGAAGGCACATAGGAAGGTCATCTTGTCCAGTCCCTCTTCTCATGCAGGGCTACCTGGGGACAGTTGCCTTGGACCCTGTCCGGTTAGGTATTGAGTATCTCCAAGAATGGAGACTCCACAATCACTCTAGGCAACCTGTTCAGTGCTCAGTCAGGGCAGCACCCTGGCTCTCCTTTTTATCTGATGCTCTCTGCAAGTTGTTAAGCCAGAAGTTTTCTTGTTTAGGTATTTCTCTGGGAATCCTTGGAACACAATTTGGAGAAACAGCGAGAGGTAGAAGTCACCAAGGCAGCAATGATTATCTGAGCGCACATCTTAGGTTATGCAGCCTGGTAAGTGACTAGATGAGAATATTAATAATCAAGCTTTGGAATAAATGGATGGGGTGTCAAGTAGTTAAGCCCTTAGCCTTCTGTCACAATTCCTAAGTGTTTCTAGGGTCCAGGCAGCAAAATCCTGTCAGAGGCTTCTGAAAATACCAGACCCATGAATTAAACAAAATGGAGTTTGAATTATTTTAATATAGTAAAAAGGGGACAGTATGGAAGTTTGGAGGTCAGCCAGAATCCATGTAATTGTATCATGGCATTAGATCCATGATAGGAACTCTAGCTGGATGGTACCTAGTGGGACTGCCCCAAGGTGGCAGCTGAGATTCAGCTTTATCTTCGCTTTGTCAAGGTATGAAAAGAGAAGGCAAAACTAATCAGTTTGGTTCTTAAAGAACCATGACATGAGATAACTGATTAATGTTTCACTTGTTTACCTGGCCTTGTGCATTATGTATTAGGTGGAGTTACTCATCCCATCTTAATTTCTCTGCTTTTTCTTCAGAACAGTTGAGGACAGTTTAAGGACACTTGTTTGCATAATGATGATTTATCTAATGCGTGTATTAGTCCTGTTCTTATATTCCAACCAGTATGTTAATTAAAAAACATATTCCTTTTTTAATGACATAGCTATCCTGCTGTTCATGATCTTTCTTTTCAGAGATGTGGGATGTCTATCTGTATATGTTCTTTCTCTCCATGTGTGCATACATAGAGCTGTCCTTTTAGCGTTTCCTTGTTGGGGCATTAAGAACATGTAAGAAAAATAATGTGCATTTCCTTAATGAAGGCACAGGCAGTGCTGTCATAGAAATGAGAGTATTTCTTTCCTCTCCTAGGAAGAACAAGAATGGGGAAGCCATCACAGATCTACAAATAATAAATTATTTTACTATTATGGGCTCATTATGTTGGAGGTCACCATGATAAGATCTCTTGCAACTGCTGGTTAGTTCCTTGTTTCCTTAGGAATGTGCTTCTTTTCTTTTTTTCTTTTCCCAGAAAACGGTATTGAAAGGTTCTCTACTATGTGGTTGTAATACACAAGAACTACAAAGCATTCATTGGAAGGAAAAAGTTCCTGTGCCTGAAGAAAGCAGCCATAATCCTTCAGAAGCAGTGGCGAGGCCAGCTTGCTGGACGTATTTACAGGGAGTGACTAGAGGAGAAGCAGAGACAAGAGGAGGAGAGAAGAAAAGAAGAGGAGGAAAGTTGCAGTGTGCTGTCTTAAATCACTCTTCTGTCTCCATATTAGGTTTTTATTTCAGGCTATTCTTGAACAAGTGATTTTGGAAACCTTTGCTTCTTTTGCTGAAAGATGCAGGTAGCTATCACAATTTTCACAGACATCCTTGGTGACCTTATTTTTGGCTGTCTTTTCCATGCAGCAGATGATCTCTGTAAGTTGAGCAGGAGTTGATTTACATATCTGAAATTCTGTCTACAAGTAATTTTTCATCCTGCTCTCCCTCTCTTCTACGTGCTCCTATTATTTTGGTATCAGAAAGTAAGACTTTGCAGAAAGTTCTTTGCAACTCGTAACAACAATAAATGCTCTTACCTTTCATGAGATTTCATACACTGACTTTGCTCTGACAGATGACAAAGTCTGAATATCCACTAGCTTTTGACTGCCCTAATGAACCTTTGTATGAGCTCATCCTGTGAAGAGAGGACTGGAGAGGAAAGAAAAATGATGCAAACATTGAGAGAAAAGGAAAGAAGAAATGGTATTATTTTAAAAAGGTATAATCTTTAAAAAATATTTCTGAGTTCTTTTTGCCTCAAAATGTCTCTCCTTTTTTTGTCTAAGCCACTTTGCATTTTTGTGGCCTGCATGTTTGTCCAAAGTTCTGCAAAAGGTAATCGCTTGGAATGGATTTCCAAGCAGCTTCCCAATTTTGTTTCTATAACGAAGATACCCAAACCTCCAGCTTCCCACAGCTCCCTCTTAGCTGGGGTTGTTGCTAATGTAAGATCCCCCCAAATTACTGATGCCTGTTTGTGCCAAGCTCTGCAATCTGCTTTAACTGGGTTCATGACTTTGTTTACTGCAGCCCAAAACCAAATCAATATGCAGCATATAGCTGTTAGATAATCAGATATGCTCTATGTCCTCCTGTCTCTTTTCTGACTCCAGGCTTTTATAACCCTCATAAAACTGACTTTCAAGTAATGTCTCCTCCAGTCACTATTAGAGGTACTCTCAAGTGTATACGCTCCTGTTAGAGTCTATAAGCTACAGTTTCATGAGTGCCAAGTGACTTTCTACTAAAGAAAGACAGTTTTTTCTCTGTTCCTTTCCCTCCTTTTCCCATGGAGACAAAAAACTGAATATTTCAGTCTCTCTGCTCATGCAAGGTCATATCTGCAGACTCTTCTACAATGCTTCACTGTTGGAAGAAACTAAAAAATTGCAAACCTGACCATAAATTATGCTAACATAAATAAGTTGTGACTGTTCTATTTATTACTTTCTTTCACTTTTCTACAATGTGAGAGCTGTTCTTTTTTGTGCTTTTATTGGAGTTACAACTTTTGGTGTTTCATTTGCATGTTAATTAAGTTGTCTTGCAAGAAACCTCCTAGTACTCTAAACAGAGCTAATTGAAATAATACACTCAATTTCATGTGTATACACTCATCTGAGGCAAAGAGACAGGATACGGTACAGAAAAATGTGTTCTTTGTGTGTTTTTTTTTTTTTAAAAAAAACAACAGCTGACAATCAGAAAGGGACTTGCTATGGATTTCAGGAATCAGCTCCCTGCTGTCAGTATCCACATGGACAGACCCTGCCCTCTCAAGAGCCACCAAACACCTCAGTGCAAAGCAGCAGACTCTGTAATAATGCTGAGAGCTCGTCTGCTCTCCAAGATGGCAATTTTCCAACTTACATTAGTAACAAGAAAAATTGGAATCAGACAGATTTATTTCTATGAGCTAGTAAAGACTTTTTACGTGTGATAACTTTCCCACAGGAACAGCTTTTGAGATCACTGCCAAATGAAAATTGAATGCCATGATACCATGTTTATTTATGCATCTGTTGTCACTGCTCTTATTTACACGATCCTGGTATTTTTTTAGTGTGTTTTACAGTGCAGACATTTTTATTGCACATTTTAAGCAATAAGTTCATACTGATGGAGCTAACTGGTAAAAAAGGCCTTCTGTTCAGCCTTTTGGAATGGAATATGTGTGTTCACACATTTCCTGCAGGAGATGAGAGTTCACACAACTTCAGAAGCTCCAGGTGCACTCCTAGGCTCATTTCAGAGATCATTTCCATGAAAGTCCATCCTGAGACCCACACATATCTGCAGCCATATTCCAGATCTGGATGGTGCCAGGAAGGTGAACAGGAGTGAGATACCGAAGCTATCATGTCAATACTGCAAATTGTTAATGAGGAGAATTTATAAATTCTTTGAAAGATGTTATGTCATAAGAATGTGGCAGAAATTAATCTGATAAGGGAAATAGTGCCAGCTGTGAGACTTACTAGGTCAGACACAGCAAACCATGGATGCATCTATACTGCTCTTGGGTTCCAGCAGTCTTTGTCCTAAACAGTTTGTGCATTTACCTTCTGCAGTCAGCACTAAAAGCCATCCATGAGCAGCTCCACTGCAGGGACAGATATTTCTTGAATATCCATAGTTTATATACTCTCCAAAGCAAAAGCTGGGAAAGGACATGATTGCCCTGCTAAACTGCTTCGAATGGAGTGGATATTATAGGAAGATGAAATATTTGTGTAAAAGTGGAAAGCTGGCATAAGATCAAATGCACAGACCCCTAGTAATGAAGTGGGTTTCCATTTGGCCTTTTGAAAGGAGCAAAACAACCAGTTAGGAGATAGAGTTATACCAGATTATGAGAGAGACAAAAATAATAGATTTTCTGAGGAAAACAGGAAATGGACTCAATAACATAATGGTTTCCTTTCAGACAGTTGTTTTTAGATGGTTCTGGTGCCAGCAATTAATTTTCTCTGTCTCTCCAGCATTATTTGTCATCTTGTGCTCTAAATGGTTTCCCACTGTTTAGTGGGAAAATATCATGACTCAGTTAAGGAAGGCTTCTTTTCTATGAATGAAATCAACAGCAGTGTTTCACTGTTGTTTTTTTTTTTTAAAAAATCTTTTTGGCTGCTTTGTCAGAGGGAGAGGAAAAAAATGTCTACAGCTTATCAGATTTTTAAAGATTAATCTTTTCCTGTATTTTAGAACCGAAAATGTACATTAATTATACATAAGTGTATATTAATTCAACAAGTAGCTATGAGATTGGCTGTTTAGATTTTAAAAAAACCTCTAAAAGAAAAGACTAATCAGGGCTCCTAAACAGAAGCTTGTCTTTTCTGTACAAACACAGAAAATCCCATTCCTTAGCTTGTGGATAAAACTTTGGCTGCTGAAGTGCATCAGGTGACTGTTTCCTACACAGTTTGGAACACATACAGAGCTCCTGCCTGATTCTGTAATTTTCAAAAAATTTTTAGGATGAAAGAGTTTCTAACACTTATTTTTAATTGTATTTTAAGGGCTGTAATTGGTCTTCATGCAGGGCTAGCTCCAGCAGAACCCACGTGTGAAGTCTCCATCTAGTACTTGTGTCATACACACAAAGGGGCAGAGCTTGTTGGCAGGGAGGCTACACCCAGGGCTGGATGATGACCCAGGTCCCCTCTACACTTCAGGTGCCCAGGTCAGGGCTAGCGGCAGGTACATTAGCAGAGACAACATATGGCACAACAAGAAGTGTTCTGAAGAATGAAACAGCTGGATTTGAGTACCCTCTATTTGCACCATTTGCATTTTTGGGGGTCAATAGTGGACTAGGCATGCTAGGTGTGCTCTGGCAGTGTCTTTCAGTTTTGTGTCATCCGAGAGTCTGCTTTGAGACACTCCCCTGCAGTGCAAACCAAAGTGGAGTTAAGTAGTGGCAATTGAGGTACTTACTCAAAAAGAACACTCCTGATGTGAAATGAATCATAAACATGGGGCAACCATTGCCTGCTTTGGCTTCAGAGTCCAACCTTCTGCAGGTTGGTACCCACTGCTGTCATTGAAGGAACTGAGGAATGTCTGAAGCTTTCTTTTCGAGTCCAGAGAAGATAAAGTGTTTTTATCCCATTTCTCTTTGCCTCATGTTCTGTGTGTTGTTCATATTCTGAACGTCCATATTATGGCAGAGATTTAGAAATTTTGCAAGCAGTGGTCCATGATTCTCTGCTGTGCGTTGAAATGAACATCAATCATATATAGGAAGGCACCTGGCAGGAGCTGCTTTTTCACAGTTCCAGGATACTGCCAAATAGGTGATATTTCCAGCAGAGTGAGAAGTGGCATGGAAAAAAGAGGCCAGTGTGTTTCTGCTCAAGGCACCATCTCCAACCCATACAAGAAAAGTTAGTGGTACCAACTTCAGAAGCTTTCCCCCTTTTTCACCTGCTTCAGGCATGATCTCATGCAATGGTATTTATTTCACAAAAAGGAATCACAGGAAAGAAGGGGTGAGAAGCTCCATCTTAACACCTACAGCACTTAGAATTGAGCCCTCCACCACCAAGGAGGGTGCAAAATAACTAACTACCACACTCTATACATGTGTCTTCCCACTGAAGCTCTGCCTTTGTGCTGAGGGAATCCAAGGTGCATGACGTAAGGAAAGGGCAAGTGAAGGATGAACATTTCATGGAGGAGGGGTTTGAGATTCTGCTTTTGTTTGAAATCACAGTCCATTAAATGTAAAAATGTTGTGTCAGGGGAGCTTTAGATTGGGTGTTAGGAAATATTTCTTCAACAAAAGGGTTGTCAGGCACTGGAACAGACTGCGTAGGGAGGTGGTGGAGTCACCATCCCTGAAGGCATTTGAAAGACATATAGATGTGGTGCTTAGGGACATGGTTTAGTGGTGGCTTTGGCAGCACTAGGTTAACATTTGGACTTGGTGACCTTAAGGTTCTTTTCCAACCAAAACAGTTCTATGAGCCTGTAAAAGAGAAATATGCCCTCAAGGATTAATCCAGGGATCCAAGTATGGATCCAGCATGAATGAAGACTCCTCCGGCTGAGTGCATTGAGGTGGGATCTACAGTCTCATACCCAGGCAAATAGGATCTGGCTTCTACGTGATGGCCTCCAGAGCAGTGAGGCGTTAACAGGACTAACTAGCTCAGTGGTGCTAGCATGGCTATGATAGCATTACCAGTATGAGAACTAGCTCAGGCATCTCTGCCCTGCCCTTCACTACGCTGAGTGAAGTGACTGTAAGCTTCTGAGACACCAGCTGTTGTGGGCCATTCGCTGCTTAGACTGGCACCCTTCTGGGCGGATGCAGAAACAAAGCTATAGAGGGCTCAAGAAACTTCCCATCAAGCACAGACGTCGAAGATCCTTTTGGAAATATTTTGATATTGGTGGATACGGAGCAAAGGTATTTGATTCACACATTGGGATGTTGCAGCCAAAATCCTGCCAAGCCTTTCTTTGGATAGAAACTTTATATTTTAAAACATACTCAACTGCCCCCATCCAGTTCAATGGACATGGCAGCACTGTCTCCAATGTAACCTTGGAGCAGCAAAATACTTGTGGAGGACATCAGTTGTTGCAGGTGATGGGAGCTCATCCTGCTCTGCTGACCAGCACCATTTTTAATTAGCAGCTGGAGTCACACAAAGTCAAGAGTACATCTGACTAATTTACAAAAAATTCATCTTAATAGAAATGTATGACTGAAGTACATAATTAATTAGGTTTAGAGTCTATTTTAGCTGTATTGTTACTGAAAGTACTGGAAGGAAAACTATATGGAGAGAGACAGCAAAAGAAAATGCGATCTTCTGCTAATCAGATGGGATTCAGCAATTTATGGCAGGTTTTTATTTCTCAGCCACTTAACTGGAGCAGTATTCTTTCACTTTTCATTAGGAACTGCAGATATCTTTCTGACAGACCTCTTGAAAAGACCAAGAGAAAGTAACTATTATTCTTTAGAGTCAACGGAAATCTCATCCTTGATGGATAATCAAGGCTGCTAATTAAGTCAGCAGAACTTTCAGGTAGAGTTTTAGCACCTTTTTGGAAGCCAAATATAATTATAGGTGAAGTAACAGAGAAATGAGCACAGTGACGTTCTCTAACACATACAACACCCTGTACATTGATTTTCACACAAATAAAAGACGGCTTTCCTTCTGCTCTAGTGTTGAAAACACTCTAGATGAAATAGGCTGCAAATGAGGAATGACCTTTATAAGCACTGAAAATCTACTGAACTTCATGTACTTTCAAAACTACCTGTTGCTTTTCTCCAGTAGTTCTGAAACTGCATAGACAGATCTATAAAAAATAGAAACACTTGTGACAAAATTATCATTTGGAACTTATGCTATAAAGCTTTGGGAATGAAAAAAAGTCATCAACCTAGTTTCTTTTTCTAGATGGAAGAAAATCAGGGACTTAAATAAACACCTGAGTGACACACAAACAAGGAAGAGATGTTAATTCATTCATTATGCTGCCCAGTTACCTTCATGTCAGACATGGAATTGTACCTAAAAATAACTAGTTTTTTGGATAAATGACATTTTGTAGGACTTTGGGTCCCAATCAAAGCGATGCAACTCCATAGAAATATACAGGCACAAAACTGTGGCATAAGAAATGTTTCAGAATAATTTCATTTTCCTTTTTTTACCTTCTCAGATTGCCACCTGGCCAATGGATCTTAGGAGGAAGGCTCCCAATAACTGTGGGGGTGGAAACATGGAGGGAAATTGCATCCAGCATGTAGGCATTCTCCATCAACTCTGGTGTCCATATTCAGGACAGGGTGGAATTGCATTACAAATAGAAGAAAGAACACACCAGAGAAGAAATATTTTGCAGTCTCCAGCAAGAGTAATGTATTTCTTTGACACCAACTTTGCAGAAAGAGGTGGATCCAACCTTTTGTGGCAGGAGATCTAACAATCCTAATCCACAGCTTCATTTCCATTCCCAGGGGAGGCAGTGGCTGGCAGAACGGACAAGCTCTGTAAGCATAGTGGCCATAAACTAATCTCTAGATAATACTTTCTGTGGTGATAATTATTTTCAAATGGATTAACTCATTCTGTGTGCCAAGACCTTATTTCATGAGATTGTGATTTCAGTCTAACAGGCACAGCTACTCTCAGCTTTATTGTGACAGTTAAAAAAAAACCTAAATGAAAAGCAGTGAATGGCTTAGGAAACTGCCTCACATATGCTTGTGTGAGTTTGATTTATTAACCCTTTCAGAACACATAACCTTGCTTATTTTCCCCAGCATCCCCTCAGCAGCCCATGGCTTGACTACTCAACCTCACATGGCCAAAGCTCTGCATGCTGGTTATATCATTCCCCATCACCTCAAAGGTGAGTGAGAGTGCAGCCAGTCCCCTGAGGAGTGAAGAGCAGACAGTTATCTTATCTTGTCTATGAGATTTTGGTCACAAGGTAGGACATGAGGACTTCCAGATCCCCTTTATTAATCTGCCCCATAAGGCAGCAATTACTCACACAATCCACCCCATCTGCTTTGATGATACCTCTGTTCACTTTCCCTATAGCAAAAATGTAAAGGTCATGCAACCTTGAGCAAGTTTTACTAGATTATAAAGCTGAGCACTCTCTCACACATGATAATTTTCAATTAAGTTCAGACATAAATAAAATATGAAGAATCTTTCTGTTAGGGTAAGCTCCCCTTGTAGCACCCTGTGGAATGATTTCCTGAAAAGCATTAAACCCATTCCTAGTGTCAGCATCTCCAGCTGGTCTCTCACACTTAGGCTGTATCAACTGTCCACCTTTAAATATCGACACAGTACTTTTGTTCTCCACTGCAAAACAGCCTGTCATTTGTTTAAAGCTGCAAACATTCTTCCCAGCTATGGTGTCGAAAATCATGAAAATCAGGAAACAAAAAAGACTTACTGCAGGGTGCTGGTGACAAAATTTTACCTGCAGCCCCTGTGGGGATTCTGTAGTGATAATGTGGCTCCCAGGCTCATTGAACAGTTTTCATCTGAGTGCCATTGCTGCAAGCATACACACGTACTCACATGTTCTGAGAGCAGGCGCTGGTGCATTGATCCAACAGCAGCAAGCATGGACATCTACCAGGCATCAGAGATGAAGCATCCAGCACACATCGCCCAGGCGGCATTTACAAATTGATGTTTCAGCCCTTCTAATTAGGCTGACAGGCCTCAAAATGTCAACCAGTAATCAGGAGGCTTTTTGAGCCTAAAGATGTACAGACAATAGACTTAAGAAAAGTGATTTCTGTCCCTTCGTCTGAGTTAACTGTCTGGAAAAAAGATTAAGAGAAAGTGTTGATGTTACCTCTACTGCACACTTTAAATCCAGGTACACTTAACTAAGTGCAAGTATTTCAGGCACTGATTACCTATTTTACATACATGAGGTTACAAGATATCATCTGACTAGAAATCAAATTCAAGCACTTCAGCAAATACATTAATGTTCAGAAACTTGGGAGAAAAACCTAAAAAACCCATGCTCATTATGTTTTAAAAATAAGGTATAAATAATCTTGTTTTTTTTTTAATAATATCAGCCAAGTTACCTATTTTAAAAAAAATATTTGCAAGGTTTTGAGAGCTGCCTTTATAATGTGGTCCAGAAACAAAGCCAAGTATATGTATAAACTTTTAGTACAACACCATGAGTCACTTCAGGCTGGGTTTTCAAATGTGTTTTCTACCTACAGATGCAGAGGTGCTTTGTGGGATTTGTAAAATTGTCTTCAAATACCCAAGAAGGCACCTGTTAAGAAGCCAAATAATTATTTGCCTCACTTTCTACACCTGTGACTGAAATTATGCTGATCTTCATCTCATAGGAATGGAAAGTTTGCTGGAAGTGGTAAGTATTAAACAAATGTCTAAAGGTTTCACTGCAGAGAAAGCTCTCAGAGATTTGTCAAGGTCTCCCACAGCTCTCCTTTCTCATGTGCAGAATTAAAAAATCTGAGTTTCAGGTCTTGCTACAGCTGGGCCCTAGTGGGAAAAACAAGGGTAGGCATAAAATAAACCTGGCTACACTTAAAAACTCCTGATTGTGTTCTAAACTCCAAAACAACCCAAACAAACAAATAAAAACACTTTTAAGAAAAATTATTGAAAATAATGTTTCCAAGATAGCAATTATTCATACTTATGGTATAAACACCTTTTGGAATTGTTTCTCTTTAATAGGGATTATAATGAAATCCTTACTACTAAATTAGAAATTGCATTTTTGGCATCTCAGAGAGGGTGTAGAGTTGTAGCGTATAAGCAGTTGCAAGACTCACACACCAATACTGAGTAAAATGCTGCCATCTTTTGGTTATACTCAACAGAAACAGGTATAAACCCCCCCAGATTTTATCCTCAGAAAGCCAAGCAGCTGTTGCTACTTCTACTGCAGATGCTCCTAAGACTGTAGCCATTGGCTATAACCCTGTTATCCTTGTCCTCAGTCGTGGACTGTAACTCCACAGGTGCTGTATAAACCCTGAAGAAAAAACCCGCCTGGACGTGTTCCTGTGTGATGTGCTCTAGGTGACCCTGCTCTGGCAGGGAGGTTGGACTAGATGATATTTCGGGGTCCCTTCCAACCCCTAGGATTCTATGATTCTATGATTCTATGAAAGTAGTCCTGCTCCAAAATAATGAAAAAACCCCAACAAAACCAAACCCAAAACCCCAACAACAAAATAAAAAAATCAGAGAGACAAATGTGGAAGCACAACAAACCTGTGAAGCAACCATATAGGGATAACAAGCAGTGGTTTTAGCATACCTGTAGGGCTGAGGAAGTGTTTCTAGACTCTAAATGGGTTCTCTCAACTCTAAAATTAAGCTCCATGGAGCTTGCCTTTTCATGGCTTTTTATTTAAAAAAGAAAAAAAAAAAGAGGCCACATTAAATAAGCAGTGGAAGGAGCACAACTCATTTTAATAGGAATCATTTGGAGGAAAGCGTGTCTTGAAATTCTAAATATCACTGCTGTTACATGAATTGTTTTCTCCTCAGTTCTTACTAGTTGCTTTACAGGTAAAGCAAGACTAGTACAGAACACAGAACTTACCTTGGAAATGGACTTCCCTGAAGAGAGCCTGTTTCCCTCCTTCTGAAGTCGTCAGGGAGATTGAGCCATGGGGCTGCTTCTCCAGGTAGAGGCACTGGTGTGCACTTGACCTTGTGAAATAAGTAATTTACACCTTTCCTCTTTCAGGAAATTACCTTCTGCTACTATAATTTAAATGACAGAATAGTGCCTTTCACAGGTGAAGCCATGCAATGACAGAAAGCCCTAGGATACAAGCAACAATGAAAGGTTGTGGTTGTGTTTTTTTTTTTCATTCTTTCTATTTTGGAGTTAAACATATTTGTCTTTTATGTTAAGTATGGCCCTGACCTCTTCCCATTTCCTACTGCATGGAAATGACACCTCTCATGTGCAGAGATCTGCAGCATACTACACCAAAAATACTTGTTTCCAAAACACAATAATACACAAATCCAGCTGGTGATTAAGCATTACCATTCAAATATTTGTTATCCTTTTGCACAATAATGAATAGAAAATAAATAAATAAATAGCTTGCTCTTTTGCTAAAATGTAATTGCCAGTTTTATGCCCGGGAGCATCTGCCCAATAAGTAAGTATTTCTCAACTCCCCTTTTACATTCTTATACTGTCCAGAAACAAACTGTGTCAGAAAAACTAGTGACTGTTTTTTGCCAGAATCAGCACTTACTAGGCTGAGGATTACCCCCTGCATGCCTACAGCTGTGTTCGAGGCTTTTCATAGGATCATGGAATCATAGAACGGTTTGGGTTGGAAGGGACCTTAAAGATCACCTAGTTCCAGCCCCCTGCATGGGCAGGGACACCTCCCACTAGGCCAGGTTGCTCAGAGCCCCATCCAACCTGGCCTTGAACACTTCCAGGGAGGGGGCATCAACAACTTCCCTGGGCAACCTATGCCTGTGTTTCACCACCCTCACAGGAAATAATTTATTTTGAATCACAGAATCAAAGAATCTTAGGGGTTGGAAGGGAACTTGAAACCCCCCTGCCAGAGCAGGGTCACCTAGAGCACATCACACAGGAACACGTCCAGGGGGCTTTTGAATGTCTCCAGAGAAGGAGACTCCACAACCTCTCTGGGCAGCCTGTTCCAGCACTCTGTCACTCTCACACTGAGGAAGTTTTTTCTGATGTTTACATCAGAATTTCCTCCTAACATCTAACTTTAACTCCCCTCTTCCAGTTTTGATCCATTCCCCCTTTTCCTCTCACTACAAGCCCTTGTAAAAAGTCCTTCCCCCACTTTCCTGGAGCCCCTTCAGGTACTGGAAGGCTGCTATAAGGTGTCCCTGGAGCCTTCTCTTCTCCAGGCTGAACAGCCCCAAATCTCTCAGCCTGTCCTTGCAGGAGAGGAGCTCCAGCCCTTGGATCATCTTTGTGGCCCTTCTCTGGACTTTCTTCATGAGTTCCATGTCATTCTCATGTTGGGGGCTCCAGAATTGGACATGGTATTCCAGGTGGGGTCTCACAAAAGCTGAGTAAAGGGGGAGAATGATGTCCTTTGACCTTCTGGCTATGCTTCTTTTGATGCAGCCCAGGATTTAGCTTGCTAGTTGTTGGGTTGTATGCATTGGACACGGAAAAACTAACACTGATTGGATTTCTACAAGCATTCAGGGATCCTGTAAGGTAGGCTGGTATTTTTTGAGACACTGAAAACAACATCCACCTGGAAAATGTGATCATATCAAATACACATAGCTCAGATTAGATATACTAATTGTTAACACAGGTACTATTCCACAGGTATATGTTTGTCTTATCCACATTTTTACCAAACTCAGCCTAATCTTAATCATAAAAGCAAAAGATTAACTTTCCTATCACTGAATTTGCAAGTCAGAGAGACATGCCCTCTCAGCCCATGGAAGCAGCTGCATTTGTGGAAAGACGTATTCTAGGGGGAAATAGCTACTGTGTTGTTTCCATGTTCCTGGTAGAAACCTAGCTGGGAGAAACTTATCTTCTTTTGAGCCCCAGAGCCTGATACCATTTGCCTTTTCAAGCACTGCTCGGTTTCTAGGGTAACAACAAAGAGAAGATAAACCCAGTTCTGGGAGAATGACTCTAAATCAAACCCTAAGGGTGTATCTTCTTGTTGACTCTCAAAAACCAAGGACAGAAACATTTAATGCTCTGCTGCTCTGAAGTCCTACTATTGAAATTAATCACAGAAGCTGTAGTGGCTTACATAGCAGTAATAACCTCCCCCTTGCATAGTCCTGTTCTCTCATTCTCTGTAGCCCATTGACCGACAGGAGTTAAGACACACGGATTTCTACCACAGGTGGGACAAAAGAAAGCAATATAAGCAGATTTGACCTTCAGAAGCCTTTGAGTCCCAAACCATGGTGCCTGAGTACCCATTTAATCCTTGAAATCTGGATCATGGCTCTGGATTGTGAGACGAAATAGTGCCTAAGGACACATCCTGAATCATCAGGGTGATCCTACCATCACATCTTCCAGCAGATCCCAGTACAAGGGAAGTGTGCCCTAGTCTCCCACTAAATGACTGCGGACAGAAGGAAGGAAAGAATGGGCATTTTCAATTTTCACATATAGTCCCCTTAAACAAACTCGTGCATAATAAAACACCTCAGAGCCCTTGCTCTACTGCTCACCTCAGTCTTTGTGTTTGAAAAAGAAACACCTGTTTTTTAACACATGGACATTCACATTTCTGATCAGCCAGCCAATTCTGCTATGGATATTCTGTTAAAATTATGACAAATGCCGAGCAGCAATTTGACTGAGTTGTCTGTTCCTGTTTTCAGAAGGTGGTGATGCTAACTATGGAACACGACAAGTATTCAGCAAATTGTTTTTTTGCAGAATGTGAATGTCGATCTCATTCAACTACATTTTTGGCCAGGATTGTCATGATGTCTTCAAAGTGTTCTCTTAGGGATTTGTACTCACTAATGCAGAGATAGAAACAGCTGTCATCTTGCTAAAAAATCTACTAAATTTTGAAACAAACCCTGATCTTCAGTAACATGGCTGCTCTTGCTGGCAGCATGTGTTTCATCTGTTGCAAAACCTTGTTCTACAACTAGATTTAAAATAGGAAGTACAATGTATATATATGTTTCACAAATAATTCCTGGTTAAAAGATGCTTCTGAATTTGTAATACTCTGAAATCCCTGTAATACCTGAAATATAACTTTTTTCTTTTTTTTTTTTTCCTATAATCAAAACACAAATCTTACTTTGGATACACTTGAGTGGCAGATGTGAACTGTATGGACAAATGTTGATGGGCTATTAATATCAAATGATGAAGAATGTTAGTGAAAATTCCTTGTTAGTTTTTGATGCTATTTAATGAAATTGTAGGGGATTATAGATTCCTAATTCTACAACCAAAGAAGTAACTCTCTAAATGCCTCATAGAACAACATGCATGTTTATAGCTGACTTTTAATTCAATTAAAATAAAGAGAAAATTGGTTTCACTGCTCAGCATGTCCTGACAGACCAGCTGCAGAGCCACCATCTACTACAGGTTCACAAACAGGTAATTCTGAAATACAGCAAATGTTGCTTTTCTTGTGTGGTGAAAAATGTTATGGAGCTGATAGTTTTGTGGAACATCACCTGATACACTTTTCTAAGATATTTTCTTCTCATTCTGAGAAGAAAACTGTCTTCCTCCTCTATTTGCACCAGCTTTATTTTTTAATCATTAAACTTTCAACAAAAAGCTTCAAAAGTTTAAGTTTTAACTATGTTTACATGAAAGCTTATTCTGAAAATCAGAAGTTCTATTTTAGTCCCACTTCATCATGACAGGCTTAGAAGATGAGAGATTTTTCCTGAAGAGGGGTTATACAGAAAGACTAAGAAACCAAAGTTTAACGGAGTCCCTACAGAAAAAAAAGTGGAGCTAGAACAACAGTCATAGGGGAGATACATTATCCATCTTTCACTTTTATTTTTGACAAAAATGGAATCTGTGTCCAATGGAATCTGTGTCCAACATATTTTCCAGCAGAGAAGCGTTTGGCTGTACATACTTGTGAGCAAGAGAGATAGATGGTCCCCTTTCTCCACAATGATAGGCTGGAGTCCTAATTACAGGGATTTGAAATCACTGAAACAACAGTAGTGTTAAGAATATTAATTCTGAAGTTCAGTTTGTGTGACGTAGGGAATCTTATTACTATGCTTTGACAGACTGCTTTGCTTTAAAATGGATGAAAATAATTTCAATTCTCCAGGAAACAGAATATGTCCATGGAAAAACTACCCCTCCAAGACCAGTTGCTAAGAAAGAGGGAAGAATGGGACAGCACTTTAGAAATACGGATTCTGCTCCTGACTTACATAGACATAAAAATTCACTAGCTTGTAATTTTGAGTTCCTAGCCATATTCTCTAATTAATAACTAAATTATTGGAATGACATAAAACATGTTGTGTTGTTTTGTTTGGTTGGTTGGTTTTCGTGTGTGTATAAATCAAATTGGTTAATCCACTGTTGGGCTTGTTGCATATTATTCCATTTAAAAACTTATAGTTATTTCAACTTCATTTAATTTCTGAGTCTTCCAGATTTACTTTCATTATTTGACTTTTTTTTAGTTGACTTTTTTTTTAGTTAAAAAAGAGTAATAAGGAAAAAAAGAGTAATAAGTAAAATCAGTGAGTCTGAAGTTATTTTTCTGTACTTTTCTTATTTCAGTTTTAACAGATAATGTTTGAAACAGCTCTAAATAAGTGAAAGCTTAGATAAATGAAAGTTTTGATTCTTACAGGAGCAAATTAATCTAGATCCTAGGGATTTAGGTAAGGGAATAATAAAAAAAAAAGCTCAACAATAATCTTCTCCTCTTACTAAGGAAACAATGATTAAAAATATGGTATACATCAACAAGAATACAAGGGGAAAAAATTGCAGCTTTGCATCAATTTACATCCTGATCTCGATGTGACCCTTTTATCACCCAGAAAACAACAGCAGCTAGTAAATTCTGAAAGACAGGACCCTAGTTTGCATCATTTCTGTTATACAAATTCTACTCAGTCATGGTGTTGTCATGCACCATTGAAAGTCTCAACTGATTGTTACTTGTCTTGTGGCTCCTGGTTGGCCAGCTCAGGGACATGGATGGAATAATTCAGGATAAGCAGCTGATATATCTCAGTTCTCCTCTGAAACCAAGGTACAGGAGAAGTCAGAAGAGCTGTGAGCTGAGTCTCAGCAGGTAGTGGACCTGGGACTTGAAAAGCATACACTTTTGGACCTGAGAGCCTGGAAGATCACTGTGGTTCTGCAGCTCAGAAAAAAACAAAAACTCCTACACGTGGTAAAACCTAGAGAAATCAAAGTGAGCAGCTCTCTGCTGTAAAATGCACCTGACCAGTGTTGAGAAACAGTGGAGCTGGCTTTAATTGACTTATCGTGGCAACTTTCAGCAGTGAAATTATGGCAGCAAACATTTCTGGGCTCATACAGAAGCAGCCAGGTCCAGGTGGGTGATGCCCAAGTCAGTGTCCCTTACAAAAAGCTGTTAGCCAGGACAGCTTGGATGATGAGAACAAAAGCAAGTGTTCACAGATTGCAACTAAATTTCCCACTGCAGTATAGACATAATCATGTAGCTACTAGGTAATCTCCACACTAAAAAAATAAATTTAAGGCCCATGCCAGTCTTTTAAGACATTTCATTCTCCTCTAATCCATTTCTTCACCCTAGTCCATTCTTCTGTACATCTAATTTGGATTTTGGTGAACTTTACAGCTGCCTTCCTCCTGCTGAGAACAGACTGTTGAAAGAAGCATAAAGTTTCACATCCAGTATGAAATGTAACTGCTGCTGCAAAAAAAAATAATAAAAAAAATAATCTAAGGAACTGTCAAGTGGTTGCTAAGACAAGTGAGATGTAGCACTTCGGCAAGAGCATGTTCAGAACTATGAAACAGCTCAGTGCCCTGCGTTCTCCCTGTGGCAGATCTGACATTTGTGTGCATTGCTAGCTTGGGGTGAGAAATTACCCAGTATTTTCCATTAACTTCTGTGATGCCAGGCATCATAAAAAGTAAGGAGACACCAGTTTTCAGCTGACCTGGAGGTAATGTCAAGAAAGCAAGCTACCCCAGCCACCTTACCAAATTACAGACAAGTTCTGACTGTTACCCTGTTGTCTCAGCCAATGGTGGGGGAGCAGGATGGCCAGGTAGGGCAAAGATACAGAAAAATAGCACTTGCCCTTAACTTCATCTCAAGAAATGGTTTCTGAATAGGAATCAGGAAACTCATTAGTTTCATTCCCTTTTGTCCAGTAGAAAATCTTTCCTCAAAGAAACATCAGATCAGAAAATGATGCAAGGGTAAAGAGCTCTGGGTCTGGGTCTTAGCCTCCTGCAGCCCCAAGGACTTTTTTAAGGTAGATGAAAACCTCCCAGGTGTGCAAGAGGGAGTGACATGAGAACTTCGGAAGGATGTGTGGTTGATGAGGAAAATTGTTGAGTCGTGGGATTACTCGGAAGAAGCAGCAGTTGTAGAGGCTGTTAGGGAGGCTGTTTAGAGGTAGCATTAATTACTGGGTACACAGTGAACAGATGTGCTGCATGAGCTAAATATGGAACAGTGAGCATCACAAATACTCATCTCTCTGTTGCTTGCATGCATACACAGACACACACCTATCTCCAGAAAGGCAAGGCAAGCTGAGGGCTCAAATAACAAACCTTTGTTCAAAAAATCCTTTCTGTCAGAGGGAGTCTAATATGACTTTTGAGACTTTATAAAATTTGGCACACTGCAAAATAACAATCCAAAATTCTGCTCATCTCAAAACCACCCTTTATTGTGGCTAGGCAACAAGAGAAACCAGAGAAGGTGCCTCTGGGTGAGGCTGTGATTTCCAGTGACCCATCTGATTTCCAGTGACCCATCTCATTTCCAGTGGGAGCACTAGGATAGATGGAGCTGACAGAGTGTGCAAGGAGAGAAAAATGCCCCGATCTGTTTTTCTAAGGTATACCCTGTCAATGAAGCATGATGGAGAACATCTCCATGGGACTTACGCTGGGGAAAGACTCTGCCAGCCAAATGCGAATACAAAGAGTGCCTGACCTGTCTTCTGTAGTCATTTTATCTTTTTTTCTCTGCCTTATTTTATTTTCACTCTGCAGCTGCACTGGACATGTCTTCCCAGGCGTCATCAATGCAATGCCCTCCCTTGGCTACCCAGGGGGAAGAGTGAGAGTGATGCCACTAATGGCTTTGAAACATGAAACTCTGCTGTACACGCAGGACCAGCCATGTAGCTTTCCCACCCCTGGTTTGGCTCTGGTCACCCCCATTCTTTCTGAGTGGCAGCAGGTCAGAGAAACACATGAGCCTCAGAGGGAACAAGAAAATAAGCTAACTCCCATCTTACACAAAAGCAAGGGAAACTGGATAAAGCCCAAAAAACAATCTGAGCTTCCTTCATAGTTCCCACTCTGCTGTTTTGAACAAAAAGTTCCTTCTGGTGCCTTGGTGTCCCCTTTACTGCAGCAGAAAAAGATGTTCCTCATTATTCCCCCTTACAATGCAGATGTTTGTATTACCCAAAATCTCTTGCCTTCTGAGGGCAATTCTAACTTTGTGCCTGAATTTCTGAAAGCTTTTCTATTGCCTTCCCCTTACCTGCTGATGGCAAAAGACTCTGGGTGTAAGCTGTAAACAGAAAAGGCATAGGATCTTCTTTGGCAACTTCGAAATAATCTGGAATAAGCATTTAGTAAAGTGTAAAGAAAGAACGGTTTACATTTACTAGAGTCTTCAGGAATAAAGCTACTGGAAAGAGAGAAAAATTCTAGTCCTGCTGTCTGCCTGTATATGCTGTGTGCCCTTGACATTGAAGTATCCCTCAGTCATCTCAGGGGGGTCACTGGGACTGATTAGAGAAGGAAGAGGGGATGTTACCACAACTAGCATTCACACACCATGAAGTCAGGGACCAGCTGAGATCTGCTGTCTGCAACCAGACCCGTGGAAATGCTTTTCTCTCTCACAACTTATATGCATCTTTAGAATTGTAGGTAAATTAAGCAGCAAAGGATTGTGAATTTAAAATTCAGATGAAGTAAAAAATGAGGAAGACGTTCATATAGGCATTTCAAAGTCTTGCAGAAACCTAAGCAAAAGCATCCCCCAGAAACAAGACACCAAATGAAAGAACTGCCTCACTAAATGGTCATGTTGCTGTTGCTGTGATAGCCAAAGAAGCAAGACAAGGTTTCTAGACAGAGGTAGCATTTTTTATTAGGCCAGACAGTATCCTTGGAAAATCAGATAAACCATATGGATCCAAGTTCTTGTCTCAAATATAGATAATATATTAGACAGCCTTTTGGAGCCCCACACTACTCTGGTTTGACAGAAAAGGGTTGGACAGGATTCTCAAGAATATCTCAAAGCACGTTAGATACTGTGTAATGTGGGTAACAGAACCTAAAGGTTGTTTCTAGGTAGAGAAAATTTGTTTTGACTCACAAATGCCTCTTTGTTTACATGAAATAATCTTCCTCTACAGTGTTCAGAAGGCATTCAAAAATGTTCTGACAGTGGGGTTTTTTTATGATGTAATATATAGTCTTATCTCTTAATTCCAAAATGGGAATGACTACATTTTTGTATCTAATCCTAAATTTTAGTAGCTGCTTTCAGAGCCTTCTCATCATATCCTTTGGGCAGAATAAGGAGATTATGAGCAATTTCAATCTTGGACTCACATCAACTGTTCTTTCTCCAGACTCACAAACTGTGAAATATGGGCCATCCAAAATATCTAAATATGGAACTGAGGCCAATGCACTTGTTATTTGCTGCCATTTTTTATAAGTACTTGGATAGCTATGGGCTATTGTGATAAACCTGAGGATACTTTGGTTTTGCATCCAGTATTCATTAGTGAACACCTTTGCAGTGTGGATTTAAAGAATTATGAAGGTTTTCAGCTGTGGACAGGCAGAAGGAAAGAGTTTCCTTTCCTTTGCCTTATTGTTTCTCCTTATTTTATAACTGTCATGCAAAAAAAAATAAATTTAAAAAAATAAAAATTAAAACAACAACAAAAAAGAAACCATGTAATGTGCCACCACTCTTCAGTATCTCAGGGTACGCACAGTATGTCACTGGGAAACTACTCAACATCATATGTTCAGCCAATGAAATTAGGATGACTGATGAAAATTTGAAGTCTTTTTGTCAAAACCAGTGGAAGAGACTGGAAACTTTTGAGGACATCAGGATGGGTGTTATCCTTAGTGCTAAGCTGGACTAACTGGGTCTTTCTCAAAGAGCACTGGGGAAGTTAGATTATAAATGAAAGCACTAAAGGCATTTCCCATAGGAACATAAGAAAGATCTCCTATGTTCTTTCAAATGTAAGGACAGCTTCTGAAATCAGGATATAACTAGCATATAGACACAATCTCAGGTTCACACATGAATCCCCATTCCTTGTCTGCCCACCTGGTTTACATTTTGGTGTACACCCAATTCTCTACCTTGCTATGCATCGTCAGCTGCTGCAGCCAGGGAACTGGGCTGGAGAGCTTTTGGGTGTTGCTGAAATGGACAGCACAGATGCAGCTGTTGACTGCTGCAATGGGGGAACACAACAGCAGGTGTTCTCAGTATTGTTCCCCACTAAAACTGAAACTTGTTTGGAAGCAAGAGGTAAGCAAGAAGTTCATGGGAGATGCTGGAATTCCCTAGCAACTTTTATTTTTGTCAGATGAAACGAGGACTTTAAATCAAATTTCCCAGTCTAATTTCTGAAGCATCACCACAACCTCAGAGTTACAATCCTAAATGGACACCAATGCAGAGCATAGCAACCTGCCTTCTCTTCACTGACATACACCAGCAATTACTAATGCTGCCAAACTGCTCTGAATCATAACCTGTGAAACAAAAGGAGATTCAATGAATCACATATGTAACCTCATTGTTGATAAGTTGTTTGTTGTTTTTGTTTTTGTTTTGTTTTGTTTTGTTTTTCTGATACCAACGACTTTTTGAAAACTTCCAAGTCTATAAAAAGTAAATGAATGTCAAACTGGTAACCGAGTTAGTTATCTTTAGTAAGCAGTTTCACCTGACTTTGCACCGGGTAATGAAGTACAATGTAACACCAATACAGACATATTTTCATGCTGCTGAAAAAGTATCAGAAGTATGTGCTTTTGGTAACTGTTGTTTTTGTAACTAGATACCATAATGGAGAATTTCAGTAGTACACATTTTATAAGCAACATTGAAAAAATGATCCTTTATTTTTATTTTTACTTGGGCATCTCTAAAGGAGGTACAGTCCTGCTCCTGCTCTCCTTCTGAATGTGGCATTAGCACGTTCATTTGTTTTGTTTTGTGTTCTGGGAGAAGCAGCACTTAGTTTGCAGTTGAGGTACAAAATCAAGAAAATTGTGGTATGGCGTATTTTCTGAAGATGGTGGCATTTGGTGTATTCTTGGTTTATTTTTTCAGAAAATTCTTAGTTTATTTAATGAAATAGTTTCATTTAAACTGAATTTTGGAACAAAATCTTGTTATTGGTACAACAAATAACACCCAGAAGGACTGCCTTTAGGCTGCCACTGGGGAAGGGATTTTATGAAGAGACTCCACAGCATCTTTTTTGCTGGGCTGATGTTTTTCTATAATGATGGGTGCATTGGTTTGTCTGTCTCTAAGCCAGAGAAGGTGAAAAAGCTGACAAGTGTGATCAGGTAAAAGGCTGAATCTACCTGAGATGGAATAATATGACTATGACTTACAAGCTTTAACCGTGATCTACAAATAGAAAAGACTCCTTTAAGCAGTTCAGCAAGAACCAGAGCCAAGAGATGTTCAACAGAGCAAGGTATAGTCCAGAATATTTTTTCCTATAGCGTTTTTATGCAGTGTTTCATGCTTCATGGGCTTTTTTTTTTTCTCCTGTGGAAAGGCCAGAGCAGCAGAAGTCTAGAAGAGAAGTAGTAGGTAGTAGTAGGAACAGAAAGACACAGTATTGCATTGTTTTCAAGCTGTGCTATTTCTGTGACAGACGTATTTTTGAAAGCAGAGGTTTCAGCACAGAGTAACCATAATGTTTGATCCGTAAACGCCAAAAACGAACGTGGAAAACACAAACAAAGCAGACGGCTGAGAAATCACACACATCTGCTCCTCTTCTGACAGAGTTTTAAAATTGCGTTGCCGATCTGCTGCCAAACAGGTCTGATACCTGCTCTACTGACAAAAAGCAGCCTTTCCCGGCAGCAAGAGCGGGCGGGTGCCGACAGCCCAATCTCCCCGCGCAGATGTGCCCCTGGCCCTGGCGGGAGGGGGGACGCGGGAGGGGAACACCCCTGCCCGCAGCAGGAAGGGGGGCAGGCGCTCAGAGCCCCCGCACCATCCCCGCCAACTCCGGCACCCTCGTCCCGGCCGGGGGCGGCCCGGGCGGCAGCACCGCCCCGGCGCGGGCGGAGCTGCGGGGGCTGCGCGGGGGCTGCGCGGCCGGGAGAGGCGCAAGCCCTGTCTCGGCACTCTCGTTTTAATTTCTTTCTTCACCTATCTGTCTATTTATTTATTTATTTCTGAACCTATTTATTCTCCCCCGCCAGGTCGAGGTTGGAGGTTTGCTCAGCCCGTCTGGGAAGGGAGAAGGAGAAGGGAGCGGGGCAGGGCGCGCCCAACGCATCCATCCCGCGGAAAGTAAGCGCCTTGCAGGCGGGCAGCCGCGGCTTCGCGGGCGCGGAGGGGAGGGCAGGGCAGGGCACGGAGCGGAGGATCCGCGGGAGGGAGGGAGGAAGGGAGGGAAGAGGCGGGGACGCCTGGTAGCTGCCGCTGGACATGGTCCCCGCGGCTGCGGAGCCTGGAGCTGGACCGCGCCGTCCAGGGGCTACCCGGGGGGTGCCCAAGCAGAGGCTCCTCCGCATCGCCCCTCAGGACGCCTTGGTCGGAGTGGCGTTTGTTTTTGTTTTGTTTTGCTTTGTTTTTACCTTGGGTTGCTGTGGGTGAGAGGTGCAGGTGGGTTTTTCTGCCACCTTTCCATGCCTCCCAAATAAGTGTGGAAAAGTTTGTGAAGGAGCAATCATAAGCTGAGACTGGCTGAAGAAGCTTTTGCTTGATGCCAGGTTAAAAAGCTCGGGGAGAGCCGGGGCGCTGAGAAGGTGCTGGCTGCTCCCTCTGCTGCAGCTATCCCGGCTGAGGCTGCCAGAGACTCTTCTCCTCTCTTCAGCGCAGCCCATGAATGGGTTTGTCCCCGTTGCTGTTAGCACAGACATTTCCGTGCAAAAAATTCCTCTTCGCCTGTAGGGGCGGTTGCACTTTTAAAATACTAAATAAAAGTATCTTTTATTTCAAGCTGTTTTCCCACGCTGTTAAATGTTTACTTTGAGTGAATAGTATGGCTTTCGAATGTGGTGGACTTCAGAGCATGTATATTATATTGTTTTTGTTTTCATGTATGTCCTTCTCATGAATGTGGATTCCTAAAAGTAAGTCTGTAAGTCTGCATGCAAGAGGTTCTCTCAGAGATAGGTTTTGGGAGCTGGGAGATACCTAAACATCTGGATCACAGAGCCTCCTCTCCATCTTCTAGGATTACTTCTAAAGACCTATCTACCTCTTGACACCTCACATTGGGACTTAGGGCATGGAAAAATTAGCCCAAAAAAGATGGTAATTTTGTTTCAGCGTTGGGAAATCAAGCCCAGGTTGGATGGGGCTTTGAGCAACATGGTGCAGTTGAAGGTGTTCCTGCCCATGGCAGAGATGTTGCAGCTAGATGATCTTTACAGTCCCTTCCAACCCAAACTATTCTGGGGTTCTGTGAAGTCCCACACAGTCCCCCATCTTTCAGCTATGTTTGAAAAAAATATTTTGGGAGATAACTCTGGCTGGGGATGCTTCCTGTGAAAAATAATTCAGTTTCTCATGTGGAAGACAAGGCTTTGTGTATAAAAACTTGAAAATATAATATTCCTAATATAAATCTGGCATCAGGACCTTCATGAAATTTCATCTGGGATTGTCTTTGAAAATTTTTATTTTTTAAAAAATAACTTTCCAGTATAAAGCTAAGTTCATAAATGAAGGAAAATCACAATTTCAAAATATAGCTTTAATGTGAACTGAACAACAGGTTGATTAAGGCTGTGTGGATATCTAAATATAAGGGTTTTTTTAATATCTCCTCTGTATTACAAGAAAATAATGTAAGAGTAATGTAAGTTGTTTTGCAATATAACTTTGAAGTTTGATTTTATTTATTTTATGTGGTTTTGTCTGTTGTTAAATATTTAAAGTGAACTAAGCATCATTTTCGGTATGTTGCACAACTTTGCAAAGGAAGATGGCAAAGAATCTTCAATTAGAAATAATGAATGAGTTCATTCAAGAAAACACAATAAAAAACCAAAGCCAAAAAACCAGAACAACCCTGAACCTTTAAAGCTAATATGGTCTATAAGTTAGTATTTATTTTGGGGCAAAATGAGAGAGAAAACCTAGCTTCTGGTTTTTATCCTACCCAGTATCCTGGTGTAGGATACTGCTCAAACTAATGTGTGGTGGCAAGTGCAAAAAGAAGCCTTACACACTTAGTATTAATGCCTGTCTTCCCAGAAGCTGATATAACATCTTTTGAAGCCTTTTTTTTCCAACAGACTGCTTCAGAGAAAAGTGCAAGCAGTGATGGGTGTCTGTTTTGCTGTATCTTTAGATTACGACTGTCAGAACCGGTTAACAGATGAAGCATTTGATAACTGGTGACGTTAAATGAACTTTTGGCCCGTTTCACCTGGCCATATGTGTCTTATCACTTTGGGTGTGTTTTCCTTTCCATATCAACTCAGACAAACTCAAGGAGACAAAGTGAATGTTCACTTATTTGTTTCGAATGCAATTGTAGGCTTCATTGCATCTTTCTTAAAATTTTTTGAGACATAGAATTGAGAGAATTAGGTGGAATTTGGTCTTTTAAGCTCCTGGAATTGCTATAAATTAGGAGGTTTCAGGATATTCTGCTAGATTGTGGAGACTTGGGGAGTGCAGAGTGTCATCTGTAAGACAGGGCTGTGAGAGTTGCAAAGTAGCCTCTATTAGACCAAGCTATCTGGACTAACTAACTAACTAACTAAATAAATAAAAATCAAGTGAACCTTTGAGCAGACAAGCCCATTTTCATGTGTTTTTCAGCAACAATGTGTATAATTGATTTAAATGCTAACATTAAGTAAGAATTAAACCCATTCTTTCAAGGGGTTGGTAGAGGAGTTTAGAGGCTTGATTGAAATCTGAATTATGGCTTGTACTTCATCCAAAGGTGTAACAAAAACCTTTGCACTTTATACGTGAGGTGTTAATAAAATACTTACTCTGGCACAGCCCAGAGACCCTGTAGCTCCTTCCAAACTTTTTGAAGCACATCTTAGTGTGTTCTTTCTGTCATCTTTTACTTTTAAATGGTTGCATGGCTTGACCTTCACAGTGTGCCTACTAACTTCTTAAAGTGTATCTTACTTGGGATTACCAGGGCCTGCTCCTCTTGCCTTGGCATTAAGGCACTCTTCCCAGGGCAGAACTCATCCCACTGAAGCCAGATGGGTTGTGGTCAGTGGAGAAACAACCTGGGTACTGGGCTGTGCCTGCACACCTGGTTGTCAGACTGCTAAATTTCAGTCAGCTGAATCCTATCCAGGGAGTAAATGTCCTTTTACAAGCACTGTAAATATGAATGTAGATCTACATTTTATTATTTATATTTTTATCTCAATAGAGATACATATATTAAGTTAGTCATATTTGCTAAGGAGATTATAACCTTTGGCTTTTTCTAACACCAAGGCTGTGATGCTTTAACAGTAATACTACTCAGACCCTTTCATTGTGATTATTTGGATGAGGTTAATTCCCACATGGAAACAATTATGATGACATACTATAAACTTTGCTACAGATTATCTAGGCGTAACCAGTTCAGCTTGGAGAGAAAAAAAAAAAAAAAGCAAGCAACTGTAACTGAAATTAATCTGCATTTAAATCAGACTTAAGTCTCTTCAGATGTTGAAGCTGGATTCTGCACTATGCTTTACAGAAGAGAGGAGCAGATTGAACTGACCGTAGTTGAATTCCTCAGTGAACAGGCACATGGAAACAGATTTGACAATACTGCCTTCAAAGTTATGAAAAAAAACAGATCAGTTTCGTAGAAGATAGTGTGTAAATCTTTTCTTTTTTCCTCTTCTTTTTTTTTCTTTTTTCTTTCTTTTCCACTGGGATTTCTTCCTTCTGAAGTTCTCCTTCAGCCCAATGCCACCATGCTTTTTTCCTCCCCCCAAAACATGCAGCTAGTTGCCTTTCAGTCATATATTACTGACTGAGAAATGCTCAGCTTTGTATTTTTAAGTAGTTATTTCATTTGTGCTTTATTCCACTAAACTTTAGTTCTGTTATTTTAAACATAATTATGAGTAAATTTAAAGTACATTGATGGTTAGTCCCAGTTAGTTTCCTTCTGTAATCTGCAACCAGAGTTGGAGAGAGGATTTTTATTATTTTTTAAATGATAAAAAAGAGGATTTCAAATGTTCTTTCTCATAGCTGTGCCACCTGAGACTCTTACCAATCTAAATTACCAAGTATGTTCTAAATTGGGAAAAAGCAGAAAGCATCAGAGTTTCAGATTTTCAGTGACCAAAAAGCAAAGTGCACGATTTACTCATCACAAGGGAAAGTCAAGAGAGACTATATACCCACTGCAGCAATGTGACATATTGAGCAGAATGACCTTGTGAAAGTAGGGAAATAAAAAGAAGAAATACCTGCTAGAAACATTTGCCATGATACCAAGATATGACTAAAAAAACTTCAGACATTCTCTCCATCTTCAGTAAACTCTGAACTGATCTTTCCAATTGGTTGACACATCTTTATCTACAAGACAACTTCCAAAAAGCAGTGGTTAGGAATAATACAGATGATGCTCCTTTTTAAAATGTATGTAATCATTCTAGGAGCACATGACTCATGAAAGAAAAGTTTCCATAATTTTTAGTTCAGCAAGCTATGGATATTATTTATTTTGCACCAAGGAGTAGAAATTCCTACGTATATATACATATGCACTTTATTCCTCCTGCCTTGTATGTCATAGAACCATAAAATATGCTGAGTTGAAAGGGACCCATCAGGATCATCAAGCTTTATATATACACCTCTCCTATGGAGACAGGCTGAGACAGTTGGGGTTCTTCAGCCTGGAGAAGAGAAGGCTCCAGAGAGACCTTATAGTGGTCTTCCAGTATCTGAAGGGGCCTACAGGAAAGATCGGGAGGGACTTTTTAGAAGGACATTTGGTGATGAGGAGTGGAAATAGTTTCTAACTGAAAGAGAGTAGATTTAGATTAGACATTAAGAAGAAATTCTTTACTGTGAGAGTGGTGAGACACTGGCACAGGTTGCCCAGAGAAGTTGTGGCTGCCCCCTCCTTGGAAGAGTCCAGGCCAGGTTGGATGGGGCTCTGAGCAACCTGGTGTAGTGGGAGGTGTCCCTGCCCATGCAGGGGTGTTGGAACTAGATGATCTTTAAGGTCTCCTCCAACCCAAGCCATTACATGATTCTATGATATATATCCATCTCTTTTTATAGAAATGTCAGTACAGAATTTGTCTGCAGCCATGCAGAAGGCTGGCTAAGCAGTTACGCATCCACATTAAGTTCTCTGCTATTGCTTCACAACATAAACGCACATTGTAGTCACTGTGTGTGGGTATAAAAATTCATGTCTGTGGTGGCAGAAAGATGTGAGGCTTTGGGTGTTTGGCTGCTTTATAAATAATGAAGGAGAACATCTGTCAGCTGGTAAATGTGGGAGAGGTGAAATTGATATTACAGCTCTGCCGGCCTTTATAAGCACATAAAAGCTTCAGAGGCTATGCTTGATATTAGTCTTTCTGGGTAAAGAAATACTTTCTCCTCTTCTTAAAATTCTCATAGTTTTAGTCATGCTCTAGCCAAGACTGAAGCTTCACTTGGTATGGATTGACTTAATGTAGAAGAAGATTTGGGAAGCTGCTGCAAAAGATATGTCTTCCCATGCATTTTTTCACCTGAGTAACTTTGCTAGCAAGCTGCAAATAGCCTTCTCCTCCCTAAACTGTGAAATAGGGAAAAATTGATTAGAACTGCCAAGGAAACATCAACAAACTAATTTTTCTGTCAAAAATCTGAGAGAAAAACAAAATGACTGAGAAATACTTTTTGCGGTTCAAAAAATGAGGAACCTACCTTTTGGTCTTGGTATGGAAAAGGCTGCTTTTTTTCTTTACCAAGTTTTTATTTTCTTTTTTTTCAGAAGGACACCCATTGTCAGAAAAAACAGCAGGAGCTGCCCTTTGGTAGAAGGGCTGCCCATTTGCTCTGAAGGAAGGGACCATGCTAAAGCAGCTTTTGAAGACATTTTCCATTCTGATCTTCAAAAAAGATTATTTAACTTGATCCTGGGTTTAACTAAAAAAGATGAATTTGAAGTGATTGTTTGTTTGGTTCTGCTGCCCTGGAGTTAACTGGAGAACTGACCACTGGAAAGGTCTAGTGCAGGAAAACACTCCTGTGCGACAGTATTTCACACCTGCATGAGGTAGCTCAGCTGAGTGAAGAGCACAAGACTCCTGAGATGGTTTGACCTGTGATGGAAGGATGCTTCTGGGAAACTGCTAGAGGACTTCAGCACAGGGCGTCTGGCATCTCTGCCCTCACCCATTTGTGTCAAAGTCCGAAATGAACCACACTTGGACACACAACCTGAGCTTTGGTGCACCTACAGACCCTGTTGTGCCAAGGGCTGGACTCTCACGAAATGGGCACACAGTAGTGGCTGTTTTTCTTGGATTTATCTTGTTTTTTGGTTTCATTAATAACTTGATTGTCCTCATCCTCTTCTGCAAGTTCAAAACCCTCCGTAACCCAGTCAACATGCTTCTCTTGAACATCAGTATCAGCGACATGTTAGTGTGCATCTCAGGCACAACTCTCAGTTTTGCATCTAACATCCATGGCAAATGGATTGGAGGGGAGCATGGTTGTAGGTGGTATGGCTTTGTCAATTCCTGCTTTGGTAAGAATTCACTGATAATTCTCTTTGCTTATTCTTTTTAATGCTGTTTTGTGAAGCAACCTGATCGATGAGATCACTGCTGCTCTATGGTAAACAGAAGGGTGCTTTGATTGCCTTGTTATGATCAAACACAAGTAAAACGTATAGTTTAAAACATTTTAACAAAAGGCTTTATGAAAGAGTAGCACAGATCTGATGAATACTTCCCAATGTGTCCCATTTTTTGAAACTTCTTTTTTTAAGAGCTAAAAATGGCATCTAGGAAAAGGCAAGCCACTGGGAGGAGTTTGACTAAATGTATGAACAAATGTAATACTTGCCTCTTTTTCAGGAAATTCTGTGCCAACACTGAACTACAGGCCCCTCAGTACTGCTTCTGTCATGAACAAAGCCTCCTGAAAGTACTCCATTTACCATTTATAATTATCTATTAATCTATTTTATGAATTCCCCCATGTACCAGATAATTACAGTTTTCATCATTAGGTGCTTTCTGTTCTCCCTTAAAGGAAAATCTTGATTTTAAAATTACATGCTTGCAGATTCAATAGCAAATTAAGTCATAGGAATAGATCTGTTGCTAATGGTCAAAGTGTTCATCAAAGCTGTGGTAAAACAGTGTTCAGCATTCTTCTGCCCAAAGAAAACTTTTCCTACAACCAGCTTTTGCACTGCTGGATTTGCTGGAGTCAGTGGTTTGACTTCATTAAAAAAAAGGTTAAGGAAAAACAGAGTCAGAGGGTTGCCTTCATGCCTCCAAGGTGGCCTGTTGCTTGAAGAACTACATGACCAAGAGGTGACCCTTCTGCATTTATTCCTATGTCCAAAAAAGTTCCACTACAGTGTAGACTGGCCTGTGGATGCACATGTAGACATGATCCTTATCTCATAAAAACTGGGGAACCTGGCACAGCTCTTTCTTGCTCCATATCCTTGCTTTCATGCATCCAGGCCACCAGGCACCAGGATAGGATCAAATGCATCCCTGGCTCCTCTCCCACCCTGGAGTTTCAGTGCATCTCATGCAGGCACTTTGGCCTGAGAAGTGTTCCTACAGCCCTTGATGTAGAATCAAGCTGTGGATGTTTCCTACCTGAATTATAAACTCTCAGTGTTTCCAATGGTGTGGTCTCTGGTACCCTTCCCTTCCTCAAGGGCGTGCTCTGCTGATGACAGTTAACTCAGCCTGGCAGCTTCCCCTGGGAAACTTCTGCTTTGCCCATAGTGAGGTCTCAGGAGTTACAACTGTTGCATAATAGAAAAGCACTGACTTTGGCCATCCAGAAATAGACCCCCCCTTTATCATCAATACCTTGGTTTATTTGGGCATGCTGTTTTCAGTTTAGTCTGTACAGAGCAGGTTGACGTGTCTTCTTCCATGTTTTGTTCCCATTTTTGTGAATTTCATGAATTCAAATATTTCAGTAACTAGTCTTCTAAGGGAGAAAGAGGTTATGACTGGGTTTTCTCCATGCTTTGATTTAACTTCCTTTTTATTATTTAGGGATGGGAAAATAATCTTTGAAAGGAGTGGAGAAAAGATATATGTTTAAGGAATTATAAAATAACTATGTTGAAGGTGCCCTTTCAACCTTCTGGCTTTTGTCAGGATACCTGTGTGTTACCACCCTGATAACTATAGAAATAAATCAGCAAATAGGTAAGTTTCTCCTGGAGTGGCTTGCCTATGGAATGCTTCTTCTAAGTCAGATCTATATATGTCAGCTGGATGGCAGAAGTGCAGATTTCTGTGCTATTATGATACCTGTGTTCGTGTGAGAGTTTCTAGTGCAATTCTTAAAACTGATTAGGTCATCAAGGAACAAGCAAGCAGACAAAACCACAAACCCCAGAATGCCAAGGGTGACCTCAGCTCCTTGGAGCCATGTTGGTGCTGTCAGCAGGGTGTTCTGGGTGGCTGAAGCAGCCTGAATGCAGGTATTGATCTATGAACATGGAAACTTTTTGTGACAGTGTTAGAAAAAATTCTTTTGTGATTCTTGTCTCCAAGTCTTGTCTCCAGGTTAGTCAAGCAGGACCTACCTTTCCTGAACCCATGCTGGTGGGACCTGATCCCATGGCTATCCTGCACTTGCCATGTGAGTGCAGATGAACCTCTCCATGATTTTCCCTGGTACTGAGGTCAGTCTGACAGGCCTGTAGTTCCCAGGTTCCTTCTTTGGGCCCTTCTTGTAGATAGGAATCACACTGGCCAACCTCCAGTCATCTGGGACCTCCCCTTTTATCCCCAACTGCTGCTAGATGATAGAGGGAGGCTTGGTGATCTCCTCTGCAAGCTCTCTCAGTACCCTCTGGTGAATCCCATCTGGCCTCATTCTTTCACAAGTACATCTGAAGGGCGTACTGAAGAAGTTTGCTTGCAGAGCTATAATTAAAAATATTAACTGGAAAATAGTATGAGTAGAAGCACATAATAGTAGCAGGTTGCTTAATGTTTGTATGTCTCTATGGACAGATCATATCTGCTGATAAATACTATTATTCATTAGGTTTTTTTAATTTTTTGTACTCCAAAGTGTGCTAAGAAAGAGTTACAGTGTGTTAGCACTTAAAAACAAAATGCTTAGGTGTATGATTTATCTACTTTTTTTTTTGCATTCAGTGTTTGCAGTAATTATCACAGGCTGAACAAGGATCCATTGAATGTAATGGCTAATTTTTTTAACAGCTATTGAAAAGTGACATGAGAGAGCTGTGAGCTTTTTATTGAGACTTGCAGGTATTATTGCTAAAAGAAAAAAAGAACAACAAATAGCACCTCATTCATTGTAAGATTATGTTCCTTCTTTTCTGTGGACTTTGGAAAAATTGTATAAAACTTATCAAAGTGATTCAGAAACTCAAGAGGTGGAAAATAATGTATATTCTGTGTCATAAGCCGGTGGTTTAAGACCTCGCTCAGTGGTGCAGTGTAGTTGCTGAGGATAAGACAGATTTTGTCAGCAAGAGGATTTTTTGACACCTGAATAGTCCGGTTTAGATCACAGCCTTTGGTCTGACTACTGTGACTACCTTGTGAGTGGCAAAGCTGATTAGATTTATAAACATAAATACAAAAGCCATAAAGACTACAAAATACTGTATGAGGCTGTGGTATAAAAGGAGCATGTAAACACACAGACATGGCAAAACTGTATAGGTTGGGAGGAGAACATTTCTTTGTAATTTATATTTTCTTTCAATCCCTTAGCTATATGTATATATATAAATATATATATATATATATACTTTCCATTTGCTAAAAATTAATTTACAGTCCTTCATGCCTCATGTCTGATGTTGGCCCATCAAGGTCAAGAGGAATGGTCTTGATGTTCAGGGTCCAGAATAGAGATGTATAGTAAGAAGGGTAGTTAAAAAGAACTGAAGTTGCACATCAGTCTTTGTGAGAATAAACATTTCAGTATTCTTATCTGTTCCTTTTTCTTACAAGGTAGATCTCATCCTACTAGGATAAACATCAGTATGGGGCCAGAATTTCAGGTGATCTAACTGTAAAGTTCACTGGCTTCAGCAGAATTGAACTCTCGTGTACCAAATGAGGATATCTACCTTTTGTTTAAACTGCAGTATCATAGAATCATAGAATCCTAGGGTTTGGAAGGGACCTCAAAAGATCAAAGATTTTCCTAAATCATTAAGAAATGTGAATTGTCTAGACCTGGTGAGTATTTGATGATGTTTATAACTCACCTGAACTGACTTAAAACTGTTAAAATAGTTTAAAATACAATTAATTTTTAAAAGGCTTTTGAGAAGGACTGTGTTTTAGTATTTATTTTGTTCCCTCTCAGTTTGTTTTTGTGATGCTATGAAGATAACTTCTTCCTGTTTAAAGCCAAATTGAGAATGGAGGTTTCATCCCCCAGGTTTGTGGCTGGGATGAAATCTGAGTTAGTGAAAGTAGGAAGAAGATTTTTTTCAAATGTAAATGCACGGAGAGAGAGCCCTTTTTTTTTTTCTTTTTTTTCTTTGATCTAAAGTGTCTTACCTTTTTTAAAAATCACAGAACTGTTGCACTGGGAGGTGATCTGGAGAGCAGATCTGATTCTCCTCCCAGCAAAATTGACAGTGTGAAATATATTGACACCGCTTACTGTGGAATTGAGCTGTAAGTTCTCTACTGGGCAACCCAAGCCAGTTCCAAATCATGACCCAAGAACCAGCACCAGAGGGTTGCCATGTGCACAATGGAAAAAATATGAAAAAATGGTGGGTGTTTGCTTCCTTGTTTCCACACATCTGCTTTGTGATTTCAAGCTATTCACTCGAAGCAGAAGGTTTAGACACTAATGGAACTGCAGATGCTGAACAATAAGCATTTAATGTGGATTTTAAGGAGAACATGAACTACCATGAGACCTATGATAGCAGTGTAAGAACTGTTTGGTCTTGATCCTGGGGAGCATTAGGGATGGAGCTGGAGGAGGAACAGCATGGGCTACTCCCAACATAAATGCTTTTACCCTGGTGCTTGTGCACATTTGCAGCTCTGTCAAGTAGGTCACTGCAGTGGAAACTGCACATTGTGGCTGCACTAGGGAAAGGGGTGGATTTGCTAAATTTGGTCTCATTACCCACCACTTAGCCAGGGTTTGACAGGCTCATGGTTATACATTTAAGCAAACATGGAAAGGGACACAGGGACAAGACACATTTTCCCAGATGAACTCTGAGTAAAACTTGGCAAACAAGCTGAGATAACTACTGTTAAATATATATTGAAATGATTAAGCATTAGATTTTAATTTAAGAAAAATACATTTAGTAACACATTCCCACAGAGACCATATATACACAAAGTAATATGCCATCCTAAAATGAAGTTTGTCATGTGGCTTTAACCATCTCACACGTAATCTCTCCAGTGCCCTGTTAAACACTTCATATCTTTGGTCAGATGAGAACTTTCAGAAACATTTAATATTTTCCCAACATACTTGCACTAATGTAGACTTCCCAAACATGTAGGACGGGCAGAATTTGGGCTCAGATGACTTCTAGAGTTAATTTTCAGAATCATTACTTTATTCCATGCCATATCAGGATTAAATGTTAAATAGACTGATATATAAGATATCAAGAAAGGAAAGATAAGGATTTCTTTGGCTCAGGAAATACAATGCTAGATTAATGCTGGAAAAGTTTCAAGGCACATCACTAGCAAGGATATTTCTGTGACTGTTGAACTCTTAACTCATATTTTCAGGTGTCTGCTGGCTGTTCCTCAGCCTCCATGGTAATTAAAATACCTGAAAGTTTGTCTGAGAACTTGATTCCAATACTTCATTTAAAAAAAAATTAGTTCAGATTAATGTTGTGTAAGTGAACATCACTACGCAAGATGACACAGAGATGCCTATGCCATGTGAAACCTGTGTGATTTGAGGCTGTTTTCCCACACAGCTTCCTGTCTTTGTCCTGGGTGCAGGAGAGAGCTACGTTCTTAAATCTGTTCTAATTGAAGTGAGGCATGTATATGTGTCTTTATATCTATTGACAAACCAAGGTCCTATCTAAATGAGGACTTTAAAACACTATTTTCAGAAAACACATAGTACTCAAATATGTGGGTAGACAATCTTTTCAGTCACGTTAAAGCAGTGATTGATCTACTTCCCTCATAAACTGCCAGAGAACACACTGAATTAGAAACAAGGTGCTCATTATTTTGTTTTTAAGTTCAGCTGCCTTGTGGCCTTAAACAGATTATATTCTTCTTAATCTATTACCTTTATTTTATATGATGTGGTTAGACTTGCTGCACTAAATTAAGGTACTTAAATTTAGAGTGCAGACTTCTAACATGCTGGTAGTGTTTGGCTTATGAGACGGAGTTGAGACCTTAGGTGAAATTAATGGCTCTTCTGTGAGAAGATATATTTGTTTCCAGGACTAAAGACATAATCTCCCCTTGGATTGATTCTGGAAAAGCTCAAGCCTGTAGTTTTCTGAGACCTGACACAGGAAGTACCTCTCTCAGCAGCTCCTCACCAGCCTACTGAACATGGGTAGCTACTTTTCCAGTGAGTTTGGGATGGGATTAAAAGTTACATGCATATAGATGAAGTGCACAGAAAACATAACTAATCAGTCATGTTTAGGAAAATGTATTTCTTCATCAGGCACCAAAACTATTCTCTGAAGGGCATAGACTCTGTTATGCCTGTGGTCAACATGAGCCATGCAAGCTTTTCTAGGTAGTTGTTCAGTATCAGAAATACTCTGCTGGTACAAAGAGGAAGAGGAGTTGGGGTGAAGGGGCCTGGCTAATGGGTGTACATCAAAGGTACTTACAGTTCCTTTATTTAAAAAAGGAGAAACTTTGTCATTACCTAGAGGGCTTCACTTCTTTTAATACAGTGTTATAACTGATAGATTGTCTTGATAGATTGTATAGCAAATAGAAACACGAAAGTACTTATTGAGGAGATACATCATCTGAATTCTTCTTTGGCATCCCCTTTCTGGGAAAACTTAAGTTAGTCAGCTACTGGTTTTATTCAAATAATTAATCATTAAGCTAGTGTTATATTATTAAATACACTTCTGAGGGTCATATTTACATGAAAAAAAGGAAATGCTGGACCCCTTAGAGACAGATGGGAATCATCTGACTAAAAAGTGACACTTGCCAATCCCTCAGGCTTCTTTCATAATCAATAGAAAAACAAATTTGTACTGACAGCATGCAAATTGTCTGACGTATTTGAGATGTTCTCTTCAGGGTGATACAAGCTGTGCCCTACAAGCATCCATTTATCTCCACTGACTATGAAAGGAGCCCACACTCAGCCATAGATAATTGTTCTGTACTTCTCTAGCGTCATGAGATGACTGACCGTCACAACCAGGGTTATTGTTGCTCCTTTTGACCTTCTGCTGTTTCCTAACTTGTGCTTAAAGTTTCCTTCCCAGTTCAGTGTCCTCTTTCTGGATGTTTGTTCTATGTCTTTGTTTATTTTTAGTTTTTATAGGCATTACATGCTGTACAATGTTGAAAACACTTGGAATAGTTGTCCAAGAGTAAGTATTTGGCAGACATCTGCTGTTTTTCCATGAAGAGGTGCCCAAGTCCTCTTTCAGAGCTTGAGATCCCACATTCATCATGTAGAGAAAATGCTGTCTGTGGTCCCTACAGATAATTCATAGTCTTGGGCTTTTGTGTGCAATTTGAGTGCTTTAAGCAGGCAGTCAGCTTGGGCAGAGGTTTTGGAAAACCTGATAAAGAAGAAATTATGCCATGTAGAGAAAGTGGTGCTTTGAATATTATTCCTGAAATCAGAGATTTCAGTCTTGTAGATGTTTTGACATTAGTTTAGTATAAGAGAAGGTATTGCCTTTGTTATGGCAGAGCATCACTGCAGGTCTTGTTCAATTTGCCCATGTTTTTAAGTTGTTGAAGGACATGAGTGCTGATGCTAACAGTGTTAGGCCAGATCCTAGACTCTGTATTACCAGGCATGGTTGCTTCTCCCTCCTCTGGTCTGGGCAGCCCTAGCTGAGCCCCATTTCGACACCACAGTGCAGTGGGACTGTGGGGTGCACCAGAACCCCCACACTTCCATCCTCCTCACCCCTCCCAGCTGTCAACACAGAGAAAATTCAAGCACATGGCTCAAGGAGGAGCTGGAGCGTGCTTTGAACAGGTTGGTGATCCTCAGGTGCCCTCAGTGAGCACCAACATCCATGTGTAGATTGAGTCATCATATTTTCCCTTGGCTGCCATCCTTAATGTTTGCTGCTGTGTTTCCTTATACGATAATATAGAATCTATTTTCCTAATGCATGAACAAAAGAAGACAACAGAAACCA
This sequence comes from Apus apus, assembly GCF_020740795.1. Taxonomy (NCBI): domain Eukaryota; kingdom Metazoa; phylum Chordata; class Aves; order Apodiformes; family Apodidae; genus Apus; species Apus apus. The sequence continues at coordinate 62,879,901 of NC_067282.1, read as the reverse complement.
TATAGAGACACCAACAGTGAAGGGTGGAGAGCAGCTTGTGCATCTGTTCCTGTAAAGAGGGATGGAAGAATTCTGTAAGAAAATAGATAACTGCTTTGACAATTTTTGTGCATAGTTGTCAGCTGTCCATGTGAAAAAAAAAAATGCTCTGCTCATGCCCAAAGTCTGTTTCTGTGCAAGTGACCAACTGTGTCCTAGGCTGCATCAAAAGAAGCGCGGCCAGCGAGTCAAGGGAGGTGCTTCTCCCCCTCTACTTTGCTCTTGTGAGACCACATGTGGAGTAGTGCATCCAGCTCTGGAGCCCTCAACAGAAGAAATACATGAAGCTCTTGAAGTGAGCCCAGAGGAAGGCCATGAAGATGATCAGAGGGCTGACGCACCTCTCCCTATGAAGACAGGCTGAGAGAGTTGGTATTGTTCTGCCTTGAGAAGAGAAAGCTCTGTGAAGAACTTACAGTGGCCTTCCAGTACCTGAAGGGGCCTATGAGAAAGCTGGGGAGGGTGTAGTGAGAGGATAAGAGCTAATGGCTTAAAACTGGAAGAGGATAGATTTAGATTAGGCATTTAGGAGGAAATTCTTCACTGAGAGGGTGATGAGACACTGCTACAGGTGGCCCAGGGAAGTTGTGGTTGCCCCTTCCCTGAAGGTGTTCAAGGCCAGGTTGGATGGGGCTCTCTGAGCAACCTGGTCTAGTGGGAGGTGTTTCTGCTCATCCAGGGGGGCTAGATCTAGATGATCTTTAAGGTTCCTTCCAACCCAAACCAGTTGATGATTCTGTGACTACAAATTTCTGCTCATGTTTGATGCTTTTCTATTGAGCAGCCACACTTGCAGTTCAGTTGTATACTTTTGTTTCTGGGACATCACTCTACATTACAGTACATGTTGCAGAATGCCAAAGTCTTTATGCATGGAACTGCACAAATAACGTAACTTTACATAGAGAACTGGAATGGGAACTTAAAGGCAGACACCACATCAGATTTATTGGAAAGTTATTCTGGCTGTAAATTGAGTCTAAAAGGTCCTGGTTATAAGCTGTGTTTGAGATGATGGAACAACATTTCTGTCAGAGTTAAGTTTAATTGTTTATGTTTCCAGCCCTTCTCCCTAATCCTGGTTCACAATATTAACCCAGGCAACACTGCCTGGTATCAGTTTTCTATTACTTTAGGAAAAATAGAAACCAGCTGTGCTGGTAGTCAGGCCGTGAAAAAACACACTATCGAAATGTAGCTGTATTTCTGGTCCATCAGTGGGTAAAATGAAGTAAACTACAGCCATGGAAATAAGCAATATTCAATCAAAAAAAGCATATTAGAGAGCAATAGGCTTTGTTTGAGAAAGGCTATCAAACCCTACTCTTTTTAACTACGTGAATAATAATCTTTAGTAACTCTTAAGACCGTCTTCTCTTCTACACCTGAACAGAATTTGTTAAGTTTTTGAAAAAATGTACAACATCCCTAATGTGTACCAGAGAGCAGATATTATCTCAAGCCATTTCAATCCAAGTTATATAACTAGTGGCTTTTTTTCCTTAATGATGACATTCATTTGTTATGTCCAGTTCTTTCTAGGAAGCATTTAAGCAGAATGCTACATCTTCCAGTCTAGTAAGCAACTGAATACTCACAGGCTTTTCAGTGATAAAAGAAATACAGGACCATTGGCGTAGCTCCAAATAATGACACAATAGTAGATAATAACTAACAACATGATTCTTTCCCCTTCTTCTCATCTTTGGTGAGTGCTTCATACTTGAAGTAATCAGGGGGTTTGTTTTGTTTTCTGTTAGCGTGTCTGCCACTTTTTGAGTAGAAATGTCTATCAAGATGAGAAAATAATTTACAGCAGTCTGTTAGCAAAGTGTGCTGATGTGGAAAAATAAGTTTCTTTGAAAGCTGGAGCTATCCTATTTATACTTGTATTTTTCTAGGTATTAACGCCAGCTGAGATACTGTTTCTGAATCTGGAGATTCAGTAAATGTCTAATAAGTTAATCAACTGCCATTGATTTACAGACCACTTATTGTTCTTGTTGATTTCACAGCTGACATGATTCTCTGCTTAAAATAATCCTAATGCCTCCTATTACTGGAAGGTTTATGGATTTGGTTTTGTTGTGGGTTGTTTTGTTTGGGTTTTTTTTAATACTAAATCAAAATGACCTGTGGCTGCTGTAAATTTTTTCCATCATTGATACAGACAGGAGGAACATTTGATATCTGTAGACAATGAATGCAGGGAATCACAACTCCAGGTAGCTGTTTCATCCCCCTGACATCCCACCATTGCTGTTCTGTGAAGTATCCCTGTGCTTTCACTCCTGAGTGCTTTAGGACCTGGTTACTTTTCTTCCTCCCCATGCTGTGCTGGCCCAGCACACATCAGGGGAGGCAGATGAGTGAGTGTGTTCACCCTGCACAAGGGTGAAGCCTCGGGTTCCCTGGCAGTACCTTGACTCCCCTCTCATTGGTTAGTGGTCCAGACCGTAATGCCCCTCGTTAAGGGCACCATCTTTTAAAACTACTGTGTTAAAACCATTCCAGGCTTCACATGCTTCAGCTGAGGTTTCCTCATGCCAGCTGTCAGCATCAGGCTCAGTTGCTCTGGGCAATTTCAGCCAACAACTCTTCCCAAACTGTGGTACAATTATGTTACTTCTCCTGTTAGTGGTTTCTTAAATCCATTTCACAAGCAGGTTGGATTGATGGGCCAAGGCCAATTGTATGAGATTCAACAAGGCCAAGTGCCAGGTCCTGCACTTTGGTCACAACAACCTTGTGCAACACTACATGTTGAGGGAAGAGTGACTGGAAAGCTGTCCAGAGGAAAAAGATCTGGGTGTGTTGGTCAACAGCCAGCTTAATATGAGCCAGCAATGTGCCAAGGTGACCAATAGCATCCTGGCTTGTCTCACAAATAGTGTGGCCAGCAGGACTAGGGAAGTGATCGTGCCCCTGTACTTGGTGCTGGTGAGACCACAGCTTGAGTACTACATTCAGTTTTGGGCCCATCACTGCAAGAAAGACATCAAGGTGCAGGAATGAGTCCAGAGATGGGCAACAAAGCTGATGAAGGGGTTGGAGAACAAGTCCTGTGAGGAGATGCTGAAGGAGCTGTGGTTGTTCAGCCTGGAAAAAAAGGAGGCTGAGAGAAGACCTGAAAGTAGGTTGTAGCAAGGTGGATGTTGGTCTCTTCTCCCAAGTTACAAGCCATAGAACAAGAGGAAACAGCCTCAAGTTTGCCAGGGGAGGTTTAGATTGGATGATAGGAAAAAAATATTTACTGAAAGAGTTGTCAGGCACTGGAACAGGCTGCCCAGGGAAGCGGTCAAGTCACCATCCCTGGAGGTATTGAAAAGATGTGTAGGGACATGGTTTAGTGGTGGACTTGGGAGTGTGCTAGGTAAACAGTTGGACTTGATGATCTTCAAGCTCTTTTCCATGATTCTATGTTGGGCATCCAAACTCGTTCCATGTCCAGATACAAACTTCTGCAGTTCCTTATGAAAATATAGCAGCCACAATGCAGAAGGCTAGTGACTCACTGGGGTAAGCTATAAATCTTTATGGATATTCAGTACTATCTTATTAGAGGCTGATGTTCACTATGTGCTAATTTTTTGTGTTGTTTTCCAATTGTATTTTCTATTCTATTTTTTTTTCCCCCCTGTTGTTCTATTTTTTCTAGTGGTTCCACTAATGCAATCCAGAGCAGAAATAGTAGATAACTATGGGAGGGGAACAAAGTGAACAGGCTTCAGATGAGTCAAAAGATGGATACTGTTTTATGCAGAATTTTTTTTAATAGAGATTTCTAACAATAGAAATTTGTTCAGGATCCAATGATTATCAGGAAAAAAGGGCAGAAAAGGCATATTTGACTGTGAAAACTTTTAATAAGGAACAGTTTGATTATCTTTTAAAATCAATATCAATGTAAAACTGCTTAGATTGAGACTCTTTAACAATTTCCAAGATTCAGAGCCATGAGCTAATTCATATATGTGGCGTTTTTTAGCATGATAGTTGTGTTGTTTTGAGTCTAGTACAGACCACAGGTACTACTGAAATAACACACTAACATCTGGCAAGATTGGTATGAGATAAGAAGTGGTATGAATTTTATAAAAACAAAGATAATCCTGATTAACTTGTCCTTATGAAAATTTCAGAACACACAATTGTTGAATATGATTGAGTCTGCATAAGACTTAATTCACACAGAATCACAGGATGCTAGGGGTTGAAAGGGACCTCAAAAGATTATCTAGTCCAACCCCCCTACCAGAGCAGTATCCCTACAGTAGGTCACACAGGAACGTGTCTAGGTGGGTTTTGAATGTCTCCAGAGAAGGAGACTACACAACCTCTCTGGGAAGCCTGTTCCACTGTTCTTTCACCCTCAGAGTGAAAAAGGTTTTCATCATGTTTACGTAGAACCTCCTATGCTCCAGTTTGTACCTGTTGTCCCTTGTCCTATCATACCGACCACACTTCCTCAGTTTAGCTATAAGGATGCTGTGGGAGACAGTGTCAAATGCTTTACTGAAATCAAGATAAACTATATCCACTGCTTTACCATCATCTATCCACCACATTGTGTCCTCATAAAAAGCTATCAAGTTGCTTAAACACGACTTCCCCTTGGTAAAACCATGTTGACTGCTCCTAATGACCCTCTTATCTGTGATATGCCTAAGAGACAACACTGGGAATAAGTTGGTGCATCACCTTTCCAGGGATGGAGGTGAGGCTTACTGATCTATAGTTACTCAAATCCTCTTTCTTGCCCTTTTTGTAGACTGGTGTGATATTTGTTATCCTCCAGTCCTCAGGCACCTCTCCTGTTCCCCACGAATTACCAAAGATGATGGAGAGTGGCTTCCACCAGCTCTCTCAGTACCTGTGGGTGCATCCCATCAGGACCCATGGATGTCCAGATTGCTGAGTGGATCCCTAACTCAGTCCTCATCAACCAAAGCAAACGTCCCTGTTTCCTGACTTCTGGGGTGTCAGGGGCCTGGGGCTTCTGAGGACAGTCTCCAGCAGTAAAGACAGAGCCAAAGAAGACATTGGTAGCTCTGTCTTCTTTGTATCCTCTGTCACCAGGGCACCCATCCTAATTCAGCAATGGGCCTATATTGCCTCTAGTGTTAGTTTCATTTGCAATGTATTTGAAGAAACCCTTTCTGTTGTCCTTGGCCTGTCTTGCAAGGTTGAATTCCAAGGAGGCCTTAGCTTTCCTAGTTGCCTCCCTACATCCTCTGACAACAGTCTTATATTCCTCCCAGGTGGCCAGCCCCTCCTTCCATGGTCTGTAGACTCTCTTCTTCCACTTGAGTTTGCTCAGCAGTTCTCTCTTTAACCATGCGAGTCTCCTGGGTCCCTTTCTTGATTTCTTAGCCATTGGGATGCTCTGATCTTGAGCTTGAAAGAAGTGGTCCTTGAATGTTAACCAACCATCTTGGGCCCCTTTAACTTCTAGTACCCTGTCCCATGGGATTTCTCCTGGCAATTGCTTGAAAAGGACAAGGTTGGCCCTGCTGAAGTCCAGGGTCATCATGCTGCTTAGTATTCTGCTCCTTCTGGACAAGATCCTGAACTCCACCATCTCATGGTAGATGAAGCCAAGGGTGCCTTCAATCTTTACTGCTTCATCCAGACTCTCCTTGTTAGTGAGTATAAGATCCAGCAGTTCTCCCCTCCTAGTTAGCTCATCCACCATTTGCATCAAGAAGTTATCATCAGTGCACTGGAGGAACCTCCTGGACTGTGAATGACTGGCTGAATAGGCCTTCCAGTAAATGTCTGAATAGTTAAAATCCCCCATGAGGGCCAGGGCCTGTAATTGCAAGGCTGCTTGCAGCTGCCTATACAAGGCTTAATCAACTTCCTCGTCCTAATTCTTACGTGTGTATGCTCAGTAAAGCACTGTTGTCTGCCAAATTTACAGTTCATGGGTAATTTCTGTTCTGTGTTCAGGCTGTTTATGAAGTTACCAGGGGACCTCTTTACACTGACACGTTTAATCACCCAAATGAAGTTATGCAAGCTGCTAGTGCCTAGCAGGCAGCACAAGGCAGAGTATCGTGGAGCAGGGGTCTTGTGTGGTGGTCAGAAGCACCACCTTCCTTCCCCTCTGCCTCCGTCAGCAGAGCGAGCCCTGCACGGGAGGCTGATGGCCACCCCTCTGCCTCTGTGGGAGCTCAGCCAGTGTTAGTTAGAAACAGTTCTAGGATAGGAAGTAATACAGTAGAAATGAAGAGTTACAGCTCCTGCCTCTTTATGAAAGGGTGGAGTATCTACATGATATTTGGGTGTGTATTTTGTATGTGTTCTGCACATTGGCTATAATGCACAAAGCAGCTCATCTCCATGCAAGTTCTTGTAACATATGGCAGCAGCTTGCTTTAATTTATTCAAACTACCCAATTTTGCTCAGTTTTCAGAGAAAGAGTGTGTGGCAGTGCAGGAGGGCTGAGGTCCAGCAACGGCTGTGTGAGGATGTCAAGGATTGCTTTACTGTGTGTACTTCTTAAAGCTGAAAGTATGTTTCTGTTTAATACCCTTGTAAGAGGCAACCGCTGCATCAGAGGAGGAGGATGAAGTGCTGCCAGATAGATATGCCAGTCAGGATTTAAATAGACTTTTTCTAATGGGTAGAAAGCAGGTTATGAGGCAAGACAAAGCCATAGCTTAATATTCTTTGTGATAAGAGTGATAGACATGCCACCATCTGGTTTGTTCCATATAACAATTTTTCCCTGTTGATCAATCCATCAAGGGGCATTTAACAAGGAATTTAAGGATGAGAATGAGTTTTACCAGTTTTACAAGTGACGATACCTTTCCTGGGGTAGGGGGCACTCAGACCTTTTGGAAATAAATATCGATAGTAGATACAAGCAGGTAATATCCTCTTACTGTGCTGTAATTATTTCTTCTTATCATTCTAGTAACTAAGTAGTAATTGTGCCTTCCAAAGGGGTGTGTATATCCATACTAAATTTTTGCCATTCCGAAGTTTTGCTCAGCTTTTAAAATGCTAAAATTAAAGTCAGGATAACTTCACCATCCAATTATATTTTTTTCAGTATGTAATCCTAGTAGCCTGTGATTTGTGGGTGTAAGGACTTAATCCCTGAAGTAGTTCTGTTGGGTCTAGTAGGTCTTCCTGTATTAACTTCCTAGGCTTCTTGCTGTCAGGAACCCTGAAAAATTTTGTTATGCACAGTATAATATGCCAAGGAGTTCTACTTACTATGTACTATATAAAGAAGAGTACCTTCTCCTGTTTGTTAAATATGAGTCTGCAACATTATAATTTAATTTGAAAACCCAGTTCTTGTATTATCAGAAACAGTAAATAATCTTCCTCATCCACTGTTTTGCATTCTCTTCTTTCCTCTGTTTTCCTTTTCTAATAAGCCCTGATGTTTGCTTTTCTAAATGCTGCTGAGCAAGCTTGGTGGAAGTGGTTTGCATACAGCTATCTATCATAACTCTCTCTGCAGAGCAATAAGTCAATCAGAAACAATCACTGTGTATTTAAGGCTAGGACTTTTTTTGCCACATAAGGCAGTTTACATCAGTATTGCATTTCATCTGCTCTGTGACTCAGATTCATGCAGTTGTTCAGCAGTACTTCACAGTCAGCTTTTGTTGATTTTGAGTTATTCACGGTAGTATAATCAGCAAACTTCACTCTTTACCATCTTTTCCAGATCATTTATTAATGTGATGGATAACAAAGGGCTTAGAACTGATCCATAGGGGACTTTGCTGGCCACAATTTCCACTGAGAAAACTAATTGTTTTCTCCTGTTTTTTGTTTGCTGCCTCTAATAAATTATTTATCCACATGAAGGTCTCTATTATTGCAAGGTAGCTTACTGTTCTTAAGAGCCTTTGGGCTAGTCAAAACTGTTTGAGAATCCAAGTAGGCTTTATCAAATGTATCACTCTTCTGCATAGCATTGTCAGGACCTCTAATGAGTGAGTGAGGGATGGCTTCCCTCCATGGTAGCCATGCTGGCTTGTCCCAGTATGTCATACCTCCTTATACTTCCACTACTATATTCTTGAGTGCAATTTCCACCATTTTGTCTGTTGTTGCAGATTAATGTCATTGGTTGGATGAAATTGGCTGCAAAATATTTCTGCTTGCATCAGTTACAATTTCCTAACTGATTAGCAAAAGATCTCCTATTCTGAGATCCTTCTGATGGGTTAAATAATGGAAAATACCACTTTTTCTCACTGCACATCCTTTAGCCAGCAAAGTAATCCTGAATAGATATAGAACAGCCTTCTCCAGTCTTTCATCCTACCTTCATAGCATGTAAGGTTGCTGGTATGTAAAACTGCACAAGAAACTCTTGTCCCAGCAGCAGTGTAAAGGCTGGTCTACGTATTTTGGCACTGCACTCATATTATCAAATATGGCTAGATATTGACCTACTAATGGCTAGCTACTGTAAGAACCATTTGACCACCAGACCTTGTGACAGAAACTTGACTCAGAGGAGTAAATATTTGTAGTGTGTTCCGTCTCTAGGAATGGTAACTGCTGAAAAAAAGCACATTATGGAATAATTTTAAAATCTCCAGAAATGCACCTTTTTTTATTAAAAATGAGCAATTACATCCAATGAAAAAACAGAGGCCCATAGGAGGGAAGTTAGCTAGGTGTGCTCTGGTGGAAACTCAGCTCACTGGCTGGCGAATGATAATACACTAATTTCACCTCTTAGCTTACTTGGTGCTGTATCCCATATGCAGACAAATCCTGGGACTACACGCTGTTTTGCATCTGTGCAGACAGATGCTCAACATGAAGGAAAGTCCCTGGAACCTTCCTCCCCATTTGGAAAGCAGAGGATCAGGACAGCGTGGGCATGGAAATGCAGAATCTGCAGTGATCATGACCACCCTGAGAGCATCCCCCCTTCTATGTCAGTACTGTGCAACCATCCCTGCTTTCCACATGCACACAAACCCCTAAAACTTCTCCTGAGATGTTGTTGTACAGGAGCTCCATCTAGTGCTGACATTATTTCTTATTCTGACTCCCTACGGCGGCTGGATACATACATACACTGATATGGAGGCAGCCAATTTAGGAGGCTGAATTTGCAAGTGCTGACCTGCTTGCCAGAATGCAAAGGGATCCTGCATAACATAAGGAAGGGGAGATTGAAATTAATATTCGGGGTTTTTTGGGTTTTTTTTTGTACTGTGATGGTATTATTGAGATGCAAAAGGGAATTCTTTATGGTATTTATGCCACTAGGAGTAATGGTTGATTGATGGACAGGCATATTAATAACATAGCAGAAAAGCATAGTACTACTCAGTGATGCACATTAAGTCACAAGATACAGCTAAGAATTAAGATCACCTTTAAAGCACATTGTATACACATTTAAAAATTCAGCAAGAGAGGAAGGAAGGAAGGAAAGAAAGAAAGAAAGAAAGAAAGAAAGAAAGAAAGAAAGAAAGAAAGAAAGAAAGAAAGAAAGAAAGAAAGAAAGAAAGAAAGAAAGAAAGAAAGAAAGAAAGAAAGAAAGAAAGAAAGAAAGAAAGAAAGAAAGAAAGAAAGAAAGAAAGAAAGAAAGAAAATAGGATTCTTTATTATTTAAAGTAATACATATAGTCTGTATTGATGAGATCATCAAACACAAAAGGAAGGGGAAGCTGTACAAAGGAGGAAACAGATAATTTACTGTTGATAAAAGAGCAGGAAAGGTTTACTGAACAGGACTGGTAATGTTTGCTGTCAGATTTGTCCCAGAAGGCTCGGATGCAACAGTAATTTCGTGGGGATTTCTTTCAAGTGCAGAGTTAAACTGACTCTCGTTAGAGTTAAGCAGGAAGAGAATTCATTAGGGAAAAGAATGATTGCCTGCTCTAATGGACTCAGACTACAAGCCATGTAAGCGAAAGAAAACAAATAATTACAGGCATTAGCAACTGGTGTATTTGTTTCTATTCAAAGTAAATTGTTGATATTTGAAATATCCTGTGTTTTTAAAGCCTAGACTGCCAGCATTTAAAAACTGGTTGTAACTGCTAATATGTAACAAATGACTATGGGAAATATTTTCTCAATGTCAAAGCAGTAGAGGTGCTTTCAATGCCTTAAACATCAAAAGGAAATGGTTGTCTTGTAACTAACATGTGAGAGCATTCAAGAGTAAGAGTTATTAAATGCAAGATTATTGTTTTGGCCATTTATTCTGTGTTTAGTATAAACATTTAACATGCATATCCAAATGCAGGCTGTAACATTTTGGAAGCATGTCCCTTTCTCAGCTGCTTCTGTCAGTTATTGAGACATCCATGCGCTCCTCTGCAGTTTGTACAGTTTATAGGACCAGGGAGGGTGTTTAGGCTGTATATTAGGACAGTGGACTTGGTAAAGCTAGTTTAATGGTTGGACTTGATGGTCTTAAAGGTCTTTTCCAACCTAAACAATTCTATGATTCTCAAATTAGTACTGAACTTATTAGGAGTTGGTATATTCAGATCATGATTTTGCTGTGTCATAAAATGATTTATTGGGATTTGTTTATTCACTGAAGCGTAGACACTGAGCTGTAAGGTTCAGGTAAGTCAGGCTAGTGCTGACTGGTTGTTCACCAAGGCCAATGCCCACTTTGACTCTCATAAACTTAAATCTGGAAAGTCTTCTAGGTTCAGCGAGCTTTCTTTTTGACTTTGGAAATGTTCAGGATTTACCACCAAAATCTGTTGGCAGCTGGATTTTATCTTGTAAAATATGTATCTCTTCTTCATTTATGAGAGAAAATGAAAAAGTAGATAATATTCTTGGGCCTAGTGAGGAAGAATATGTCTGGCACTCTCCAGACCTGTTTGCCTGTCTTTTGAGTATTTATTTGTGCTTATCATCTCTTTAAAAAAGAAAAAAAAAGAAAAAGACAAACAGCCCTGCTAAAAATTATTTTGTGACATTCCATATTCACAGTCTCACTCATTTCTCTCTCAGATTTGCTCATTTGATGCTACTTTCCCACTAGCACCAGTGGCTGTGGAACTTGTTTAACTTAACTAACTTAACTGTGTTCTGTTAGTTTAGCTGAGTTTGTCTCATCCTAGGCTGATTACCACAGATTTTGCAGACTGATCAATATTTTCATTGCCACTTCTGGCAATTCCACTGTCATGCAAGAAGAGGAGGTGTAACCTGCAGAACATCACTGGAGACTTTGTATGAAATAGGTTTTTCCCTATCTTAGTCGTGGGAGTGAAGTGTGTGTTAAAAGACTTAAAGTTAGAAATCAGAATGGAATATGGTTGCTTTTTTCTAAACTGTTAACAAGTTTTTTGTTCTTTCTTCCCCTGAGCTGCTGTGCCTTAATAGTTTCCGATTTTTTGCAAAAGTGCATATGCTGTCAGGAGGTCAGGGATTGGGTCAACAGATCATAGAAATGCTCCTCCCCTCCTGCCCAGTGAGTCAGCTTTTGAAAGTTTCTTCCTTATTATTATAATATTCTTGCCTCCTCACCTATATGGAAATCTCTGATGGTGGCAACTGCTGTGGAGTTGTATTTTTAGTGCATAAAGATGGAAACAAAGCTGGTGATAAAATGGATTGCTCCATGTGCAGTATCACAAAGTCTCTGATGCTGTGGCAAGTGTTTGGTAATGTGCTTTGGCCCAAAGCTGCCAAACTTCACCTGAAGATTAAGCTACCATTAGAAAGAGAGCTTATTGCTTTTTTCTGTCTTGCGACATCCAAAACTCGCTTATGAGAACTGGACCTACAAATTGTATTTATGCACAGTCCTTGAACGTTGATACTAGGCTATGTTTTCAGAAAGGCTTCTAAGGAGATATAGAAGTACAAATATGTTGGAAAGGTCATGTATTTTCTCTTGCTTAAATAGTTTGTTTCATTTCCATGTGTGGAGTGTTTTATTTCTGTAGAGAAGTAACAGAAATGCTCTCTTTTAAATTCAGGAAAGTTATTTCCCTTGAAAACAGCACTGAGTCACTGATCAAATGAGTTTTGTATAACTCAATAACATGTTTATGTAATACCATTTGGTAGCATGAGCTGGAATTAAACTTGAAACCTTAAAATTGAGGTAATAAGAGCCTTCATTTGAAGAGAGCTGTTTCTTACTGCTGCTGTTCTGTGTTTACCTATATTTCCTTGGTCACGCACAATAGAAGATGTCAGCTAAAAGAAATAGCAGAAGAACACTTCAGAGCTGGATTCCCCAATATTCCCACCTTGGGGTGCATTTAGTCACAAAAACCTTTTCTTCCTTTTACATCTTGTCTCCATCTCATAGTGCCACAGAACATTCTAGTGTATTCTTCAGTAAATAGAGCAGCAGATTTAGCAGCTGAAACTTGAGAGACTGGAGGGAAGGGAATATAGCTGTGTTGGGGCACCTTTGTGAGGAATGTACCTGCTGCTCATGTTAGGTGTTTATCCACTTAACACTTCTAAGCGGAGACACGAACATGCTTCTTCTATCCTTGCAAATGTCTTTACCACACTGTGCTCTTTCTTGCTTGCTGTCTCTCCAAGGTCATTGTTCACCACTGCACAGTGGCCTAGCTTCAGAAGGAGATGTGCAAGGTATAACTTCTGATGAGTCTCACCCCACCAGTTGCTGGTTCACACGCCTCTTCCACTTCCAGCTGCATGATGTCCTTACCAAGATATTAAGTTAAAGCTGCCTCCTATGAATAGGTATTACATACACACATATATATGCATGGAGAATTGTACATGTATGAAATGTCATGGTTTCCCTTCAGCAACACATTTAAGCAGTAGTGGCTGGAGCTGCTGTTGGCTAACCTCTGCTGCTGGCAAGTCCCTCTGGGGTTAGTGCAGGGTCTGTAGATGGCACATGGGAACTGCAACATTTACTGTCCCCTTGATTTTCCCTCTGCATTTTGTACGTGGCTGGAAGATGGCCTGTTGCATGCCTGGGGATGCTCAGCTGGCTCCATCATGCCTTGGGTCTCAGCAGCAGCATGGCCAGTTCGACTCTGGGTTCCCTGCTTTGCACCAGCCTCACAGCCAGGTGTCACCCCAGCTTGGTCTCAGCAACTGAGTTTGGGCTGGCTATAGGCTGCAGTGGTGTTGGGAAGTGTAGGGACTTGCTGTGGACTTACTGAGGTAGATACAGCTGATGTGTGAAGGAAAGGGGTGAAAAGGTCAGAGGTCAGGTGTAAATTCTTCAGTGTAAGGGTGGTGAAAAGCTGGAACAGGCTGCCCAGAGATGTTGTGGGGACTCCATCCCTGGAGGTGTTCAAGGACACGTTGCATGGGGCTCTGAGCAGTCTGTTCTAGTGGAAGGTGTCCCTGCCCATGCAGGGGAGTTGGAACTCAATGATCTTTAAGGTCCTTTCCAACTAAAAAAATTCAGTGATTCAGTGATTCTGTGAAATAGCAGAACAAGAGTTAGAAGAATCATCTGTACAGGTAACTAAGAATGATATTCCCAGCAAAGAGCAGAGCACAACTCATTGGCAGAGGTCCCTGCACCCAATGAGCATGACAACCCAACCCAATGAGCATGGCATCAAGGGCACAGCACACCACACCTGCCATTTCTTTCCCTGGTTGCTCATCATGAAAGAGAGGGTGCCCATGCAGGTGAGTATGTTCCAGGCAGATGTACTTGCCACATGAGGAGATGCAAACAGGGAGCAGCAGTCTTGCCTGAGACATATTAAGGTTCATGTGGGCAGGATTCATAAGCAACAGATCACATCTTAATGACAGTGGACTCCTAAAGTGTATGAAAGCTTTGTCCAAAACCCAATTTGTTGCTAGAGAGGTACTCATTAAGAACAGGTTTGAAGACCTTCTAGCCAGAGTCCTTTGTTCTACCTGTTGCACAAAAGAGATCCTGGAAAGACCTCTTGAACAGACAGCTTGTGGGTGTGAGTGAACGGAAGTTATGAAGGGATGACTGTGAGTGGATAAAATAAACCTGGGTGGAAACTGGGTATGAAGAAATAATCTTGGTTGTTTTTGAGAGCTTGCATTTAGTTTTGATCCGCTAATGTCTTGTCAAAGAAGGTGCCACTGCATTCCTCCAAGCTCATTCTGCCTAAGCTTACCTGTGGCTTCTTTTCATTTCCCATAGTCCTTGATAACCAGGAATACAGTGCAGGATGTATACTACATCATGCAACCATGATGCTCCAGGACTCTAATAATGACATAGGATAATGACCTTCAGGAGCTTTAAGAAAGAATATATATATAAATTAGTACTGAAATAATTTACCCAGTGTAGGCTGAATCTCTGGGATTATCAGTTTTTCATAACCTACAGATACTCAGCAAGCTGCATCCCATTTCCAATGACTACATCAATGACCAGCATAAACCAGAAAAAAACTAATACAAAAATTTAACACTCACAGTTGGAACTCGTGGAAACCAAGTATAATGGTTTGCTATGTCCTTCACACCAGAGTCTGTGCTGTGATGCTAGGAATAAATGTACAGATCTTTAAATAAAAGTAAGTAACAGATAATGTCTTAGATGGTAGTCCTAGAAATGGATGCCTCTCCTGGTTTATGACTTGAAATTGAATTTCTTGCTCTCTGCTCGCTGCAATAAATCACTGAGTAAAAAAGGCTCATGCCTCAGACCCAGCTTGCCTTTTGTCTCAAAGTCACTTATTTCCATGGTTAATTTTTGAATAATTATTTGTTCCTGTAATGCAATCTGCAATGGATTTTTATGTCATCTTTCAGCACTGTTCAGTGAGAACCTCAGCTTTGTTTCTGTATATGCATGAAATTATGGGGGAACAAATTACATTTCTCACCATGATTGACTCTAGTGGAGTTATTTGGCTATGTACCAGCTTGAGGCCCTACATATTTGTTGGAGGCAAATTCCATTTAGATTTGCAATTCCTGAACTTAATTTTGTTACAATTTTAGCAAACATTACTCATTTGGAATTAATATACGCAGACTACCCCGTCATAAATGTTACTGAAAAATAAGAATGAAATGTTGGCATAGAGCATAATGAATCACTTTTAAATTGTAATTTTCTTCTTTTTATAACTTTTTATTATTATTTGTTTTCTGGTTATTAAGACTATTGAGATACGTTCAAGTCTTTTCTTCAGTCATAATTTTGAAGTATTTAATTGCTTTTTGCATTAAAGCTGCGATTCTCACTAATTGCTATGACTCCAACAGACAGGATATGAAACAGAATACCAGATAACTGCGAGTTTTTTGGCAGAGACCACAACCACTAAATACATATATTATTAAGAAAACTCTGATCTACAAAAATAGGAGACACATTGCAAATTGAGAAGCTTTATTCTGCTTTATCCAAACTGGATTGCAAGCAGGGCATGAGGGAAGACTGAGGAAACTATTAACCTGTTAATCTAACCTCAGTACCTGGAAAAATTATGGAGAAGATCATAGTGGGTGCTATTGAAAGGCATGTAAAGGACAAGGCAATCATCAGTTTATTGCTGGCAGCTCATTTTCTAACTATTCTCTGTTTTTTACTTCTACCCAGTGACAAACTAAATACTGAACACAAAACCTGGTTTTGCCCTTGCTATGAAATTAAGTTGTTTCAATCCAACATATTAGGCCTGTATATAGAGACATACACCTGTTGGAAAGGATCCAGAGAAGGGCAACCAAGATGATCAAAAGCCTGGAGCACCTCTGCTATGAAGACAGGCTGAGAGAGTTGGGGCTGTTCAGCCTAGAGGAGAGAAGACTCTGGGGAGACATAGCACCTTCCAGGACTTGAAAGGGGCCTACAGGAAAGCTGGGGAGGGGCTTTTCATCAGAGAAGATAGTGATAGGACATGGGGTAATGGTTTTAAGCTAAAAGAGGGGAGATTTAGGTTAGATATAAGGAAGAAATTAGTCACTATAAGGGCAATGAGGAACTAGAATGGGTTGCCCAGGGAGGTTGTTGATGCCCCATCCCTGGAGGTTTTTAAGGCCAGGTTGGATGAGGTTTTGTGCAACCTGGTCTAGTGGTAGGGTCATGGCAGGGGGGTTGGAACTTGATGATCTTTAAGGTTCCTTCCAATCTTAATGATTCTATGATTCTATATCTGATACCAATGATCAAATGATAGTGGTATCTTCCCAGGATTCACCTATTAAACTGATAAAGGAGTGAGATTAAAAAACATATATAGCTTTTTAAAATCAATCAGCTGTAGATATTCTTAGCAATCAGAGACACTGGAGCTGATAATCTACCACATATTAAACAGGGTTATTTCTTAATGTGCATCCTGTTTTCTTCTCCAGTCTCGGCTTCTGTGTTAAGGTGAAAGACCCTTCATCAGCAAGGTTGGATGGTGCTGCAGTGCCGAGCTGTAGAGGGTCAGGTCATACCTTGTGATTTTGTGCACACTGCTCAAAGTCACACAAAGTGGACTGAGAGAGGGTGTCATGGCCTCTATTGTTTCTGTTTCTTTCTCACCTGGGTAACAGGTGTTTTCATTACTTGCAGCCAGTTCAATTGAATGTATCTCACTGTTGAAAAAAAACTAGTTGTTTAATTTTTATTTTAGTTTTGGCTCTTAATTTAATAATTTTTTGTCTTTCTAAGCACCAGTTTCAGTCTTTCAAAGTCCTTGTAATTTTTCTAAAGAGTTAGCTGGGCTTAGCAAATTTTAACCACTTGAAGAATGTTGGATTCTTTTAATCTCTCTTACAAAATACCCCCTAAGTTCTTTACTTTTCCCCTTGTCTTGAAAGCATTAGAAGTCAATGCACAGTGGTATTAATTTCAGTGCTGTTAAAAGGTTCAGGTATAACACAGACCTTAAAGTCTTACTGTGACAAAAAGAAAAATATTGATTATTTTTTTTCTGAACTTTTGTGGTTTGGGATTCCATATATCACTGTTCCTGTCCTCCAAAAAAATATGTAGTTTGAGTCATGTCACTGGAACTCAATAATAAAAGGTGAGTAAAGATGAAATGGCTCCTACCAAGATGTGTAATTAAGAGTCTTCAATTTTCTTCTGCAGAGAAAAGAAAAATTATTTGCTATAACTTAAAGGCAATTTTATGTTTTTTTCTGATTGCTAATATTTGGGTGATTCTTGACTGATATCACCATGGTCCTAGTCTAACTGAGCATTAATTCTATGCCAGTTAAAGAGAGGACTTTTCTTCACTGAAAGCAAGCAGTCCTCCATTTATGGCCAGTTGTCTTCAGATCTGTTCCATCAAGCCATCCATCATAAATACCAGTGGGAGAAAAGCTGAGCATCCTTCTTGTATTAGACAATAGGCAAAAATATGAGGAAGTGGAAAACAATCCCATAAATTGCGACCATACACAGCATAGGAAGCTGCTGGGCAGTGGCAGAGCCACAGGAAGAGCAGGCTGAGCTGGCAGCCAGACCTGACATAAGAGCTCAATGGCTAAATCAGTACACAGCTCTGGGCTAGGGAAGCTTGAACACCCCTTTTGGGTTTTCTAGGCACCACTGCACTCACAGGACTGTAGGATATTCTCAACAAAAGTACATCTCACCTGCCATCTCATCGAAATAGGGACATTGTGCCCTCAGTTGCCATCAGAGGTAGAGCAAGAATAGTATTGCCTTGCTGTAGAGCACTTGACTGGGGGGAGAGAGATTTCTTGTTCTCAAGACTGTTTTTTGTAAGTCCGTTATGGTGTAATCCAAAATGCAGAAACAGACCTATATCACCTTGCTGAGGCCTAAGTTTCAAATGTACAATCTGGATTTTGCCTTTGGTACCTAGATGAGCTAAATGTTTTTCATACCAAGAAGCTCTTTAGCCAAGCAGATAAAAGCATGGATAAAGGCAATGCTAGGAAAGTGAAGATAAGTAAGTGTGGGCTGGCAGAGAGAAGAGAGCAGTAGATTCTTTGTTCTTGAGTCTGTAATTCAGAACCTGCTATTTCTCTTTTTCTATGTTGAGATCTATATTTAATGCAGGAATTATGACCAAGGGATTTCAAGAGCTGTGTTATGTAGGAAATAGGTTAGTAAGGGATGATCAGAAAGTTTCTAATACTTCTAAAATAGTCTACCCTTAAAACAGGTTTAAAATTAGACTCTTAAACTGTATAATTCAGTGGAATTTAGTGGAGCTGTGTCATTTTATAGCTGTGTGTCTGCTTTTTAACTTTGACTTCCCAGTAATATACAGAAAATAATTTAGTTGCCTCTTGTAACAAGAAAGAATTTTTCTTCATCAAAAATTGCCTTCTCCTCACATCCTTTTGCCTACTCTTCCCCTGAGGAATAAGGCATCCCATTGCAGCCAGCAGTGTTTGGGTTCCTTCTGGGTTCTTCGCCATACCCAGCTCTGCACAAAGTGTCTGCAAATTATTGTCAGGATGGCAGGAGTAGCTGTGCCTGCCTCCAGCTAACTAAGAAATGAGCCATTGCACTGTAGGGGAAAAAGAAGTAAAAATGCTGTGCCTGGGAAGAGAGCATTCTGCTGTGCCCTGCATGGGTGTATGTGTGGGGTGTTTTGCCCATGTACTGGATATACTAGTGCTATCCCCAGGGGAGTCTCTGAATGACCTCCATTCCATGCCTGGGAAAGAGCTGTAGGAAAAGCTGACAGTTAAATGGGAGCTATTTGCTAGATGTAGGTTCCACTCAGTACTAGAGAATTTTTGGCAGGATATATCTCAATGCTACTGTATAGTTGGCTGTTACTAATGGCAAGGATCGAGAAAAAAAAAAAAAAATCCTGGAAAAAGCTGGACTGACATAGGTCTATTCAGGCTTTTCAGGACCAAAAGAAGGGGCCTGGAAACCATGGGGAAAGATGGTGCTACATTTCTTCCAACGAGTTCCTTTGGTCATTCATACTGGGAAATGGCATCCAGTGTTGTGCCACCAAGAGCTGTAAGGAAGCTGCAAGGAGAACAAAAACATAGGAAACAGCAAAAAAAACCCCAAAAAACACCCCACTGAGTCATGACTGAGGACCTGCCATGCAAATGCATTAAGATTTGTAGAGGGGGTTGGGACCCTGAACCTTGAAAATGAAAGTTGAAATGTCAGCCCAGATTTTTTAGTCTTCTACTGGAAGATGACACTGGGCTCTGACACCCAGAGCTAAATATTAACCTAAATAACTTTTTCACTTGATTAATTGTTGTATCTGTAAAAAAACTTATGACCTGCCATATCACAGTCATGCCAAAGGTTGTCTGTTGCTTCAATATATGAGTGGTCAGAAATGAAGATGTATCTAGCTGATGAGACAGAAGTGCAAAAGCTTCTTTCGTTTTTGGGTTCCCAATCTGGAATATAATGCTTTTTGCATGTATAAAATGCAACGCAATATTTGAAAATGATCATGAATGTTAAAAATGGAATATTTCTTTAGCAAGGGGATCCTTCAACATTCTGTTAGTTCATAGAGAAAATGGATTTCCCCTGGGCAATACTAAAACAGCTGAATCTGGAAACCTGCCTAGAAGAGGAATAACTCTCAAGTACAAAATTTTTCAAATATAAGATAGAAAATTTGACAGGATGGAGAGAGTAACCAGGTCCAGTGAGGACTTCAGCACAGGGAGTAATGGAAATAATTTCATAATTTTCGCTGTTGCCTCAAACATCTAATAACAAAGAAAAACATCTTGTTTCTTGGGATTTTAAGTGGATGCCATGCAAAATGATGGAAGTAAGCATTCAAATGGCTTGGTTCATTGCAGGCATTGTGTCCCTGATCTCTCTGGCTGTCCTGTCCTACGAACGCTACAGCACTCTCACCCTGTGCAACAAGCGCAGCGCTGACTACCGGAAGGCACTGCTGGCAGTCGGCGGTTCCTGGATTTATTCCCTGGTCTGGACTGTGCCGCCTCTGATCGGCTGGAGCAGTTACGGGATAGAAGGTGCGGGTACAAGCTGTTCGGTACGCTGGTCCTCGGAGTCAGCTGAATCCACGTCCTATATCATCTGTCTCTTCATATTCTGCTTGGTCATCCCTGTGATGGTCATGATATACTGCTACAGTCGCCTCCTTTACGCCGTTAAACAGGTAAGCTGCTGTGTGCAGACTGCTCTGGGACATACGTTGTTTTTCTCTTCTCTCGAGTTTGGGAGCACTGATGATAGAGAGCAAAACAACCAAGTGAAATGGAATTAGAAAGAGCACAGAAAGCCACAGGAGATCTTCACCAAGCTTTTTCATACTCTTAAAGCTTCAGGCAGAACAACCACACCAAATCCATGTAGATACTGCCCTTGTGGTTTGGAAATAACTGTGTTCTGGGAAAAATGGCACATCTGGGTGAAGGTTGCATTTGTAATGAAACCGATACTTACTTGTCTGTAAATAAGACATCCATGCAAACATTTCTTCCTGGTTTTGGATCATGACAGCTTAATAGTTTCTGCTTCTTCATCTGTGGACACTTAACTTTACAGTAATGCAATTCTACTGCAATTTGCAGAATTATCCCAGGGATCATCTTCTGCTTTCTGCTCTAGGTCACATATAAAAATTTCCTTAAATAAAACTACCACTGCTACTACTATGACTGCTACTATACCAACACTCCTCTGATTGGTTTAAGGTGTACTGCAGATATTCCAAAACGGAAATTCCAGAAGACCCTGCCAGCGGGTGTTATATTGTGAAGCTTGAATACTCTTGGGACAGTAATTAAATGGTTTAATGATGAATAATGAGAAAAAAATTAGTATATAGGTGTTCTCTAAAAAGCAATTCTCTAAAATGTTCAGCTTTATTAACTAAAGGTGTTAAATGGGGGAAAAGAAAGCAGTAAAACCCTGACTAGAGGCTCTTACACAGAACTAAAGTGGATGTAGTTTACTTTTGATTAGTCATAAGGAACTAAGGTCGTGCCTCTCATATGATTCGTCAAAACTTTCAGAACACTTGGAGCCTAAATGGGAAATTTTTTCCTGGTTGAGTGCAAGTGGGACAATAAAATCCCTTTGATGAATCACACATTAGTGCTTCTCTTAATGCTGTGCAGTAGTAATACGGAAAAAAATTCTCTTGATTGTAAACCACTTAAGTGAAGTTGCAGATGGTATCTTGTTCCTTGGGCAGCAGTATCCTTTAGTATCACTTTAAAGGATGGAGCAGTGTAACTACTAATATGCAAAAAATGCAGCTTTCTTAAACTTGGTTCTTTCAGCCTTCACTGTCACTCCTAGCAACAGACATCACCCACAACACAAATACTTGTGTGGATGAAGCTTCTGTAGCATGTGCTTTAGCTTCTAGTTCTAAATGTAGACTTGTGTTATTTTAGTCACCTTTAAAAAAAAAAAAATCAGTTATATTAAAAAGTAGTAGTAGATCTCACTGATCTGCCTGATGGATCTGAAGAAGTTGTGGCAAACAGACAGAGGGAACAAAGTTTCATAGAAATGATATGTGTAATCTATAGCTATTTGGTATTTAGAAATGAAGACTGGGTGAGCTGGGTGGAAGACTAGGTTGATTGCTCAATTGACTGTCCAGGTGTCATGGTTTAACCCCAGCCAGCAACTAAGCCTCACACAGCTGCTCACTCCTCCTGTGTGGGATGACGGGGAGAATCAGAAGGGCAAAAGTGAGAAAATTCATGGGTTGAGATAAAGACAGTTTAATAGGTAAAGCAAAAGACAAGTGCATGTGAGCAAAGCAAAAAAGGGAATTCATTCAGTGCTTCCCATTGGCAGGCCAATGTTCAGCTATCCCCAGGAAGGCCGGGCTCCATCATGTGCAACAGTTGCTTGGGATGACAAATGCCATCGCTTGAAATGTCTCCTCTTCCTTCTTCTTCCCCCAGCTTCATGTATTAAGCAAGATCTGATATGGTGTGGAATATTCCTTTGGTTAGCTGGGATCATATGTCCCAGCTGCGTCCTCTTCAAACTCCTTGTGCCTCCCCAGCCTGCTTGCTGCTGGGGTGTTGTGAGGAGCAGAAAAGGCCTTGGCTCTGTGTGAGCACTGCTAAACAATAACTAAAACATCTCTCCATTATCAACACTGTTTTCAGCACAAACCCAAAACCACAGCTACTGTGAAGGAAATGAACTCTATCCCAGGCAAAACCAGCACACCAGAGGAAAAAAAAAATAGGAGAAGGAATAATATTTTCACAATCCTCTCTCCTCCATCCTCTGTGTGCTTTTGAGTGATCAGGAAGCCTTTGGGATGCTGAGGTTAGAGAGCCCTGAGAAATTTTGTAAATGGTGGAAGTGAAAAAGAATTGAACCTGATCTTGCATAAGCTGCTGGAGGGCAGGTCTTAAGGAACTAATGCTTGTTAAATGCAAAGGAACTCCCATGAGGATTAGATTGTATTTCCTCTCTAAAGCTGTTATGACTTAGGGTCATAACAGCTGCCTGAGCATTTGTGAAATATATAAACCCTATTGTGCAATAGCTAAACCCTAAATTCTTACACAAAAATATCTAATGCTTTCCTGGCATTTGTAAAAAAATTCCTTGCTAAGTTATATTTCAGAAAAAAAAGGGTCTCAATCAGAAGATTTATCAGTCTTCAGCTTTCTGGAATCTATATACCTCCAATACCATAATCCTGAAATCTTGCACTTGATAAATTTCCTGTGACATATGTATAAATTTCCAAAGACCATATAATGACACAGTCACTGAAATACAGACTTTTTTTCCTTTGATCTGAGGTCCTCTAACTATTCTGAAATAAGCAGGGTAGTTTATAAAATGCTAAAGTACGTCATGTTTCAAACTGAAGAAAGAGATGACCAATAGGGGAATAAAAATACAATAGTTCTTATATAAAACTACAAAGAGTAGGTAGGCTGGTACAAAAAAATGAAGAGAAGTTAATACATCCATTGTAATGTTTTTATTTTCTGATGTGGGAAAAAAACCCAATTATCTTGCAATATTCTGGCCTCAAAATTTAAGTCCTGCTGTGGCCTTCTGTGTCATATATTAGAAGAAATGTGAAAGCATTGCAAATATACTAAGTGCTTTATCCCGGCTTCAGCTGCTTGGTAACTTTTCTAAAACACGCATTTCATATTTTTGCAAGATACATGGAAGTGTTTTATGTTAGAATATTGTAGCATTAATGGTGTTGCACCTTGGGATCAAGAGTGCAGAAGTTATGCTGTTATTAATACTGCAATGGAAATTAATTGAGGTGGAAGCAGTATCTTAATAGATTTGTGATAGTTAATGTAAGAATTGGCACAGGGCCTGCTTTTTCTCTTTGTGGGGCCGGTAATTATGGGTCTGCTTTTCTCTTTTTCTCCTCTAAATTTAGTCAGGTGCTGTAGCATTGTGTCACTCGAGGCATTAATAGATCCTATGAATTCAGCTGCAATCTGTGTAATGGCAAAAGGCACAAGGATTACAGTAATACAGGTTTTATAAAAGATTGTCTTTTTAAGGAATTAAAAGTCAATAGCATCCCTGTATGAATAATGGTAACAGCAAATGCCATTGAACAGTATTACAATGCAACTGTATTATTCTCTCAGAGCTCCCACCATTTATCAAGCTTGAAGACCCTTAGGAATTGTTCAGGTTAATTTCTTTAAAGCTATGGAGGTTTTTCCAGAGTTACTTTATCTGGACAGTTGAGTTTGTTTCTGCAGGTGGCCTCTGCTGCCACCCTTGTGCAAGGCGCTCAGAGGAGCCGAGCTCAGCTCAGCCCGACAGGTGAGGCAGGTTGAACAAGTCCCAGGGAAATGTTACCTCAGACTACCGAGAGCATTTCAGAAATGCTAAGCAAAATAATGCTTAAAACGGAGAGCAGAAGAAAAATCCATGGTTTCAGAAGCTGTTAGGGGACTTGGCAGTGCATCAGATTCTGAGACACGGAGAAATACAAATATTATATCAGACTTTTCTCCCCTCTGAGTCCATCTTTTCACTCATGTTGATCTTGTTTCCTCTTTTTATGAAATCTGTTCTTCCATTCCTGCAGATGTTGAAATTCAGTTTCTTCTTTAAGTTTTCCTTTAGAGATTATGTGTCTGTTACCTGTAAATAAAAAGGGAAAAAGTTTTCTCCCTCACAAAATATTATTCACAGATATTTTATTCATGTCCATTCTACAGAACAACTGAAGGAAACTGGGAATGGTTAATTTCTCCTTGTGCAATTAGATTTGTTGTTGTGGGTTTTTTTTCAGTTTTTGCTTTATGACGCTTCTCTATGCCCGTACCATGGTGTTCCCTCTGGAAAAATGTTCTTTATGAAGTCAGTGTCAGTTGTTTACGCTTTGAAAAGTGGGCTCCCAAATGTGGAATTACAGAGATTAGCATTGTGATCACTGTAGTGCAGAAGGCACAATATGATTAAAATAGTCCACTGAGGGACTCAGAAACTTGCATGTAGCAGTCTAATGAAAATTATTAAAACTTGAAGAATGTATAGAGAACAGCCTTGAGTGAAAGGATCTGGGGATGCTGGTTGATGAGAAGCTCAACATGAGCTGGCAATGTGCACTCTCAGCCCAGAAAGCCAACTATGTCCTGGGCTGCATCAAAAGAAGCATGGCCAGCAGGTCAAGGAAAGAGATTCTCCCCTTCTCTGCTCCCATGAGACCCCATGTGGAGGACAGGGGAGGGGGTGGAACTAGATAATCTTTACGGTCCCTTTTAAGCCAAACCATTCTATGACATGATTCTATGAATTACCTGACTATTTCCCTTTGCAGCAACTTTTGCTGATTCTCTTGAAAAATCATAGAATTATAGAATGGGTAAGGTTGGAAGGGACCTTAAAGATCATTGGTATCCAACCTCCCTGCTGTGAGGAGGGACACCTCATACTAGATCAGGCTGCACAAAGCCTCATCCAACCTGGCCGTAAACACCTTCAAGGAGGTGGCTTCCTCAACTTCCCTAGGCAATCGATTCCAGCACCTTATTACCCTCATGGTGAAGAATTTCTTTCTGATGTCTAACCTAAATCTTCCCTCTTTCAGTTTAAAATCATTACCCCTTCTCCTGTCACTACCATCTCTGGTGAAAATCCCCTCCCCAGCTTTCCTGTAGGCCCCCTTTAGGTACTGGAAGGCCACTATAAGGTCTCCCCAGAGCCTTCTCTTCTCCAGGATGAATAGCTCCAGCTCCCTGAGCCTGTCTTCATAGCAGAGATGCTCCAGCCCTTGGCATTGGCCCATCTCTCAAGCCTGTCGAGGTCCCTCTGGGTGGTATCCCTTCCCTCTAGGGTGTCAGCTACTCCACACAGCTTTGTATCATCAGCAAACTTGCTGAGGATACACTCAATCCCACTGTCCATGTCTCCAACAAAGATGTTGAAAAGCATCAGTCCCAATACTGACCCCTGAGGAACACCACTAGTTACTTGCCTCCACTGGGGCACTGAACCATTGACCACAACCCTCTGCCTCGCACAAATCCAGATAGTTGCTCTGCCATTATCCACCACCTCTGTAGCCTTGTCATAGAAGGCCACCAAATTTGTCAGGCATCATTTACCCCTAGTGAAGCCATGTTGGCTGTCACCAGTCATCTCCCTATTTTCCACGTGCCTTAGCAGATTTTCCAAGAGGATCTGCTCCATGATCTTGCTGGGCACAGAGGTGAGACTGACCAGCCTGTAGTTTTCCAGGTCTGCCTTTTTCCCCTTTTTAAAAACAGGGGCTATGTTCCCTTTTTTCCAATCAGTGGGAACCTCACCAGACCATCATGAACTCTCAAATACAATGGACAGAGGCTTAGAAACTGCATCTGCCAGCTCCCTCAGGACCCAGGAGGTCCATCCCTCACAATGGGCCCCCTCAGGTCCCATAGATTTGTGCATTTAAATGCCAGCATGATGTCTGACTCCCATATGTTGCAGGAGAACTAGATGACCTTTTTAAAATCTCTTTCCCTGAGCCTTTCTGAGTCTTGCTACCTTGAAAGGGAATGGGGAAAGTCAGGGTTATGCTGCAGAGACCTGCCTGATCCTCTCTCTTTCACTCCTCTTCCAGACTTAAAATCACCAAATTTAGTGGAGAAAAAATGCTTCTGTGTCTTATGTAAGAAGTAATGTCCCAGAGTGAAACTGTGACTCAATTATAAACCTGAAAAAACTATTTTTGAATTCTGTGTGGTGAGCTTTCAACTCTAGTATATTTTTAAGGCATTGGACATAAATGGGAGTGGTGGTTTTGAAATGTCCCAAGCCTGCAAAGAAAGTCTGAGAGAAAAAGGAAAGAAGAAATGTAGACTTTTATGACTTCTGATTCCCTGTTCCTGCTATATGTCTATACTTTTTGGAAAGGGTAAAAATATCTGTTAGAGTGATTATTGCATCACTGTTCATTAAAGTAGTCAGGAAAGGATTATATAGTAGAAGGATCACTTCTGTGACTATTTTGAGTTCTCCAGCTCATTTGGAAATGAGTGTTTGTAGGAAGGTAACACATTAGGGCAGAATGCTCAATTATTTAGATTGAAAATAAATTACCATCACATAATATAAAGAGTAGGATAGAAAAGAAATAATTGTTCCATCATTTTTTCATATGCTTCATATGTCTATTTATAGAGAAACTCGATTTTCTGAAACTTTATTTTTGATGGCACTAAAGTTGTCTTATATTGAGAAGACCAATAAAGCAATTATGTACCATTACATCTGTCTTCTAAAAGCCCTAAATAAAAGCAGGTTTGTAGTCATAGGCCTTCTTTTAGAAGCAAAGATTGTAATCTTTCTAAGTATTTAATGAAATAAAGAAGTCTTAGGAAATGTTATTCAGGTGAAGATGATGTAGGTCTGGTTCTTTGGTTCCTGTAGCTTATCCCTTTCAAATGTGATTAAGTACATTTGGGATTTTACTTAATTTGAAGTATATTTGACCCTAACTGCATCTATGCTCAGACAGTCAACTATACTCTTTAGACAACCATATCTTATTTTTTTACTCTAGCTTCAGAAGTTTTATTTCTTCCCTTTGGATCTTCATATATACTTTCTCTCCTAGATTCTGGTGTTACAGAAGAAGAATTATAAATAACTTTTCCTTTCCTTTCCAAACCTTGCCATGAGGATATAATAATTACATATAATGTACTAGCAAAAAGAGATTCAATTTGCATACAAATGGATAGTTGTTTTCTGTCATGAGGATATGGGAACTTAATTGAAACATGTCTTATGCTAGCCTGAGAGAACTGGAATAAGTCTTTGCAAAATGTAATGGAAGGGGTTTGCTGGACCAAATGTTACAGAGTAATCATATAGCTTATAGCCAGCATCATAACTTGAGAGAGTTCAATGGAGGGCAATGAGGATGATAAGGGACAGGAACACCTGATTTATGAGGAAAGCTGGAGAGACTTGGGGCTATTTAGTCTAGAGAAGACTGAGAGGGGATCTTATTAATATATATAAATATCTGATGGGTGGGTGTGAAAAAGGAGGGGCCAATCTCTTTTCAGTCATGCCCTGTGATAGGACAAGGGACAATGGAATCAAACTAGAAGACAGGAAGTTCCACCTCAAAATGAGAAAGAGCTTCTTTACTGTAAGGGTTCCTGGAACAGGCTGCCCAGAGAACTTGTGGAGTGCCCTTCTGTGGAGACTTTCAAGACTCATCTGGATGTGTTTCTGAGTGACCTGCCCTAGATTCTGTGGCGATCCTGCTCTGGCAGGGGGGTTGGACTCGATAATCTCCAGAGGTCTCTTCCAAACCTCTAACATTCTCTGAATCTGTCATTCTGTGATGAAGAAAATGATCAAAACCAGTATTTTCAGTTTTTTTGTACAGCCTTCAACTGACACAGAGCAGTCAATATTCAACATCTCCTTACTGGGTAGTTGTTTGATCTTTACCAAATTCTGCGTGAGCAAGACATGGCTGTAAATTATGAGACCAATTGACATTCCTATATAATAAATACATTTTGTATGATTTTCTAGCTCATTTCTCAAGTAAAAAAGCAAAGTAGCAGACTTTTGTTCTGCTTTGTTGTTGTTTTGTTGTTTGTTGTTTTTTTTTTCAAAGAGGTGCAGTGAAATCAGTTGAGCTGCATATAATATGTATCAGTGAACAGTTATTTGAAGATCTGATTATTCTCAAGTTTTCTTGGCTTCTGTCATGATGAAATTTCTCAGAATCCTGTAGATGAGGTGATATCTGGGATAGCTATCTTGAACATTAATTCTTAAAAGTCATGGAATACTTGGAAAACAAGGCAGAAAATCATCACACTTGCCATTTCACAAGAAGCTAATTGATACTCTCAAATATGTACTTTGTTTAGAACAAACTCACAATCTGTAAATGGTCTTACATAAATACAGCATCTTAACATATCAACTCTTTCTGTTCAAAGTTTTTCTGATAATTTCTGTAACCACTCTCATCTTTCAAAGACCATGAGTCTCATTGCTTCCTTTTTCTTCTTTACCCTGGTACCATTTTTTGCATGTCTAGATCTCCTCCTTCCTTCTTTCAGTGTAGAGAGTTCCATAAAATTTTTACTTGGACAGTTTGAAAAGACAGTGAATATTCACAGATTTTCCAATGCTTTGTAAAGCTGATACTATTCCTACCCTGCAGCAGGAATGAACGTGATATTGAGAAGCCAGCTGTGAGAATTCAAGGCATTTTCAGCATTTATCTAGCCTATTTTTTTCTGTCTGAGCTCCCTCTCTAGTCAATAGAGAAATAAAGTCACATCCGACAAGGTTAATCTACAAACAGGTAACTTTTGTCATCCGCCAATATTTAAGATGACTCCCACTAAATAAAAAAAAAAAAAAAAAAAAAGGAATAGTATTATAACAAAACCAGGAAGCAAGTGCCTTAAAAAGAGGAAACTGTGTATAAATAATTTGGTTTTTGAAAATAGTACTTGTTTTCAATGATTTTCAAGCCAGTAATATGGTAGTGTAATGATTGTGCCACTATATCATTGTTTAATACCAGGTCCTAGCACAGAATGCAAGCATAACATAACTTTTGAAGCAAATCTGTAACATTTTGACACTGAATTTTGGTATTCATTTAATGAGGATTTTATAAATACTTATTTTCTCTTTCATAAACACCAATTTTCACCTGTCAGCATTTCACATTTCAAAGAGTTCTATTCTTACTTTTCTGTTCAAGGATATTGCTAGTGAAGCAAACAGTGATTATTCCTATTAGCTAACTTAATTTTTAATATTTTT
This sequence comes from Apus apus, assembly GCF_020740795.1. Taxonomy (NCBI): domain Eukaryota; kingdom Metazoa; phylum Chordata; class Aves; order Apodiformes; family Apodidae; genus Apus; species Apus apus. The sequence continues at coordinate 62,850,730 of NC_067282.1, read as the reverse complement.
TTCAAATGGGAAGCCTGCAGGAATAAAAAGTTACTTCGATCAGCTCAGAGGAAGATTTAATAGCATGCTTAATTTTTAAGAGCTAACTTATCCTAGTAATTTTTCACAGCTATTAGATTTTATCCAGGAGTTGAAAAGATTGTTATGTAGCTATTATGAGGACACTATAAATACAGCATTTATTTTGGGAATTCACTGCTTTCAACTGTAAAAATATTTCACTTTGGCACACTCCATTGGTACAAGTTTTTATTGAAGGAGCCTGTCCCGAAGGCACTGAATTCAGTGGTTTCTGTAACAGTGAAGAAAAATATGAAACCCTGGGAAATAAAGGAGATCTAGCTAACATTTCTTCTTTGTGTATAGCTCCAAGGCTTCTAAGTTCACCACCTCAGCTTTTAAGAGAGTAGAGGTATAGTGAGTCAATCCAATGTAAAATACCTTTCAAAGTGCTTAGAGACTTCAGACCTGCTGTCAGGTCTTGCATAGACACGTCTAACTCATGGGTGATGGGTATATTCACTCAGGGTTGTTCTCTCTATTTCAAAGTGCGAACTGACTGTTGAAGCACATGTGATCAGATTAGTCTTCATTTTTTGAGGTCTGAGCATGCTGAAAGGGAAACAGACATGAGAAAGGATTATGATCTTCTTTCCCCTGTGCTTGCATAGGGTAAATCATTAGTTAATTGTTTGTAGTTTGCAGAGAAGCAGTAATACGAGGTTGGCATAAATCAGGTACTGTACAAATTCATTGTAAGTCAAGTTAATGGGTGGCCAGAAAATAGGATTTCATTGTGTTTGCCATTTTTCATTCTTTAGATAAACTAGGGAGGAAATAAGCCTGTCACAATCTTTAATAACGAGCTAATAGAAATTTAAGATCTGATGCTTTTATCTCTGGATGTATTATGTCCATAAAGAATAGGCTGCCGTCTCCCAGGTCTTTCCGTTTACAACAAATGGTGCACATCAATACTGAGCACTCAACGATGTCTCAGTTCAGGGGGTGGTTTAGTCAAGGCTTTTCCCAATAAGTAAAATAATAAGATTTTTCTGTTTGCTAACCAGTGATAAAACTGGAAAGGCTAAACGTACAGAAGGGTGTTCTGCAGGGTAAAGAATGTGTTTTTATGTGCTTACATTTCAGCACTGAGAACTGAGCCACACTTACTTACTCTCCTGTGGTTTAACTTCACTTAAGAGACCAACTTGTGACCACAGGCAGAATGACAGAAGACCTGGAGTGAAAGAAATTGTCCTGCATGTAGCACTGTGACATTGTCCCCCAGAGAAACACTTCTCAGATTGCATCTGCAAAAGGATGCTGCTGTGCAGTGAAAAAAGAACAAATGTGCAATGTCCAAGGGCTTCCTTCTCTGATGACCACCACACGTTTAATATCACACAAACCATGCCATTGTGTGAGTGTCCTCATGCTAGTTCCCAGGCAGTGCTGTCTGGGTGGGAAGTCAAAGCAAAGGCCTTTGGTTCACCACACGTAAACCATGAGGTATGTAGCAAAATTTTCAGTCACAGTCTAAAATGTAGTTTTCTTTTTCCCAATGGAGAGCAGAGGGTTAACACAGATGTTTGCTTTGACTTTTTCCACCCTTATTCCACCCCCACATTAGTCCTAGATTACTTGCAACTACAAGATTTGGCCATGGATGTAATAGCTATTACCATTCATTAGTTCCTTGTTTCAGCCCTCCTTCCACTGCTGACAATCCTGAGAGCTCAAATTAAAGTGCCTGAAGCAGTATATACTGGCAATAATAGAGGGAAAGAATTTTACCCAAGAACTTAATCATGTAGTGAAGAACGATGGCATGTCAGTATGACATGACAAATGCACATGCTGTAGAGGTAGGAAATGGATTAAAATGATGATTATGTGATTACAAAATGAAAATCCATAGCATGTAAATGAAGAAATTTAAATACATAAAATCTAGAACAGAGGTAGTTTCAAAGCTTCTAATTCATTGTTTCATTAGTTTCCAATCCTACCGGGTAGGTAGGCTTTTGGCTAGCTCAGGTGAATAGCTTACACATCTGCATGAGAACCTCTGCATAAGCATGGATTCAAGGTTTATGGCCAGAGGAATGCAATCAAGCTGTCAGGCTTTTATTATCTTAATAATAGAAATATATTAAACTATATGAAATTATGAGACTGATCGTTACTTCTTTACCACAATTAAAGTCAGGTAAAATTTAAATTCCCTAGATACTTGACACTAAAGCAGTTTCATCCACAAACAAAAAGTGAGAAAGCTCAGTTCATCTCTGTCTTACATCTCCAATGTTTTCTGATCCTATAGCTTCATCTTAACCCAACTGAAAGCTAACATGGTCTAACCTACCTGTAATAGATACTAATTTTGCTCAACCACTACTCATATTCTAGTTTTTTATCACCTACTATATCCCTTGTTATTTTTTAGTTACTATTATATCCTGTTAAAAAGCTAAACTTAAATGGTACATGTATTCTTCCTCTGTGAAATCTGTGTTTCTTTTCAGTGGAGACAAAGCCACGTATAACATAAATGTAACAGATTAAATGAGTACAACGTTTTGGTAGTGGTGTGAGGTTACACTGTTTTCACAGTATATAATACATTACGCTTATGTAGTGGGCAGGTCACTCTTTCAAATCATACACACTCTAGAAGCAGAAGAAATTGGTGTTTAGTGCAAGTCTGGGCTCCACACCCAGGAGCATGCATGCAGATAACCATGCATATTCAATTTTGACATGTTTTTTACATGGTCAGGGACCTTGAAGCAAATAGTACAAGCTGCCTACATGCATGCTGCATGGTGTTTGGCCTTGAGCATCCTCTGGACCTTATGTAATGTCCCTGTAGACCTCAAACATGGCATTTTCTTTATTTGCCCAAATCAGAGTCTGAAATGACATGAGGGCTGCCTTCCAGCTCATACAGAGTGGATCTCTGGCAGTGTGGAGAGTTGATGTGCTGTGCCCTGATTCATACAGCAGAACTGCTGGTGAGTGCAAAGTCTGTGGCACAAATCAGAGGATTATGTAGAAAGGAGGGAGCCAACCTGGTGCAGCCTTATCTGTGCCACCTACTGGGAGCTGTCACTGATTATTTCTGTCTTTCACATAGTGGCTGGAGGGATTCATCTTAGAGAGTGCTAAGGCAAATCTGTGCTGGGGAGCCAAGGATGCCAACAGGTAGGCAGGATGGATTATCATGGACAAGAGGTTTTTCTCACTTCATGGAGTTGTTTATTTAGTAGTACAGACATAGCTATTCACGCTTTTAAAGATACGATCCTATTTCATGTCTGTCTTTTCCACTGAGATTTACTTTTTATGTGTGTGTGTTAAGAAAGCTAGAGGTTTTTTTCTTCCTTGAAGGCAGCTTGTTGTATAAAAAAAGTTCATTGTGTGCATATGAATTGGAGTTTCTGGCTTTCATAGAATCATTATCTAGGTTGGAAAAAAACTTACAGATACTCAAGTCCAACATTTAGCCCTACTCTACCATATTCACCCCAAAACCATGTCCCCAAGCACCACATCTATACGACTTTTAAAAACATCAGGGATGGTGACTCAACCACCTCTCTGGGCAGCCTGTTCCAATGTCTGACAACCCTTTCAGAGAAAAAACTTCTTAATGTCCAGCTTAAACCTCCCCTAGTGTAGCATTTAGGCCATTCCCTCTTGTCATACTCCTATTTACTTGTGAGAAGAGATCATCACCTACCTCTCTGCAATGTCCTTTCAGGTAGTTATAGAGGGTGATGAGGTCTCCCCTCAGCCTCCTTTTCTTTAGACTAAGTAGCCTCAGCTCCCTCAGCCGCTCTTTGTAAGACTTTTTCTCTAGGCCTCTCACCAGCCTCGTTGCTCTTCTTCTGCACCTGATCCAGTGTCTCAGCATCTTTCTTGTATTGAGGCGCCCAGAACTGAACACAGTACTCAAGGTGATGCCTCACCAGTGCTGAGTACAGAGGGAGGATCATTTCCCTAGACCTGCTTGCCACACTGTTTCTAATACAGGCCAGGATGCTATTGGCCTTCTTGGCCACCTTGCGCACACTGCCGGCTCATATTCAGCCACCTATCAATCAGCACCCCCAAGGTCCCTTTCTGCTGAGCAGCTTTCCACTCTTCCCCCAGCCTTTAGCGTTGTCTGGGGTTGTTTGGGCCCAAGTGCAGGTCCTAGAACTTGGCCTTGTTGAACCTCATGTAATTTGCCTCAGCCCATCTATCCAGGCTGTCAAAGTTCCTCTCATCTGGCCCCATATACTTGTGTATGTTTCAGTGCTGCAGCAGCTCCTTCACCATTTTCTCTTTGATTGAGAAGGCTTCATTCTGTTCCCTCTCCCTGTCCTCCAGCTCAGGGGACTGGGTGTCCAGGGAACAACTAGTTCTACTGGTAAAGACTGAGGCAAAGAAAGCATTAAACATCTCAGTCTTTTCCTCATCCTTTGTCACTAAGTTTTCCCCCGCATCCGATAAAAGATGGAGATTTGCTGTTAATCTATTTACAGAAACATTTTTGGTTGTCTTTAACAGCTGTAGCTAGCTTGAGTTCTAGATGGGCTTTGGCTCTCCTGATTTTCTCCTTGCATAGCCTCACTACATCTTTGTAATCCTCATGAAGCCTGCCCCCTCTTCCAAAGGCCATAAACTCTCCTTATGTTCCTGAGTTGCAGCCAAAGCTCTCTATTCAGCCAGGCTGGTCTTCTTCATCTCAGACTCTTTTGACACATGGGGACAGCCGGCTCCTGTGCCTTTGAGAATTCTTTTTTGAAGTATGTCCAGCCTTCCTGGACTCCTTTACCCTTCAGAACTGTGTTTTGTCAATCAGGGGATTTTGTCAATCAGCCCCCTCAATGGACCAAAGTCTTCCTTGACTTCAGATAAACGTAGGTATGATTTTCTATAGAGTTGCTTAGAAAATAGACTTTCTGGTCTTTTTCCAGTTTGAGGTTTCTGAGGGACAGATTTCTAGTCTTGAATAATGTGGGTGGCACACAAATGTTAACCTCATCATTTTTCACAGATTAGGAAATCGGTGGCATTTTATTTTGACATAAGACTCCACTGAGACGTTTAGATGTTAAAAATAAAATAATCTCCTCTTGACCCTGAAACCACTCAGGGTGCTGGTGCCCCTGCACAGCAGTTGCTTAGCCAAAATTATGTGGAACAAAAAGGCCTGGAAATGCTTGGAGCTGATGAGAGAAAATGCCTGTGAGATCCAGCGTCCTGAATAAAATAGCTCTGTGCGGTAACTAGGTTCTAAAAGCCCAGGCATTTTAGCTCTCTGTCAGGCATATTGTCGAGGAACAAGAGAGAAGCCCAGGGAAACTTGGGCACCACCAAAAATGTCTCAAATCTGCATGTTCCCACAGGATGTTTTCATTTTTGTGAATTCGTTTCCCCGTGCAAAACTGTCACACTAGGAATAATTTTGACCTCAACTGGTCTCTAATTCACCTCTTTGCAAATGAAACACTTCTGCTGTTGCAGTGCAGCCTGCTTATAAAGTGCCAAGAGTGTTTCTGTGGTTCTACAGAAACCTTTTCCACCTTCTCCATCTTCATCACCTTGTTCAGTATACATGACGTGATGGGGTAATAAATGTGCAGCTCTCACAGTCACGTAACAGTTCACTGCCCTTGGGGTTTAACGAGGGTAAAGGTGCAAATGCTGGTATTCAGCTTTCTGAGCCTCCTCAGTATGGCAAAGAAGCTTTGGAAAATCACACTCATTTTCACATTCTAATCATGCATTATGTCACGTTCATACAGTCAATGAAAATCAGTATTATTACAGGGTTTGATTTCTTAGGGTCTGTACTTGTGTTTTCCTTTGTTATTAAACAGCCAGAGTACTTTATGGAATTCTTCTCCTTTAGTAAATTGCTGCTGCTTTGCACACTACTTGGCTCTGTCTCACAGTGGTTCAGTGGAAATTAGCTTCTGTGTTTTGTAATAGATCAAAAATGGGGTCACACTTCAATTGAAAGTATCTTACTATGCATCTGGCTCTACTTATTTCAGTGGGCCTGATGGTTAAGTGAGAGCCACCTATCACAAAGGAAAAATGATGGCAGAAATAGGGCAAAATATATTTTAAACACACAGACTTCTATTTCAGGCAGCATTTTATTAATCTGAGTCAATGCAAATAGATTGGCAATACTCTGAGTGCCTTTAATTACTAGCCTTGGTAGAACACGATCTTACAGGACTCAATACCCTGTTGAATAAAACACTAGGGCAATTATCTGGCTGAAAATTAATCTTGGTTTTGCATGCACGGCAGGGGAGAAGGTGGGAAGGCAAGGCTGGAGTGGGAGGGAGTGGTGCCACTGCCTGGACTTGGAGAGGCTGGTGCAGACGAGACAGTTGTGCCTGGGCAGGATTGGAGTGGACACTGAGCCCCAACAGAGAGCAGCTTCTGGGAGAGTGGGAACAGCCCCCATGAAGCATTTAGAGTAGAGGCTTCTGAGGCTTTTTTTTTTTTTTTTTTCCTTTTTGAATTAGGTACTAACATATGGCTCTTCCAAACATCTGGTACTGCTGGAAGAGATACTGTTCAGGCATTTTCCTGTTTGCACCTGACACCTCAGTTGTACGGGAAGCCTCCTTCACGGAAGGAGCATTTATCCAAACCTTTCCAGGAGAAACTATACTGATCTACCACACCACAAAAAGAGCTTTATAACTCTTCTTTGTTTAATTTGAATTTCTCTTCACCAGTAATGCAGTTATCAAATGAACTCTTCAGCTGTTTAATTATAGAGATATTTAACTTAAAAATCTTGCAAATCCTTATGCAGTAAATCAATATCTGTCTGGACATGTGAAATGATAGGAAATAAAAAGATATGAATGTAATAAGCCAATATTTCCTTTAGAGAAAGATGCATAAAGTGTATTACTCTGTTTCTCAAGTTGTTTTTAAGAAGATGACGATTCATCTGTTGACTCTATTTCATGTAGTTTTCATTGTAACTGAACTACTGTCCCCTTTGTGACCTTAAGTCATTATTCCTTTGTTATTACAAGATACAAAAATAAAAATAAGGAACATTCACTTTTAATTTTTAAGATTTAGGTGTCTGAGGCTTCACTTTCATGTTTGCCAAGCATCTTCTTTCTATTGTTCTTCTTCTAAAACATCTACATCAAAGCATCTTAAAACACTGAGCAAGAGTCTCTGGCCTCAGATGGAGTCATCTGAGCTCACAGTGAATGGGTGATTTTTTGAATTTTAGTAGTACAACTGACATCTACTAAGCAGCTAGATTAATCATGTCTGATTTTGTGCTAGATCTTTGTTCCAGATCTTCTACTGTACTTGAGTGGGTATCTAAGGTCAAATGTGAGATCTGACAACTAAACAGCTTCCCAGATAATAAAAGACATGTAAGGTGTTTACTAAGGGGATATCAGTAATACTGAACTGTTTTGTTTCTGGTTACATACAAGGCAGAAGAGGAACATCTCAGTGATTCAGAAGGCTGTAACATCGGTTTTTATCTGGTAATGTAACACTTCGCCTGTAATTGCTCCAAATTTGTGGAAAGAGAAATTCCCTTTTAGCTGAGACCTTACTACTTGTATCGGGCCTATTAAAGATTAAATATTAAAAAGAACAAACACTCCTATGATGAATGGAGCTTTCCCTATCCAGCAAACACTGAAGTATATGCATTTTTTATTCCCATTAGCAATCCCATGTACATGCTTAAAGGTTGGTTATAAATCTGTAAAAGAGTGCATACAAGCCATTGCCTTGCACAGAAAATAGGACTACTGTCATTAGTTTCTGGTCATGGCTATCCCTACTTAAACACCAGCAGTACTCTGCTCTGCTCTGATGCCTTTAGTAGAAGCTGTGCCTTTAAAAACACCTTTCTCTAGGAAAGTTCACTCAACTAATTCACCTGGATATTGCTTTCTATCTTCTCTATTGGTATGACATGCAAACACTCATTAAAATTCTCTAAAGGCCTTACCTGATACTTTCCTCTCTCTTACTTGCTGAGAAAGTTCAGGATATTGGCTCAGTCTAAATGTCAAGTTGAAAGAACTGACTTTCACATCCTTTCAGCATGGCCTTTCTGCATCAATCTTGATGATCTTTATGAAGAGAATTTAGAATCATAGAATGGTTTGGGTTAGATGACACCTCCAACGAGACCAGGCTGCTCAAAGCCCCATCCAACCTGGTCTTGAACACTTTCAGGCTTCCAGGAAGGAGGCACCACAGCTTCTTTAAGCAACTTTTTCCAGTGTCTCACCACCCTCATAGTGAAGAATTTCCTCCTAACATCTAATCTAAATCTACCCTCTTTCAGTTTTAAGCCGTTATCCGTTGTTCTCTTGCTTACAACCCTTTGTAAGAAGCCCCTCCCCAGCTTTCCTGCAGGCCCTTCAGCTACTGGAAGGCTGCTATAAGATCTCCCTGGATCCTTCGCTTCAGCAGACTGAACAACCCCAACTCTCTCAGCCTGTCTTCACAGGAGAGGTGCTCCAGCCCTCTGGTCATCTTCATGGCCCTCCTCCAGACTTGCTCCTATCTGGACTTGTGCAAAGCATTCTACGCTGTTCAGCATGACATCCTGGTCTCTAAATTGGAAAGGTATGGATTTGATGGATGGACCACTCAGTAGATAAAGAATTGGCTGGATGGTCACACTGAAGGAATAATGGTCAATGGTTTGATGTCCAAATGGAGACCAGTGATCAGTGGCATTTCTCAAGGGCTGGTACTTGGACCGTTCCTGTTCAACATCTTTGTTGGCAACATGGACAGTGGAATTGAGTGTACCCTCAGCAAGTTTGCTGATTACACCAAGCTGTGTGGTGCAGTCAACACACTGAAGGGAAGGAAGTCCATCCAGAAGGACCTTGATAGGCTAAAGATATGGACCCATGCCAATCTCATGAAGTTCAATAAGGCCAAGCACAAGGTCCTGCATCTGGGTTGGGGCAATAGCTTGTAACTGTGGTTGGCAGTATGGCCCTGGTCTTTTATTAATTGCATGATACTCCTGGGAGTATTATCTTTTTGCATGTTTTCTTTCACTATTCAGTAGTGAAAAGGCTCTTCTGCCCTGTTGATGCTTCTGTGCTCCAGGATGGTCAAGGTTCAGTAGGTGCTTAGTGATATCAGACTGGTACATTTTGGATTTTCTCAATATAAAACTAAATGGATTTGCTTTGAGCTCCATTGCTTGCTGAGTAAGTTCAGGATGTAAATTCAATCTAAATGTCAAGTTAAAAGAAATATGATTCCAGCCTGTTTAATCATCTTGTTAGCTCAGTATTCTTTTTACTTTGACCTTTCCTTAGGGAGGTAAAGGTATTGCTCCATTAGTTTTGGTCTTTCCAGAAGAATGGTGGAACTTTTTAAGGCCACATCATTGTTTTCTCTCTGAGGTGATAAAATTCACACTGGACAGGCTTCCTACTGGCTTTGACTCTGTCCATCCCTACTTACCGCTGAAAGATTCTTCTGTCACAAAACTCAGAAATTAAAGTGTTGCTTAAAAGTGAGCTGAATTTGCAGTATCCAGATTTAACAAAAACTAACTTGAAAGGGCCTGGCCTTTTTAGTGAATCATTGCTAAAGCAGGTTTTATGTTGGTACTAACTGTCCCAGACATGTGTTGGACCTTTTGAAATTGGAATTAGAAGGAAATCTAGAGAATTATTTAAAATACCTGTATTGCTTTTCCTGGATGTAATTGTCAAAATCCGCATATCTATAGCAAAATTAGCCTGTAAAAGAGCATTATACTAGTGTCAGCCTCTTCCTTGGAAGCAGAAGGATTTGGTTTGAAATCAGGAGTAGAGTTAACTTGCAGACTGAGAGTGAAACAAGGATCTGGCCACTTGCTGTGTGCAGGGATGCAAAATCCTCAGTGTGCGACATCACCAGTAGCTCTGTTGCAGCCCCCTTTAGCAGAAGTGAAACAAAAGAGTTGTTATAGTAAGTATCATAGAGATCATCTGCTGGGAAATGAGTGCAGTTCATTAGGAAAGCAAGGGATGATGACCAGCAATGATTTTTGAAGCAAGAACCCTGGGAACAAGAGGAGCTTTAGCACTGGGGTCACAGATGAAGGGATGGGTGGGCAACACTGTTCATGGTACTGCTAGAGGAGAAGAACAGAGTCTGCAAGGCTTACGAGGGCAGTAGCTGATAACAGCACCTAAGGTGCAGTGATTTATGCAGAGAAAAGTAACTGTAGCATATATCATACACAGAATCAGAGAATCATAGAATCATAGAATGATTTGGGTTGGAAAAGACCTTAAAGTTTATCTAGTTCCAACCCCTCTGCATAGTCAGGAACACCTTCCATGAGACCAGGTTGCTCAGAGGCCCATCCAACCTGGCCTTCAACACTTCTAGGGAGGGGGTCTCCACAAGTTCTCTGGGCAACCTCTTCTAGTGTCTCACTACCCTCACAGGAAAGGATTCCTTCCTAATGTCTAATCTAAATATACCTTTTCCAGTTTGTAACTGTTCACTCTTGTCCTATTGCTACAAGCCCTTGTAAAAAGTCCCTCCCCATCTTTCCTGTAGGCCCCTTCAGATACTGGAAGGCTACTCTAAGGTGTCCCTGGAGCCTTCTCGTCTCGGGCTCTCTCAGCCTGTCTTCATAGAAGAGATGCTCCCAGCCCTTCGATCGTTTCTGTGGTCCTTCTCTGGGCTCACTCGAGAAGGTCCATGACATACATACACTATGGAGGCCTCACAGTTATCACTCTTAAAAAAGATCATGGAGTCAATTTGAGTAATTTCATGAAAAATTCAGTTATCTATTCAGGAAATCAAAAGAATAAGTATGATGTCAGAAAGGACTATGAAAGAGACTGAGAGAACCATCCCCAATGTTGTTATATCACTGTGTAAGCTTCAATATTGCAAGGAATTTTGGTAATCTATTTGAAAAGGATATAGGAGAAACAGAAAAGTACAAAAAGAGATAAGAAGTACAATCAGAGCTACAAAAGTAGCTTTCAAGGAGAGATTAAACAGCAAGAGGAACATCCTTAGAAACCAGTGTTCAAACATTATCATCTTTCAGTTGTGATGATGCATTTCAAAGCAGTTCCACATTTTGACACTTTGTGCTTCATTCTGGTGCTTATAACATAGTTGCACACATAAAGAGAAGTTGCTAGGAAATACAAGATAAAAAGATTGCTCATTAAGCTGCAATAACTGCCATGATAAACTAGAGGTTTTAGTGAGCTGTGGTATGCTGATAATCCTCCTGGACAGGCTGTGTGTCAGACTCTGCCATATAAGTAAATAAAGAGATTGCCATATGCAGAGATTTTTGGTGATAAGATTCACTGGTCTCCTTCACCTTCCTTAGCAATTCCTTTATCTTTAAAGTAAAACACAATATTAATTTTTCAGATGTTTTAAATAAAAAAATAAACAAGAAAAAGGACACAAACTTGTACTAATACACTGATTCTCTTTTGATCTGTCCTTTGTAAAGGAAAAGGTAACAAGAGTAACTGCTGTTGAGAAACTGATCACTGAGCTTGACAGTTTCTTAATCTCTGAGAATAACTAATGGGGACCAAAAAGAAAACAAACAACAAACAACAACAAAACGAACAAACACATTTGCAAGAGAAGTCTAGAAAAGACACTAAATTTCTTCAAGCTGAAATCCCAGACTCCAAGTTCATAATATGATCCAAGCTGGAAGGCAGCCTGGCCCATATACAGTACCCCTGAATTCCCTGTGTATATAGATAATGTTTTAGAAGTAGGGCATCAGCTCTGAATTTCCATGTAAACCTTCATAAGCAAGAGCTGACTGTGTCACACCAAGTCCTTCCCCCCTTCCCCTTATTCCCATTCCCTTTTCCTTTTCCATTTCCTTTTGCATTTCCTTTTCCTTTTTTTTCTTTTTGTCCTCTTTTGCCCCTCCTCCCCCCTTTTATTTACCCATTCCTCCATTCTCTCTTATCCTTTTCCCTCCTTCTCTTTCCTGTTCTTGTATCAGTCAGCAGAAAGCTTGCTGATCGCAATTGTTTTCATCTAGCTACCTGATAATGTTTGATGACTGAAGAATCCTAATGGCACTAAATGTTTACCTCTGTATTAGCCAATATAGTGTGATGAGCTATTAATGTTTTTCTCTTTTCTTCCAAAGTGAGTATGGCTATCAGAAACCAGTCGTCTCCTACGTTTTACTTCACTTATTATTACAGGTCACAGCTAAAACTGAAATGGAGTTTGCCAACTGGCCAATTTTTGCAAAGTTGCACATTTTACATTGAATTGATAATGCATTTCTCTTCCCTATTAACACTGTAATTCAGCATCAATATACTTTACAATTGTACTTCAGCACTATTCTGTATTATGTTCTTTCTGCAGAGAAATGAGGAGGATTTATCTAAGTGTGGTGAAGTTAACACAGCTCATCCATCACTTTTACAAATGCTTGGGCCTCTCCTAGAAATGTCAGTAGGTCTCTAGCTGGGCTACTAGTGCTATAAAACTGCTTCTTCTTCCGTAAGGGATGCTGGTGTGTCTACAGAAATCACTGACCTGCTTAAAGTGGGCTTGATGAACTTCAGTGAAGACCAGAGGCAGCCTGTTGCAAAGTCAGCTGCAAATATTCTGTAGGTAGTTACACAGAAATACCATTGAGAGGAAAAAATTCTTTATGTGTCCACAAGATAAAATAATTTTGGCTATTGCCTTCAGAGGAGGGTTAGTTTATTTCCTTGATGCCAGTAGCATATGTGTAAAAAATGTTATTCTATGAACAAATAAGATGCAAAATCAAATATAAATATAAGAACATATATAGAGAATGAAATAAAATACCAAGTCAGGAGTGGCTCTTCAGCATAAAGTGACATATACAACTTCTGTTATTCTAGAATACAAGTGTGGAAGAGGATTCATCTAAGATCCCAGAAAATCTTAGACACCAATAGCTGAAGTGTTCGTCATCTCTAGCTTATATTTTTCATACAAACATAGTAAGGCAAAGTCTGTGACAAGACCTTTGCTCTCTATGCTGATTTCTGTATGCAGTTCCCCTGGTCATGCTTCTGGAGCTGAAGGGAGCTGAGATTCTCCTCCTGACAGTGACTATGGCAAATGCTATCTTTGGAGTGTGTGCAAACCTGGCCACACACTGCAGCCTGTTCTCTCAGGGTTCACCAACATCTACTAACATACATATTTGGTCCAATACTGCTTGCATTTTTTAGAATCATAGATAACCCAAACATACGTTTGGGTTAGAAGGCACCTATGTGATCATCTAGTTCCAACCCTTGATCTAGGTTCTCTAATATATCTCCTACAAATAATTCATGGGACCTTCCCAATATCTTCAGCAGTGAAGACTGAAGCAAGGAATTCCTGACACAAATGACCTAGAACCTTCTTAGCCCTAGAGTGCATATTTTATACCTTGATGATCACATGATCCCACCAGTTTTCTATCTGGCATCCTGTTTTTCATATATTCAAAGAACTTCTTGATGCTTTGGCTGTTCAGATAATTTTTAAAGGAAGAGCTGGAGAATGGTGTCCACTCGTAACAAGAAAGAGTTACAGAAAAAAAAGATTAGGAGAAGATGAACTTTGCTATCTAGCAGTCTGAGCAGAAACGTCAGCCAAGATTTGTTTCCCAAAGATCTGTTATCTGGACATCTTCAGCTACTTCCTTTTTATATGCCTCATTAAGTTGTAGTTGGGCTACACCAAACAGGTGTTGATTTAGGTGTATTTTTCTCAACATGCTGAAAAAGACTTCAGTCCCTTTGCAGTTCAGTGTTCTGGATCAGAACTGCCAACATGGAATGGTCAAAAGCTGGCCAAAATAACTGAAATTCATTTTAATATTGACAGGTAACCTGAGCTAGTGGATAGAAGGGAAACTGTAGTTGTGATGTAGGTCAGGTTCTTGATACATGGCATGCTCTTAGCAACTAGGGAAATGCTGTCTTAAAGAAGTCCTCATAAGAAGCCCATTTCATGGAGATCTGTCCAGTACTTTCCACATTTTCATTACCAGTTTGGATGATGGAGTAGGGATCTACGTCTCAAACTGTCAGTGAACATCAGGATTAGTCAAGGTGAGTACAGAGATTCACTTAGATAGGAGAAATCATACAGGATGGATAAAAACAGGCTGAGAATCAGTACAGTCCAAAGGATCTAATTTGAATAGTGAGTGATAAATTATATGTGGGTTTGAGAACATGGTACCTTTGCAAATAGAACAGATCTTACAGTAGGACAGGTGAGGAGAGGTGTGGAACACCCGACCTTAGGTGTGCTCTGTTTTGTGCACTGGTTTGTTAAACCAAGATACATAAACATTGAGAATAGGCACATGAACAGTTTTTCAGTGTAAAAACACTGCTTCTAAAGAAAAGCAGTTGTTACTAATTCTGCTGACACACCCCAGTGGAAAGACAAAAGGCAACAATTTCTGGAAATGAAGGTTTAGATCAGATGCTTCTGAAAGTTTTGCAAGGATATAAGCATTGAAATCATGAAGCATGTTGTTCAGGGATATGAAATATCTTTCTATTAGTAACTCTCAGGCTGGTGGAGGAGCATTTGTCCTGCATTCAGTGCATACTAAGGAAGTTGGGGTGATGGGCACCACCAGATCTCTTAAGAATCTGTCACTGTTTGACTCAGGTTCGACAACAATGCTCTCGATCCCCTCCTGCTCCCACCCAGTTAGGGAAGGAGAGAGAAAAAGAGAGAGACTTGGCTGGATTGAAAACTAAACTACACAGCTTTAATTAAACACTAATGATACAAGAAAATATATACAATTATATACAGATATGTTCAGGTATGAGCAAGAGCCTCTCGCCTCCCCCCTCCCCTCCCCCAGCAACTCCCACCACACTCCCCTGAGCTGGAGCAGTCCCGAGAAATCCTAGAGCTGCTGCTGGAGAGAGCTCAGAGTGATCAGGGTCAGGAGAGCTCGAGCCTGGGGGTCGACGGTGATGAATGGACAGTCCTCTCCGGATGCCGACCATGGACAGAAGAGAAGGGAAGAAGAAGCTGGAAGGAAGTTGTCTTCTGTGATCTCTGACCTTCCTCTGAGCTTATGTAGATATATGGAATGGAATATCTCTGGCCAATTTTGCTGTCTGTCTAACTCAGCCTCTTAACGGGGGGGTCATAGATCTCCCCCTAGTGTCTGAGCCAGCAGAGTGAAGGTGCGACCTTGAAGACCCAGCAGTTAGAAAAACATTCCACTGCCTTATCAGCTTTAGAAGAACACACTGTTGCTAGTTAAATGAAAGCTCACTGAAGACAAAAAATCAGTAAAAAGGGAAATTGGCTTCATCCTGGCTCAAACCAGGACAGAATCTTTCCAGCCCTCTGGCTGTATGACTTTAAACGTATTAAAATTCATCTGTTTGCAAAGCTTGTAAAACAAATTCATGAAGGTAAAAGCAAATCTGCAGCACTAGAGTAATATATGGCAATATGAAAATGAAATGGTAGAAAGGCAGAGAAATTCAGTCCTTTGCTTCTACCACCTGCTATTTCTTTTACTGTGTATCTGAGAAAGTAAAGCAACCTTTCGGAATGCCAGATTTATGAATTTATAACAACAGCTATGACCTAAAATTTTGCAGAAGGAGCTGATACATTTGGTATTTGTTTTCAGTTAATTAGATAATACCTTATGTTTATTATACTTTGTGATGCGTAATTCAGTGTTTCAGTTGCATTAAAAACCACATTTTATTTTCCTTTCAAGTATTATATTCAATGTTAGAAGATGTGAAAGGACAAAATTTAGCTTAACCTGGACTTGAAAAATTGTGTCAGCTGGTAAAAATTTAATTCAGGAACATATTTAAAAAAAATGTACATACTTATATTTTGTCATAGTTGTTTGCTCTATGTAATGTTATTTCTGACTCTGCAGGGAAGATATCAATATGGCTCCACTCTAAGTCATGAAATGGTGAAAAACTGAAACAAAGCAAAAAATGGCATTTGTTTCCTCTCTCACCTATATGAATCAATAACTTTTAAGTTTTCATGCATAATTTCTTCCACAAGCTCCATCAGAGTGGATACATGGGGTAGAAATTGAAAGCCTGTCAGCAAGCCCATAATTTTAAGTTGTAAGCATTCAGAAAACTAGAGTGTTTTGACCCATACAAAGAAGCATCTTATTTTTGTTGGTGTTGCTCATAACTCTAACAAGGAATATTGTTTAAAATCCATCTTCCCATCTTTTCTGTATTTCGTGGGAACTGTAGTCTGTTCTTACCTATGTCTTCTTTTGTATCCTAATGGTAAGAAGATATAAATGCTGGATCTCACGTGTCTCCAGGTCAACTGGGCATGGATTGACTCTGGTCGATGCTTTCAGATTTAGCACTCCAAGACTTGTTTTTCTGATTCCTTTCTTTCCATGTCATATTGCTGCCCTCCAGCTGCCTTACTCTATATCTGACAACTTCAGAATCCTTGCCATTATTTACACCTGTTTTTCTGGTGGCCTCTGGACTATTTTAAGGGTAGCATGTCTTAAAAATCCTGTTAAACCTGTTGAAGTGTAGGGATTTCTGCAAGTAATGAAGCTTGCCTTTCTGAAGGCATAAAAACAATGAGTGTTGCAAGCTTGGAAAACTCACTCCCATCCACCTTCTCCTATGTCTTATTTTCATATAGCATTATGGCTGGCTGCCCACAGTGAACAAGATTCTCCCTTCTTAGAAAAGGTTTATGGCGGGGGGTGTTTAATCAGACTGAGAGGCTTAGTAGACCCACTGCCTTCACTTTTTGGTGTGTCCTGCTGTGAAGAAGAACGCTGCTTTATGGAGGTGATCCTCAAAGTAGTGTCAGAGTAGATGTTCCCAGACTGCAGCTGTGATGGTTCTCCTATGAGGATGCGAATGCTATTAGGAAGGGCAGCATCACCTGTAGCACCAGACTAGGAAAACCTCTATGGAGTAGTCACTAGAAGAGACCACTTCCTTGTTGTCTAATCATATATTCTTTCCTTACCTGTTCCCTGATCTGTTCCTCACAGGTTTTGTATGCTGTCTTCCCCTAGTAGCATCAAATCTTTGGTCTAATATTATGAATAACCCATTTCCAGAGTGAGTTTTTAATGTTGTGGGGACAGAGATTAAACTTTTAACTAGAAAAAGCAATTGTTTGGGGATTTTTAATAGCTATTTATTCTAGGTAGATCTAAAAATCATGCAAAATACCTCTTTAATTATTTAGAATAGCCACTGTGAAGATGCAGCTGCTGAACTCACAAGGCATGACCAATCAGTAATTTATTGAAGAGGGTTTTTTCATAAAGCAGATTTGGTTTACTTGCATAGGAACCTCCTAATGAATAATAAATCAAGAACTGAAAACTACTTTTCCATATTTGTTACACCTGTACCATATTTATTAATAAAAAACAGGTTTGGGGCCATCTCTGTACATGCTATTCTGCCATGCCAATATATGTATCTGATATAGTATCACCTTGTACAAACTGAGCAGACACAGGGAAGTATTTGTAATGTGCTGCATAACCCTGACTTTTAAAAACCAAGTGCCTCTTCACAGTGTTGTCTGTGTACTTGTAGCCCAGGTATGCCTGGCAGGTGGTGGGATCATCTTGTTTTTGGAAGCACACTGTGTTCTAGAGACATTCTGCCCTCCTCACCCATCTAATGGGTAGGGAGTTTGAGGAGAGGAACACAGAGGATTTAGTATGTGCTTCACTCTTGTTTAGCCCTGGATTATTTCATGTTTAATTGCAAGCACAAATTGCAATTCTACAGAGGAATGTATCGAACTCATAAAATTTTAACAGTTTTGTTCTGCTTATCTTGCTTTTTTAATAATCTAAAAAAAAAAATAATAAATGAAGCTTTATGACAACTTAAGTGTAAGTTTCAGGACTGGAAGTCTTAAAATGATACATGATTTATAGAGGACTGTCTGTAATACATGAGCTACAGCAAAGGAACGTGTCTTCATTTTCTGTGAGCTACGGTAAGTGTTTATAAACATCCAGTCTGGGTACAACTCATTAAGCCCATTTCTGCTTGCTTACCCTCTCTGGCACAAGAGTGTGAGGACTAGAGAGACCCATCTTCTTCAGGTGCAACACAATCCTGGAGACACAAGGGGAAAAAAAGTGTGTACGCCTGAGCTTCAGTCTCATTGCTTAAATTTAATTCATCTAATTTAGCACTTTACATGGTTGCCTCCCTCCTACTTGTCATTCTGTGTTGAAAACAGGACAATGTGCTGCAGAGTGAGATTAATTTTCAGGAGGGTGTTGGGGCTTCTGCAGAGAGAAGGACTGAAGATAGCCAGACTTTGCAGGGTTTGGTTTGTTTTTTACTGAATACACCTGTGCCATGGTAAGTGTATAATAATTTGAGGGAAAGGGTCAGTCCTGAGTACGGAGGAGAATCCTTTTAGGCCAGTTTCAGCCTAATTGATGCATTTTTAGAAATGCCAAGAAAAGGAGAGCTTTGAAAGTGCTTTGAATATTTATTCTGAGTAGAGTCTACAGCATTTGACAGGCAGATCCGAGCACATATATTAGGCTTATTTAAATATACTAAATGTCAAAGGCATACCCACATGTCCTTAGTGATGCCTTGCTTCATCTTGTATGTCAGTAGAAATTTTCAGGGAGGTGGGAGGGGAACCCTCAGTAAAGAGTGGAAAAACTTGACCTCTTCCCAGGAAAAGGGGTAATTGTGGTTAGGTGCTAAAATACTGTAGACGACCGAGAGATTTTAGTATCTAATTTCACTGCAAGGAGAGCAACTGCCAATCCAAAGGAAAGTAAAGCTCAACTTCTCACCCACATGTGCAGGCCTGGTGAAGAGCAGTACTAAATATGAGAGCTTTACACATGCACACAAAAAAGACACCCAACCTCCATTTTTAAGGCAAACATTATCCTGACACTTTATTTTGATATTTACACCCCAGATTCAGAGGAAGCATTTGTATTTAGTGTAGAAAAGGTTGTTGTTAACCTAATTGCAGAGTAGAGGACAGTGAGTCATATTTGCATCATAGCTTTCTTCTCCAACCTTAGGTGAGTTCTGGGTTAGCCTTTTCACACAATTATGGACATATGTATGTGTATGTTTATATTGCATGATGTACAGAGTGTGTGTTTGTGGATGCCCCATCCCTGGAAGTGTTCAAGGCCAGGTTGGATGGGGCTTTGAGCAACCTGGTCTCAAGGGAGGTGACCCTGCCCATGTAGGGGGGTTGGAACTAGACAATCTTTAAGGTTCCTTTCAACCTGAACTGTTCTATGATTCTGTGATGTATAAAGGTAGATATACATATTATAGTATATAATGTCTGTGGTGTGTATACACCACATATATACAAATATACATAGATACATTTATATATACACTGCCTTTTTCAGTGAGAAGGGAAGAGGTCATAAAACAAATTGTAAACACAGCTGAAGGGTAGGGAGAGGGTTTTAATGTGCTCTGATTCCAGCTGAATAAGTTTTCTGATTTCAGCTGACATTTACTCTGACTCTTATATTTGTTGTCCTTGCCAATTACAACACACAGGCTGTTATTTCCTCCTTTAGCTATATCAGTGTTCCAGTGTTTTGAAGCATTATTTTTTGTCACCCTTGGTTGAAACCACTTTTCCCTTACAGGCAGGCCAATGTGCACTCCATTTCCTATGTACATGGTAGCATTTTATTGCTTAGCATCAAGTAATAAGTTTGAAACCTGGTAAGAAATTCTGCACCTGTCAGTTCATCTCTTTTTGAAGATTTCAACCATATCAGTGATTTTGCAGATATTCTACATGTTGCTGTCTCTGGAATAA